>NW_012267228.1:17383155-17462506 GCF_000151885.1 Dipodomys ordii
CTCCTTCCTTCCTTCCTTCCTTCCTTCCTTCCTTCCTCCTTTCTCCTTCCTTCCTTCCTTCTTTCCTTCCTTCCTTTCCCCTCTCCCATTCCTCCCTTCATCCTTTCCTCCCTCCCTCCCTCCATCCTTCCATCTGTGACAAGCATGGAGCTCCTCATGCACACATCTCCAATGGCCTTGAAAGCATAATTAAGTTTTACCTTCTGGCTGCTTTCCTCCCAGGAATCGGCCGCACCGGAATTCTGATGAATCAGGCTCTTCCCTGCATTTCTTTTGTTCATTCTATTTAAACCCCTTGAAAGTGTTCATCCCGTCCTGCCTCCCATTCACCCTCCTGTACACACGCTGGCCCCCTCATCCAGTTGGGACTTGTTCCTCCTGTCTCATCCCATGGTTCCCTTCTCTGTGGGACCTTCTAGTATCACCAAATAGTTTAGATCAAGGCCTTTAAAATTGAATGGGTTGAGATGGTTTCCCTTTTGTTCTCATTCTGGGCAAAGCAATGCCATTTGTACTTGCAGTGAGTAGACACTGCCATTTTTCTAACATGTGAATATTCTTTCCGTGCTCTGTGTCCTCAGTGGAGTAAGTGTGGTCATGCAGTGATGAGTATAACTGTTGAATTCCCCTTTTCTTTTCCTCCTCCTCTTCCTCCTCCTCCTCCTCCTCCTCCTTCTCTTCCTTCGTTTTGCTGGCAATGGGGCTTAAACTCAGAACCCTCAAGCTTTGCTAGGTAGGAGTCCTACCGCTTGAGCCACAACACCAATCCTTTTTACTTTAGTTATTTTTTCAAATAGGGTCTCATGTTTTTGTCTAGGGCCAGCCTTAGACTATGATATTTCTGTCTATTATCTCTATGTATTGGAAGTACAGAAACACTCCACCACATCCAGCTTATTTGTTAAGATGGAGTTTCCCTACTTGTTGCCTGAGCTGGCCTCAAACTGGCATCTTCTTCTTCTCTATTGGAGCTGTAAGATCCTGTGCCCAGCAACTGTTTGACTTCTGAAGGGCTCCAAGACTGTGTGATTGTTTTGTGATGAGTCCTTACACCAAAGAATCCAGGGTGAGGAGTTGAAAGGACAAGGAGTTATGGTTTGTCACATCTTTCTCTGTGGCCTCTACCACAGAGAAATAAATTTTTTCAACATTGTTCCTAGGAGTTCGTGGGTGTTTAGAGAAATCCAAGGGCAGGGAAGCTTGGGAACAGCTCCTTGAAATGTATGTATTCCGTTTCTGTTTTCCCCACACGTTTTCTCGTAGGTTTTGACTCTTCCGTGTTTGTCCAGAGTGTTGTGCTGTATCCAGCATTTTCTAAAAGCTCCATGGTAGTTTTCCTTACCAAGGCATCTTCTGTAACTTGTGTTTGGTGGAAAGTATATGGAGAATTGAGTATCAGAGAGAAACGCGGTGGGACATTCAGGGATGGTTCTCAAATCGGCCCTCAGCTGGAGCAAGTCATTGCTCTCCAAGTCTTCATTCGGTACCTGGGATTATCTCTTAATGCCTTTTGTCTGTCTCTTGGTTACTTGCTGAATAGTGCACAGTGAAGAGACCGTACAGTGGGAAGTATGAAAGCAGTGGGTCACTTGCTGAGAGCCACTGGGAAGCAGAGGCAAACCCCTGCTGCGTGCTGAGCTGCCCACAGGCTCTGCCTCAGCGGGGGCTCTGCTAACTAGAATTTGGGGTTGCTTACCTTGGCTGTGGCCCTGTGCTAGGTATTTGCATTTAAACAAAAATGGCTTCAGGAAGTTGTTTCCTAGAATCAAAGATACAGCGGTGATCCCAGGGCGTCTCTAGAGTGTACAAAAGCAAACCCAGGTAAGGAAAGTCTCGGTGTTTTGTTTTGTATTGTTTGTTGAGGCTTTCTTGGTTTTGATAGAGAACATGACACGGCATAGTGTTTCCCGTAAGCACACGTTCATAGATGAGGGACTTGTCAAACACTCAGATTTCTGGACATGACTGCTAAAAATGTTAATTTAGGAATATTGAGCTGAAGCCCAGAAAATGTGTATCTGTATGCATAAAGTTACCGTGGACATTGAATTAGCAGACATTGAACCATGGCTTGTAAGGAAATTATGTGACTCCCTGGTCATATTTTCATTAACTAGCCAAGACACCATCGTGTTATTTTTGTGTGTACCTTTGCATTTTAAACCTCCTTTGCATTTAAGATCTTCAATATCTTTTACTTCCCATCCCATCCTGTTCTCCTTACTTGATAAAGTATCACCAAGCAGCTCAGGGCTGGCTTCAAACTCAGTGGCCTTGACCTCACGATCCTCCTGCTTCACCCTCCCACATGCTAATTGTACATCTGTGTACAGCCACATCCAGCTTAATATGTATTGCTTATAAAACTATGCAAACAGTATAGAAAAAAATGCCGCTCGATGTGGTTTGATAATTTCTGGTGTTAGTACCATGACTGTTGGAGTCTTTGGCTTTTAGTCTTACAGCAATGATGTTTTATTGATTGGTCCTTAGCTCACACATCCCCAAATATAATGCATTTTATCTTTTCCATAGCTGAGCCACCCATGGTAGATGTTGTGGTAGTGACTTGGGGAGTGGTCTTTGATAAAGGATACGCCTTGCTGTGTGGCTAATGCCTGTGTAACCTGTGCTCTCTCAGTAACACCTGGCAGCCTCCTCTCCTCAGAAGCACTGCACACACGTGATCATCACTCTTACGTTATTTTAAACAGAAGAATTAGCTGGGCATCGGTTGCTCACGTCTGTAATTTTAGCTAGTTAGGAGGCTCAGATCTGAGGATCAAGCTTCAAAGCCAGTCCAGATAGGAAAGTCTGTGAGATTCTTATCTCTAATCAACCACTTAGGAGCCAGAAATAGAGTTGTAACTCAAGTGGTAGAACACTAGCCTTAAGTAAAAAAACGTCAGGGACAGTGTCCAGGCTCTAAATTTAAGACCTAGGACTGGCGTGTGTGTGCACGCATGCGCGCGCACACACACGCATGCACACGCACTTGCACAAAACAAAATCAGGAATCCCCAACCAAAAAAATACCTCAGAAAATTAGCTGGATGCTGGTGGCTCACGCCTGTAATCCTAACTACTCAGGTAGCTGAGATCTGAGGGTCTCAAAGCCAGCCCAGGCAGGAAAGTCCATGAGACTCCTATCTTCAATTAACCACCAGAAAACCGGACATAGAGCTGTGGCTCAAAGGCTAGCAGAGCTCTAGCCTTGAGCAAAAGCCTCAGGGACAGTGCCCAGGCCAAGTTCAAGCCCCACAACTGTCCACCCCCCAAAAAAAATAAAGTAAAAGCATGGCTGTAAGTAGGTGGTGAAGAAGACATTTGTTGATCATGTAAGACCTGGGATAAGAAGACCTGTGGGCTCAGCTGGAAGCACGTACACTGGGTGAATGAGACTGTTCCCTGCCCGAGTCCCTACGTTACCAGGGAAGAGCTATTGCATTGATTGGATGTTAAAAAGAAAATGTAGTGGGTAGGCAGATATACCAGTACAAAATTCACTGATACTAGCCGTGTTTCTCCCTCCCTGTGATGCTCGGTTGAATAATCTCCCCACTTACCAATTAATGATGGTGGGACTTTGGGCAGGGTTGTTTCATCTGTCTTAGCCTCATTTTCCTCATTTGTAAAATGTAGCAACTTCACAGACTACCTCACTATGTGGCTCTGAGCATTAGATAAGGTTGTGACTGCCAAACTGCAGCTTGTGTACTTGTGGTCTCAGCTGGCTGTACTGACAGGAGCCTTTGAGACAGAATGAGTATGTGCACTGTCTAACCTGGTCCACCTTGTACAAATGGCCCCATCTTTCTGAATGTTTTGTTTTCTCTTTTGTTCAGTTCATCCTCATTACTTGGCATTCTTGTTGTGAACATTCCATGAGACATGAGAATGACAGAATTTGCTCAGCTCTGAAGCCCGGGACAGGTGGGAGGCACTGTAGTGTCACCGAGCAGTGTGAATGGAGCTTATCACTTTCCCGATGATCATACCTGTCACTTAGAATATACAGCTTTTATTGGACATTATTTTTCCAGGAAGCTCTGATGTTTTAGAGTGGAAGTCTGCTCCATCCTTTGTTGCATATTACAGTCCTGGTGCAGTAATGGATCAGTGTTTTGCTTTGTCAGTGGGTCATGATGGGGATGATTTGGGTATCAGGAAGTATTTGGCACAGTCTAGAGACATGCTGGTTGTCCCAGTTGAATCTTAGGGATGGAGGCCAGGATGCTGAATGTCTTAGGATGAGCACTATTGTCCCTGACAGCTGAGTATTCTCCAGACCTGACTAGTGCCAAGAGTTGTAAACCTTTAGCTGGTGGGGAATTCTCCTTGGAGGAAGGCTGCTTGCCCTCTGTCCTGGGCCATGGATTAGGCATAGGGTTCTAGCAGGCCTTCAGGGCCTTCGATAGAAACCTCCTGAATGGAGGAGTCTGCAAATGCCTTAACTGTTTGGCTTGGCATTTCTGCAGAATTGGTGCTTTGTGACCTTGGAGTTTTAGGATTCAGTCTGAACTTATCTGCTCTCTTATTGATTTTATGTTTTTGTTGCTGAAGGTTAAACCCAGGGCTTTACATGTACTAAAAAATGCTCTGCCACGTGATTTTTTATTATTATTTTTGTGTTAATTGTGCCACATTTCAAGCACAGAGAAAAGACAGGATAAGCTTTGTTCAAAGTGTTGTTCGTAGGGTGAATTCTAATTCATATAGTCATATGCTGTTTAACTTCATTCTCAGAAATAGATTGTGTGTGTGAACATCAGAGCTAAGACAGCTACCCTGTGGCACTAGTTAATATATTCTCTCCCTCCCCCCCGCCCCCTGCCAAGTCATGGGGCTTGAACTCAGGGCCTGGGCTCTGTCCCATAGCTCTTCTGCTCAAGGCTAGTGCTCTATTACTTGGAGTCACAGCTCCACCTCCCATTTTTTCCTGGTTAATTAGAGATAAGAGTCCTATGGACTTTCCTGCCCAGGCCTCCTGAGTAAGTAGGATTACAGGCGTGAGCCAGTGACCAGCCAGTTAATATAATCGATCTTATGGAAGCCTTGCAGCATGTGCTATTGTTGCTGAATGAAACTGTTATGTGGTACATGACTGTATTATAATACACACTGGAAATTTGCCAATAGTAGGTTTTAGTTATGGTTACCAGAAAACAAAGGAATATAATGATGTGAAATGATGGTATGTTAATTTTCTTGGTAGGAGTAGTCACTCATGTGTGTGTGTGTGTGTGTGTGTGTGTGTGTGTGTGTGTGTGTGTGTGTGTATGAGAGAGAGAGAGAGGAGGGGGGGGACTTTGTTAGCTGACATGCTCACAGTGAAAGGAAGCATCACAAGGAGGTATAAATACACTGGCCTATGTGCCACTGTAACTGTTCCAAGTTCTCTTTAGGCTGGCCTGGCTAAGTTCTATCTGTTGGAGAAGTTGCATTGGAACATAGGCATGTCCACTTTGCTATTACTGCTCACAACTACCTATTCAGTAGCTGCTGGAGGGACCGTCTGGTCCACAAAGCCTAAAATAATTACTGTCTGGCGTTTTACAGGAAAGTTTGCTGATTCTTAATTTAGCTGGGTAAGTACTTCTCATGTAAAACTAGGCCAAGCTGCTCACTTCAGTGTCAGATGTAAACAGTGTGGCTCTCCCTGGACTGATGAGGTCTGACTTGTTAGTTGGGAGGTAGAGCAGCAGATCTGATTTTTCGATGAGTATTTTCTCCTTTCATTCACTGTCTCTTTTGTTTGGATTCAGCTTCTATATGGAAGTTACTAGTATTGCTCATTGCTTTTCCTCATCCCTTCCCCTTTCCTGCTCCTGGCAGGTGCTCTACCACTTAAGCCACATCTGAAGTCCAGATTTTTATTGGTTAAGTTGAGATGGAATCTTGCAGGTAGGGTTGATTTTGAACTGCAGTCTACTGGATCCCAATCTTCAGAGTTAGTTGCAAGGATTACTGATGTGAGCTACTGGTGCCTAGTAACTTTAAAATTTTTTCTTTATGGCAGAAAGGTGACTATATTTGGTATCCTGGTATTGTATATATGTTTATTTGAATTAGGGAAGGGAATGGGGAATAACAGAATGGGGAGACAGAGCACAAGGAGGGGGGGGCAGGAAGAAGAGTACTGAAACAGAGAACCATGTGTGATGATTGTAAATTTGAGGAAATTCTAGGCTACGTAGTAAGATTCTGTCTCAAAAAGAAATCAAATGAACCAATGAATGGATCAGTAATAAGACTGGAGACACTTACCAGTGTCAGGCTATGTATCATCCCCTATATTCAATTGAGGCAAGTACAGCTTAGAAATGAGAAGTCACTTGCCAAGAGTGGTCTGGCTTAGAAGGCTCAAGGGCAGGATTCCACCTCAAATGTCTTGACTCTCACTGTACTTTCAATTATGTGCTGGATCTTAACAATTATTGATGTCTTGCTCTGGTGTTTTTGGACCTTGTATTTTAGAATATTAATTTGGAGTCCTCTCTCCCCCTTTAAAAACCAAGTTGTCATTTTAAATAGCTTCTTTCCTTTGAATTTGCCCAGGTTTAATTACAAAGATGACTTCCATGTTTAATAAGCTGCCACTTCCAGAACGACATACAGAATTCATTTTGTTGACAGGAAATCATTTATTCTGTAATTTACACAAGATAATGGAAGTATCACTTGACATTTGCTTTTCTCCCTACTCATTCTGAATTCTAGACTGGGGATCTAAAAAGGCCAGATCTACTCCCTTGGGGATAGATTCTCAGCGTTAATCTAGTTGTAGAGTGTCCCGTGAGCAAATTTCCATAAGAAGATTTAGGGCTTGAAATTTATTTATATATTTATTTTTTGAGCCTCTAAGCTGATGTTTGGAAAGATGGTTTTGTGCCCTGAAGGGTGTCTAATTTTCTTCAGAAAATGGGGATTCATCTTGGCATACTGGGGTATATTTTGGTGTTTTGTTTGCTGTGCTGGTAATGTGACAGGTGGATGAGTGTTTTTTTTGTTTGCACTAAGTGCTTTTTTCTTCCCTACCAATCTTGTTCCCAGAATTAAGGTTCCAGTAATCATCATTGGTCCTTTGGCATCATGTAGATGATGCTGGCGTGCTGGAGTAGCTTATGATGGAAGATGATGCCCCATGTTTAGTTGGTTTCATTACCATAAATTTTGTTTAATTGGAAAAGTAAAGAATCATGGGAAGACAGATGTCAGGAAACTTTTTGGCATTTCAACTTTCTGTGATCTGCACAACAGTTTGAAGCAATTGTTTGATAAGAGTGAAATCCAGCCCATTTTCCCCTAATGAGATTTTGAAACTTTTTGAGAAGACAGTCATGTTTTCTTGTTTCTAATGAACATGTTGATCTCAGACTTGTCAGGGATGGCCACTTTGCACAAGGAGAGCCGTAGTAAAGTAGATTAATAAGTGTGGATGCTTGCATATTGCTTTTATTCTCCTCTGAAATTTCCAGGATATGTTATCTGGGCACTTATGCAAGGTCTTGTGTTTAATCCCTAGTCCTGGCAAAATAATAGTAATAAAATAGAACTCAGTATTTTAATTTAGTCATTAGCAGGTGGAATCTTTGTGATTTTTTTACAGGGGTTAGAGACTGAGCATCTAAAATGTTTTCAAAAGATTAAGGTCAACTGTTGACATAGCAACTTAGTTGAGTCATTAGGTTTTAATTAAGTAGCCAACTGGAGTTTTTGTTTCTACCCAGATATATTCTCATTTGCTCTACTGTGTCTCCATTAAAAGTCTGTGATAGTGATGATAAGAACTATGAAATTCTCCAGAGCCTAAGGGGAAGGATTTTCAGAGTTTTTTGAGTTAAAAAAGCTAAAATGAGTTAATTTCAATCATCTCCTTCATCTTCTTAATACACATTTTTCTTTTAAGCATTAACTCTTTATACATAGAGTATGTGTGACAACATCCATGATTTTCCTTGGTTGAATGGACATTTTAACCTTGTAGTGTATTAATGTTAAACCCCAAATTATTTTCTCTGCTAAAATGAATGATAGATAATCATCAGTGATTATGTCAAACATGGTGTTAACTATTATGCTCACACTTTCTCAAAAACAAAAAAAAACTCCACTCTCCAAGGAGGGTATTGTAATGGTAATTTGACAGTTGAGGAGATTGTATCCTGAGAATATAACTGACTTTCTGAGTACCAGCTAACTATTAAGTAACAAGTGGTATGTGTCTTGTATGCATGTGCAAATGCATGAATGTGTGTGTGTGTGTGTGTGTGTGTGTGTGTGTGTGTGGTGCTGGTACTGAGGTTTGAACTCAAGTTCTCATGATCTCACTTGTTTTTTGTTTGCTTTTTTTTGACCTACTCTTGGCTGGCACTGTACAACTTGAGCAACATCTCCAGTCTTGCTTTACCCCCCCCCTTAATTGATTCTCAGATTTTAGCCTTCTGAATAACTTACTGGGTTTACAAATATGAGCCATGGATGCCCTGCCAGGCTCAAGATTTAAAGAGCACTATCACGTCTATTAAGGGTCCTTAGGCAAGGTGGTTGGATTTGTGTTGGCTTTGGCCTCTAAACTTGGGAGCAAATTTCCCAGCTACCCAGTTTGGCTGCACAAGGCTCAGGCCTATTAGAATTCAGCTGGGTAGAGATTTTTAATAGAAAGCAAAGTACAGCAAGGCTGTAGAAATTGGATGGAATTCACAGTCATTCCCCAATTGCTTGGAGATCCAATTTATTGACCCCCTTCAAGAAAGATATTCATTGAGGTGTAAGTACAGTTAGCCCTTCTGCAGTTGTGTACAATGACTTCCCCATTTGCTCACTGTTCACACAAAATAGAAGGCACTCCCCACCCCTACGCCAGACAATAGCAGCACTTTGGAATTTGGATCCCAGCACTAACTTCTCTCTATCCTTAGGCAAGATTCTCAGGCAGGCATTATGCACCTCCACTTCATTCTCTCTAAATTGGGGATAAAATAGTACTTAACTCCTGCAAATGTGGCGGTTCAAAGTAAGAGGGACTAAAGTTCTGTAAAGATAGAGTTATGGATATCATTATCCTTATCTTTTTTTCTTTGTCTCTTTTCTTTTTTGTTACCTACTGATATACCCTTTTCTAAGTGCTTTTAAAGTATTAATTTTTTAAGTAGTTGCACAAGGGGGTTTCATTTCCACAGAGTCAGATTATGGGTACAAGGCATCTTGATGAATGTCACCCTTTCTATCATTCTCCCTCATTTCCCCCATCCCATCCCAACCCTCGAGTTATGAAGTTCACCTTTTACATAATGTACGTTGAGTGTAATGTCTGTATTGTCCTCAAGTTCCTTTTAATCTTTAACCTGTGAGATCTTTCTACTTCGGGTAGCTTACCTGTAATCCTAGCTACTGAGCAGGCTAAGATCTGAGGATTGCAGTTCAAAACCATCAGGAGCAGGAAAGTCCATGAGACCTCTTATCTCCAGCTAACCACTAAAAAGCTGGAAGTGGAGGTGTGGCTCAAGTGGTAGAACACCAGCCTTGAGCAGAAAAGCTAAGGGATTATGCCCAATCCCTGAATTAGAGCCCCAATACCAGCAACAAAAACAAAAACAAAACCCTAACTTATTTTGTAATCTAGGCTAACTTTGTCCAGTACTTTTGTGAGTACCGGACTAAATAATGTGTTTAGGCACTCAGCCTAGGCCTGCAGTACATTTGAGTTATGATGATCATGGATGTGACCACTCACAATTCTGCCCTGGGCCAAATGGAAAACATCTTTGAAACAATCAGTCTCTTTGACTCCCATTGTATCCTCTGTAGAGAAGGAGCAACAGTAGAGCTCCTGCTTTTGTCATCTGTGTTTTGCCAGAGTTTGACTCCATTACATTTGAGAAGTCACAGTTGACTGTGTATATAGTTATCTGTACCGTAACTCTGTGTGGCTGGATGCAGATTTTTCCCCCTTTTAATTAGTGTATTGCTTTCTATGTGTTTTAAGGCTTTATGGATTTATAGTGAAGTGTCTTCCATTGCCATCTGTGACTACAGGTGGTGAGGTGCTGTTTTTCTCCTCCCTACTGGGTCTGCACTCCAAGTCTTTACGTGGCTAGTATCCTGGGGAGTTGAATGAGACACCCACCCTTCTTCTCCTGCCCCCTGCTGGCCTTCATGTTGTTAGAAGAAAAAAAAAAAAACCTGGCTGTGTAATGAAGGGAGCTTCTCACGGCTGCTGTAATGAATGCAACTGGGCTTGCTGTTCCAAAGCAGGAGATCATTTTCGCCTTTTGAAATCAGATATGAAAAGAAACGGGATAATGGCAAAAGACATTTGTGTGTTTAAAGTTCAATTATTTGGACATTGAAGAATACATAAAACCCTGGTATATGCAAATATCTGCATCAAATTTTACTTTTCTGTAGCAACTAGGCAATAAAGTCAATGTAGCTTGGATTCTTATATGGGAGGCCAAACCTTAAGAAGTTTAGGGAAAGTACAGTGGTTAGGGAAAGTACAGTGGGCAGAAGGAGACAGACTGGCTAGAACATGCTATACAAGTGTTCATTTCATTCCCTTGCCAAGATTCATACTATAGATTTGGGGTTGTCAGAGGACAGGATAGATGAAATTTGGTAAAAGTTTATATAATCATGCCCATCATGCCAGGCCTATAACGACAAGGTGTCCCTCGGTGCAAAAAGTAGTCACTACCCGTGTGTCACTTGCACCACAACAAAAGACTGAGTAGCATGCGGTGAATGAAGATTTGAATGTGAAGCCTTTAATATTCATGGAACTCTGGATTTAAAAGTGCTGGCAGGAAACCTTCTCTCTGATGATTATAGCTGTCATGCTTTATACCTGTCCCTCCTCCCTGTGCTTATGTTGAAGCTGGGTTGCCATTCCACAGTGGGGTGCACCCCTCCCCTTTGGCTTCTCCTGCAGCCAGTCGAGTATACCCTTAGCTTGGTGTAGCTTTGTGTGTGTGTGTGTGTGTGTGTGTGTGTGTGCGCGTGCATGTGCGTGTGCGTGCATGCTCACGCATGCCTGCACGTGCACACACACATGCATGCATGTCACACATGTATGAAAAACCAGGGATGGTTGATTGTGCAGCCAGCATCAAAAGCATCAAACAACACTGCTTTCCATTCTGGACACTGGGATCTGCAACTTAGAAGTACAAGGGCAGGTGATAAGTCTTTCCATTTTAATATAATTAATGAGAGGTTTTCCATCTGTTCTAGATCTATAGTTTTTTTAAAAAGTCTTGTGGAACGTTACCATTGTAGAATTCTCGTTTAAAATTCCATTATGGATAGCGGGAAATATGTGGAAGTATTGAGGACCAAGTCAGTCTTCTTTAATCTCAGCAACCAGAGCTGTACCTGTTTGCATATGGCTGCCCTTTCTCCTGGTTCATTTGCTGTGTGTATTTCATTTGTGTTGCAACCCTCTCTCCCTCTTGTAGAGACTTACCTCCTCTGTGCATGCACATTTTGTGTAGAGTTGTGCTTTGCATATGGGAGTCGTATCATGAGTGCTGGTAGGCTTCACCAAATGCAACTTAATCACTTTAGAAAAATTAAGACAAATGGAAATTCCTCCCATTATAGCTAAATCTGCAGGATTTAACACAACTCTGGCCTGGCTCAGAAAAAAAGAAGAGTATAATAGAAATTTGTGGAGAAACTTGTGCTTGATTTTAATTTTTATTTATTTATTTGCTTTTGAACTTTCAAAAGTCCGGATCCTGGCAGTGGAGGGCATTTTTTCACTGTGATTTGTATTGTCAGTATTTGGACTTCTTAAACTCATTCAGTACCAAAACTCTCCCTGGGTATAATTTTGTCTCCTGCACCTTCATGGTAAGTCAGGATTGCATTCTTTGCCTACCTAAATCTCTTAAAGGAATATGTGCTGGGCAAGGGTTGTCAGACAGGTGCTTTGGAATGATTGGGTTGTACTTGGTGAAAGAGGCTGGAGACTGGAAACAGCTGCTGTGATAGTCCAGCAGGGAAAGGCCCAGCTAAGAGTTGCAGGAGGTAGGATTGGCAGAACCGGGCAGTTGATGTGGTGTAGGAGATATCGAAGAGGGAATCAGATGACTCTCACATACAGGAAGTTGTCTCTTGTCCTCCTTCAGGTGATATTCATTGGGAAAGTAAAGGGGAAAAAAAGAACTATGTAAACTTGTTCACCTCATTGAGGTTATTCTGAAACTAGGAGTGAATGCTGGGCCTCACACTTTAACATTTGCCCTCTTTTGCTTTAGTTTGCTTTTCAGATAATCTTGTGCATTTGCCCTTGCTGGTCTCAGAATTAGATCCTGTTATCTCAATTTCCTACTGACTTTCTGGACTCTAGGCAGTTTAGGCTAGTGATGGTCTAGGCCAGGACTATCACCTGCTTGTCCACCTGTCGGGATGTGGTGGTTTTCTCAGATCTGCCTCCTAAAACTCTTGTCACTGGGTTCAGTATTCTGAGTTACTCTGTCAGCTTTTGGGGGAAGACCATTCCATGACTTGATATGACCATTGTTTCCATCCTCTAAAACTGAGGCCTCTTTCCTGGCCTTACCTGAAGTTTGTCTACACTTGTATGATTCCTAAAATGTGATCTCAGGAAGCTGTGTGAGTGACAGTCATAGTGTAGAGCTTGAAAGTCACTCAACACAGAGGACGGTAAGGAAGCGTCCAGTTACATCTCAGGATTCAATTAATTACCCTGTTCATTAAGTTGAAGCTGTGGTTCTCAACGGAGGATGATTTTATCCACCTGAGGACAGGTGACAAAGTGTGGAGCTATTTTCTGGTTGGGAACACATACAAGCATCTGTCACCAGAAACGCTGATAACCATCCTACAATGTAAGTACAACCCACAGAGCCAAGCTTGGCCTCAGAGGCTGTGGGCCATGAGTTTAAGTGGTATTTTGGTTTTTGTTACTTTGAATGATGATGAATTCTACTTTGGCATTCACACCTTCAGATTTGTTTAGACGTGAAGCCAGATTTCCATAGAAGAGGGTTGAATTATCTACCTACCCTTTGCTATTCAGTTTAAAAATACTTAATGACTTCCCAGCAATTGGGTCATAAGTCTAAGAACACTAACAAAACTCATTTTAACCACTTCATTTCATTTTTCAACTGGGGTGGCATATGTACAATCAGTTCTGTGAGTGAACATTGTTTTTGCTTTTCTAGTTTTAGCACTAGCCCTTTAATTAGACTACTTTTTCAGCGTATCAGTTAAAGAAGATAGGTTTTATATGTTTATGTATAAATATTCCTAGGATATGTTTTAACTAGAGCAGTACATGCTTTGAAGATGAGCTGAAAAGATGGTGGAGGGTGTAGTCACTGTGAGACAAGGAGAAAAACATTGGCTTATCATCCAAATCATTTGAAACTTTGGGGTTAAGTGAAGCATATTGTTGCTTTCAAGTAAGTGAAGAAGATAATCTCTTGGATCCTCTGGAAATCTGGCAATATGTTCTGGGTGCTGTTTGCAAGGATGGTATGCGTGGGGTGTCTTTTGTGAGAAAAACAAGGAAGCCAGGAGTTTTAACAATTGTCTCACCACGAACGACTCATTGATTTCCTTGTCTGCTGGGTGCTAGTTCCGTGTAGCTGGGAAAACGGGCTTCATGCAGGGCACACCCTCATGATGCCCAGGGAAAGATCTCCACTTCCTGGTGCCTGGGCAGCCAGCTCTGAAGCTTGTAGACACTGTAGATGTAAGGGCTGCAGAGATGACAGCTTTTATTCCTGTTTTTATTTTTTTGGTTTCTTGGCTTTACCTCTAGAGCAGATTTAAGGTACTTTGGGTGTTTCTTTCAAAGAGAATCATCCATATCACTATGTTGTTTTTTCAAACAGAATCATCCATATCACTATGTTGTTTTTCCTTCTTAGTGATGATTGGCTTGGCTAAAACTAAGCAGGGGAAGACCTGGGGGTTAAGGAGCCTGGATAGAATCTAACCCCACTGTGATTCCTAGAAAGTCAGTGGACAAACACCACCAACCAAATGTAATTCTACAGTGTCTTTTAGCCCTTAAAATGATCCTAAAGTAGACAAACAATAAAAGGAACACAGAGAACAAATAAAGTCCAGGGAGGAGAATAAGTCACAGTCCCTTCACTTTAAAACAGCTAGTTTGGTTTTGCTTATTTCCCTCCAGACATTGAGTGGCACGCGCGCACGCGCACGCACACACACACACACACACACACACCATGCAATCATAGTCATAGCACTCTATTTATTTTACTTGTGGATATCAGTTAGTACTTTTGAGTTTGGCACCAAGTCCTCACCATAAGTTGTAAGCACTGCATAGTCTTTTCTGTCATTGTGTTAATGGCATATATATCAACTGAGAAAGGTTCAGACCCAAGGATAATTGCATTCTCAGTGTACCCCTCCCCCCCACACACATGGGCAGACACCTTATACTCTGGCTGCTGTAACAAATTGACCCAATCTGGGTTAACTAGAAGCATAGACCTTTATATTGTCATCATTGAAAATCATGGTGGTTTGTGTTTTTCAAGCTATTAGTCCATGTTATCTTAAGTTGTCAGATAGAAGTCCCTAGATGTGTTCAGAGTACTTTGTTGTCCTTTGATATATTCAAGATCATTAGTAATATTATTTCATTCCTATTAAGACGATTTGTGTCATCATTTTCCCCTTTGTCTTGTTAGAAGTTTGTTAATGTTTGATCTTTTCAAAGAACTAGATGTTTCATTAAATTTCTGTTTCTAATTTTATTGATATATTTCCTTTTTTTTCTTTTCTTTGTTTGTGTTTATTTAGCCTTTCATTTTGTAGATTCTTAGGCTGCCAACAGAGATTATTGATTTGAGATTTTACTATTTTGCTAATATACTTTTTAGAAAATTTCCTCTTAGCACTACTTTAGCTGTTTGTACAAATTCTGCATGCTATAATTTTATTCAGTTCATTATTAAAGAAGTTGCATTTGAAACTTTCTCACTGATTCATGAGTTGTTTTCTTTCATTTCTTTTCTTATTTTTTAGAAGTATGATGTTAAGGCTCAAGTGTTTAGACATTTTTTTCTCACCTTTTTCTTAGTTGCATTCTAGGTTGATTCCTTTATGATTATGGAACATACCCTGTATATCTTCACTTCTTGTAATTTTGCTTAATCATACACAGTATATTGTCTGGATG
Organism: Dipodomys ordii; assembly: GCF_000151885.1. Classification (NCBI taxonomy): domain Eukaryota; kingdom Metazoa; phylum Chordata; class Mammalia; order Rodentia; family Heteromyidae; genus Dipodomys; species Dipodomys ordii. The sequence continues at coordinate 17,398,349 of NW_012267228.1, forward strand.
TTTGTCTTGCTTATGAAAAGAATGTGCTACTGTCATGTCGTTAGTGTCTATTAGATTGTGGTTGAAGAACTAAACTTTTTATATTTTACTAGATTTCTGTCTAATTCCAACTATAATTCTTATTGCCAACTATAATTGTAGATTTTTTTTCTCATTTAGGTCCTACTTTATCTGTTCTGCGGCTCTCTTATTTGGTGCATCTACATGTAAAATTGTCATGTCTTCCTGGTGTTTTGTTCCTTTTATCATTTCATAATGACTCATTTTGTTAACTATTTTTGCTCTTTACTGTATTTGATATTACTATAACAGTTTTCCTGCTTTATTAAACAATTCTGTTTGAATGGTATCATTTTCTATCCTTTTACTTTGACCATGTCTTTGAAATGAGTTTCTTATAGACAGAATATAGTTGAGTTACACTTTTTAGGTACTCTGCTCTCTTGTTTCAATTATATTTAGACAATTTATACTTGATGTAATTATGACTTTAGTCTTTTTTCTTTTTGATAGCTATTTTTCTGAGACATGAGTTTTTGTATTTGTTTTTAGTTTTCTATTTTCATTTATCTCAAACATTTTAGAGTATATTTTTTTGTAATGCTTTTAATACTTGCTTTGCATTGTATCTGAGTAACTCCTTGCAGTCTACTGGTGTGGTCAGTCTACAAGCTTACTCAAGTGGATTATTGAAACCTTATCTTGTTATGTCCTATTTGACAATATAGTTCTCTGAAATGCTTCCCCTATGTTCACTTAGAATCACATGACAGTGGCATTCTTTGTGTTTCAATTATTGAACCTGTTTAGGAAATTCAAGAGACGAAACATGATTTATCACTAGCCTGGCTCTTTCTGTTACTTTTCTTCCTTTTATCCCAGAATTCCTCCTGCTTTTCTACCTGCTTTTTCCTTTGCAAACGTCATCTTTTTAGGTTAGGGCTGCTATTAACCAAGTCTTAATTTTCCTTTATCTAAGAATATGTCTTGGTTTTCTTTTCATTTCTGAGAGTATTTTCACTGAATACAGAATTCTGAGTTGTAAGTTCTTTTCTTCTAGAATTGGAAAAATGTTGTGTACCTTTCATTCGGTTTCCATGGTTTCTGATGAAAAACCCTCTTCCCGTCAATTTTTCTCCTCTCTATAAGGGGTCATTTTTCTCATTCCTTTCAGTTTTTTTCTTAAACTTTAGTTTTCAGAAGTTTGATTGTGATTGTTTTGGTGTTGAGTTAAAAAATATTTATTCTGCTTTAGGTTTTCTTACCTTCTTGAGTATGTATTTTTACAGTTTTTGCTGACTTTGAGAAATTTTCAGCCATTATTTTTCAAGTACATTTTTAGTTCTAGTGTTTTTCTTTCCTTTGGGACTCCAGTGACACAAATGTTAGCTCTTTGGTTTTATTCCCACAGCAGTCCAAGGCTTCATTTCATGTTTTTTTTCTCCTTGCAGTTATATCCTCTATGTTTTTCAGATTGGATAGCTTTTTTGGGGGGGGGGATTGACTTTCTTTTTTTTGTCAGTCATGGGGCTTGAACTCTGGGCCTGGGCACTGTCCTTCAGCTCTTCAGCTCAAGGCTAATGACCTACCACTTGAGCCACAGTACCACTTCTGGCTTTTTTCTGTTTATGTGGTGCTGAGGAATCGAACCCAGGGCCTCATGAATGTGAGGCAAACACTCTACCTCTGAGCCAACTTCCCAGCCCAGTTTTTTTTTTAATAAGTTTTTTATTGTGAAAATACTGTACAATAAGAACCAATGGTTATCTCAGTAGTTGCAGAAAAAGCATTTGACAAGATCCAACACCCCTTTATGATGAAGGTTATGGAAAAATTAGGAATCCAGGGAACATTCCTCAATACAATAAAGGCTGTATATGACAAACCTACAGCCAGCTTTATACTCAATTGTGAAAAACTAAAGCCATTTCCTCTTAACTCAGGAATGAAACAAGGATGTCCCCCTCTCGCCACTGCTCTTCAATCTAGAATTAGAATGCCTAGCTACAGCAATAAGACAAGATGCAAACCTAAAGGGGATCCAACTAGGGAAAGAAGAAGTAAAACTCTCCCTTTTGGAGATGCCATGATCTTGTATTTAAAGAATCCCATGGACTCTGCTCCTAAATTACTCAAAGTGATTCAAAGCTTTGACAAAGTAGCAGGGTATAAAATTAACCCATAAAAATCAATGGCTTTTCTGTATGCCAACAATGAGAAAAGTGTGGCTGAAATCAGGAAAGCAACTCCATTCATAATAGCCCACCAAAAATAAAATACCTAGGAATTAACTTAACCAAAGAAGTGAAGGACCTCTATGATGAAAACTTTAAAATCTTGAAAAAGGAAATCAAAACAGAACTTAGAAAGTGGCAAAACCTCCCATGCTCCTGGATTGGAAAGATCAACATTGTGAAAATGGCAATACTTCCCAAGGCTATCTACAAATTCAATGCAATACCTATCAATATTCCAACCTCATTCTTCAAGGAAATAGAAGAGGCAATCCAAAAATTCATATGGAGCAATAAAAGACCCTGAATAGCAAAAATGATCCTCAACAGGAAGAACAGTGCTGGAGGAATATCAATACCAAATTTCAAACTCTTACTACACAGCCATAGTAATCAAAACAGCTTGGTACTGGCACAAGAACAGACCCCCAGGACCAATGGAATAGAATTGAAAACCCAGAAATGAACCTACAGACCTATAGCCACCTAATCTTTGATAAGGAAGCTAAAAAAATAGAATGGAAGAAAGACAGCCTCTTCAATAAATGGTGCTGGCAAAATTGGTTATCTACTTGTAGAAAACTAAAGCTAAATCCTTATATATCACCCTGCACCAGAATCAACTCCAAATAGATCAAAGACCTCGAAGTCAAAGCAAACACCCTGAAATTATTACAGGATGGAATAGGAGAAACCTTAGGTCTTGTTGGCACAAGCCGAAATTTTCTTAAAAGAGACCCAGAAACACAACAAATCAAAGAAAGTTGGACAAATGGGATTGCTTGAAATTGCAGAGCTTCTGCATGGCAAAGGACATAGCTAGCAAGATCAATAGAAAGACCACAAATTGGGAGAAGATCTTCACTAGCCATACAATAGACAAGGGTCTCATATCTAAAATATACCTGGAACTTAAAAAATTAAAGCCCCCAACAACAAATCTTCAAAGAAACAACTGCCCAATAAATAAGTGGGCTAAAGACTTAAAGAGAAACTTCTCTGAAGAGGAAAGAAGGATGGCCAATAGACACATGAAGAAATGCTTAACCTCTCTAGCCATAAAGGAAATGCAAATCAAAACAACATTGAGATACCACCTCACCCCAATTAGAATGGCTATAATCAAGAACTCTAATTAACAACAGATGCTGGAGGGGACGTGGACAGAAGGGAACATTACTACATTGTTAGTGGGAGTGTAAACTTGTTCAACCACTTTGGGAAGCAGTATGGAGGTTCCTCAAAAGACTCCACATAGAGCTCCTCTATGACCCAGCAGTCCCACTTTTGGGCATTTACCCAAATGATCACAAACAAGACCATACTAAAGCTACCAGCACAACTATGTTTATTGCAGCATTATTTACCATAGCTAAGATATGGAACCAACCCAGATGCCCTTCAATAGATGAATGGATCAAGAAAATGTGATATATATACACAATGGAATTCTATGCCTCCATCAGAAAGAATGACATTGCTCCATTTGTTAGGAAATGGAAAGACTTGGAAAAAATTATATTAAGTGAAGTAAGCCAGGCCCAAAGAAACATAGGTCCCATGGTATCCCTTATTTGCAATAACTAGTATATGTCTGAGTCAGGCAGAAATGGTCAGATAAGTTGATGTTAGGGGAATGAACCCCAAGATAAGTATTCAAATGTTTTTTGTTTTTTTTTTCCTTCATGTAATTGTTTCTAACATATTTATAAGATGATTTCTATGTTGCTTTGTATGTCCCTCCCCCACGGTATAACCCATGCTTTCACTGTATTTGATGTTGGTATAATTTGTGGAGGGGAAGGGCAAAAACAAATCATTTAACTAGGGATACAAGTGGACCCATTGCAACAATGAGATGTACAAGTCTTTATGTAGAAAAATGAACTTTACAACTTTGGTGGGTGGGAGGGAGGATTGGGTGGGGGGAAGGGGGATAATGGGAAGGCATGGGAAGGGGAAACAAAGAGGAGGCAACAATGCTTGATAAGAAATGTACTCACGGGGTTGGGAAGGTGGCTCAGTGGTAGAGCTCTTGCCTTGTATGCCTGAGGCCCTGGGTTCAATTCCTCAGCACCACATAAGCAAAAAGAAAAAAGCTGGAAGTGGCGCTGTGGCTCAAGTGGTAGAGCTCTAGCCTTAAGCTGAAGAGCTGAGGGATAGCGCCCAGGCCCAGAGTTCAGGCCCCACGACCGGACCCCCTCCCACCCCCCCCAAAAAAAAAGAAATGTACTCATTATCTTGTTCATGTAATTGTAACTCCTCTGAACGATATTCTTACAATAGAAAACAAAAGACTATAAAGGAAAAAAAAGAAAATACTGCACAGAGGGGTTACAGTTACGTGAGCAAGGTAATGAGTACATTTCTTATCAAGCATTGTTCCTCTTCCTTTGTTTTTCCCCTACTATCCCTTCCCTCCCAGCTCCACAACTACACCCCTAACCCCCACCCTGCCTAAATTGTAAAGTTCGGTTTGCGACATATCGTCTTGTACATCTCATTGTTGCAATGGGTCAACCTGTATCCCTATTTAAACAATTTGTTTTTTTCCCTCCCCCTACCCAAATTATACCAACATCAAATACAGTGAAAACAGGGGTTATACCGTGGGGAAGGGACATACAAAGCAACAAAAATGTCACATGGTACCTTATAAATACATTTGAAACAATAGCAAGCAAGAAAAAAAACACTTGTGTCCCTTTGTGGATAGTTTTTAATATTTTGCCTTTATCCTGACTGATGCGAGTTTGTCACATTGAATCTTTCCTCTTTCCCTTCTATAAGATTTTCTTTTTTAAATTTCATTGATCATCACTGATAGTTGCAAGGTTTCCAAGTGTTTGTCAAACTATATACTTTTAAATTTGTTTCAAGTGTGTTCCTTGTTGCTCCTTGGAACACAGTTATAGTGCCTTTAAAATCCTGTCTGATAATTATGACATCCCTACCAGTTATGGTTCGTGACTGTCAGTGGTCTTTCCCTTCATGGTATGGGTTTTTCTAATTCTTGGTATGATGCATGATTTTTTAGTTGAAGTCTAGACATCTTATTGTCTATGAAGCTCCCTCTCTCAAGGTAAACCTTTGGTTTTAAGTGGTTGTGTTTTGTCGCCATCTTGACGGGGCAGGGAGGATAACACCATGTTACATCCAGATAGGGAGCAGGCCCCACCTGTGTCCCTTCTCTTCCATTGACCTTTGATGGAGAAAGTGGTTTCTTGTTCCCCAGAATAGGACAGGAGTTGCAGTTTCCAATGGGTTCTGCACAGGTCAGGGATGATGAAGAAGTGGGAAGGAAAAGGGATTCCACCTAGTCATGTTGAAAATTCTGTCTATTCAGTTTTCTGTGACATTTTTCTGGAGTGGGGTGCAGAGATTGGGGTAGACCATTACCTTGGAAATCCAGGTTCCCTGCCCAGTTACTGATGGCTTAGAGAGTAATTTTTTTTTTTTTTCCTGTAGTGAATGGCTGAAGTAGAACCATTACCCTCTATTAGTCTCCTCTTGCCAGTCTACTTCTTTCCTACTTTCCTAGCTTCCTGGACTTTCATTGTGCTTTTATTTTTTCTTCTCCCCTTCTTCTTCTTCCTCCTCCTCCTCCTCCTCCTCCTCTCATCTTCTCCTTTTCTCCTCCCCCCTCCCCCTCCCCCTCTCCCTCCTCTTCCTCTTCCTCCTCCTCCTCCTCCTCCTCCTCCTCTTCCTCCTCCTCCTCCTTCTTTTTTAATATCTTGCCAGCTTATTCAATTCTGGTCTCTGGGGTATAGAAGACATAAGAAAATCCATAAAACTAACCTATGTGCTAAAGTCTATCTCATGATCCTTAGCTGGTCTGCCTTCTCAGAGTCTTGCTTGTTTGCTGTACAGATAAAATCCAGGTTTCCAATTGTACTTAGTGGAAACAATAGGGGAGATATGCCATGTGCCCCATCTTTCAAGAAGCAAGGTATTTCCCCCTCAAGTTTTTCTAGATAACAGGTGAGACATTGACTTGGCTATCTAATTGAGAATACTTAATAACAAGAGCTGTTGAGTTGGCATGAGCTGCTTGCTTGTAACATGGTTTCAAAGGAGATCATAATTACTAAGAAAATAGCTCTATGCATTTATTCAGCTCTGTTCTGTTCAGCTCTTTTTAAAGACCCTGAACGAGGGAGTCAGGAATGGAAGGGCAAAGAGGGTAAGGAGCTGAGAAATGAATAACCAGCCCCACCATCTGGCTTACTGCAGTTCAGAAAAGTCACATGGTGCCACCAAGTTAGAACTGATTCTCTGTGTGCACTTGAGGTGCCAAGTGCTATATTTAAGCCAAGAACTGATTTTGAAAATATTTTTCTACTTCTGTTTTGTCAAACGCGTTCCTTGGCATATTATGTTAGGGCTTGTTCCGCTAAAGCTGTAGCTACGCCTTCTGTTTCTTCAAGCTGATTTGGCTTGCACAACTCAAACATTAGACCCTAGTTTTGGAACAGAAGTCTTCTCTAGAGAAAGCACAAAGTGTGTTTTAATTCCCAGGCAGGTAATATCTACCAAATGAGAGATGGAGCTGTAATTCCTTAATTGTTACTCTTTTATATATGAAACTTCTTTTTTTTTTTTTCAAGCTATTTTCTGCTCAAGCCTATTTGACTACATTTTTTCCTTTCCAGAACCTTTCTAATTATGGGGAGGAAAGCAAATGTTAAGCTAGTCTTCTTTTATAGAGAAAAACAGGAAAAAAGTATAACCGGCTTACTTTCGTAATTTGATTTTGCTTGAACTTTTAAGATACCAGCGTGACTTCACTGTATAAATAGAACTTACATTCCCAGGGTAAGTATCTAGGTAAGCCAGAACGAAACATTGGTGCAAAATTTTAGCATCAGTATGAAGAAAGTGTTTTTCTATTGGGCTTACATAGTTTTAATGTGCTGGTAGAAAGTTCTAGAAGCTTTTTACATTCTCGGGAGTCTTTTTAGACAGATTGTTAAAGCACCTGTATCTCTGATCTGTGGAAGACTAGTATCTCATCAAAGGCAGTTCATTGGTGGTTTCTATGAGCACTGAGGGCCTTGATCTGGATAGAGGTATTGGAGTCCAAAGATACTTAGTTGAAATGTCACGTGTGTCTTTGTGAGCTTCAGTATAATTCCATCTGTGGAATAATTACCTAGTTCACAGCAGTCACACTGAGTTGTTGAATACTGGTGAGCTTTTATTTGTCAATTCATTTTCTTTAATTCTTTTAAATGTGTAGGTGCTTTGTGTGCTACACAAGTCACTCCAAACAGCTTTTAAGACATGATTACTGTGATTTGAGAATGGGAAGCCCCACACCTGTGCTCCCTGGAGACCCTTGCTTGCCTTTCTTTCTGACATCAATCCTTGCCAAGTGGATATTTTGGTCCTTATAGCCTCCCAACTCCACCTTTTGCATTTGATGTGTTATCTTCAGGGTAAATACAGGTAACTGATGGCTTTTCTTGGGCATTGGTGTGACAGGGAGAGGTATGGCAGGGCTATAATGAGATATATCCAAGAATAGGTCACTTGGAGTTCCCTGAGCCTTTGAGGTAAAATCTCTACCCAGCTCATTTGGGTTTACTTTCCTCATCAGGGCAGGCAGGCACCCAATTTAAATTCGCAGGGCTGTGACTGTGTTCTCATTCATGTTCTTCACTCCATCCCACTCTGTACTTGGTTCAGTTTGATGCTTGTCTTTGAAGCTCAGGGCACTTCATCTTAGATCCTCTGGATGCTCTTTATGCAGCAGGTTCTGTACCGATGTCCTTACCATTAGTGAATCCATTGTGAATTCAGACCACAGAAGTTGTTTTGGCTTGGCTCCCTGGCTGTGCATTGCAATTGGTAAGGGGAGATTCTGGGACATGGTGGCTTTTTAAATGTGGTTATTAAAAATGGTGGTTTTTATTTGCTTGTTTGTTTGATTTGTTGTATAGGAACTCAGTTGGGAGAGGCCACATTTTGAGAGGTCGAATTGGGAGTCTTTATTAGAGAGCCTGTGACTGCAGGTGGACCTCTGTCCCAAAGACCTGGAGCCCCGTAAATACACTTAATATTGTTAGAAAACTGAGCCAAGAGACAGGAGAGGAAAGAAGGAGCAGAAAAACAATACCAACAACCCCAATTAACTCTAATGGAGAGCTGAAGTGGGAAGCCATGATTACTGTAGGAGAGCTGGGGGACATGAGGCATGGAATAATGGTATCTGAGCTCATCCAAGCCTAAATGGGGTCCTGGTCAGGAGTCAGGGTCAAAGGGAGCTTGAGAATTCATGACCTAAGATTGGCAGATCTAGTAATCTATTGTCCAACTCGCTGCCCATGCCTCTAGGAATTTAGGCACACCCATGATCTGGAGGATGGAACTTTACCTTCCTCTCTTTTGAAGACAAGCTGGTGTCAGTTAAACCCAATTCCTTATCATTCACCATGTGGCCAAGATGGTGCCAGTTAGACCCAGTATCCTTATTTCAGATTAACCTAGTCCCACCATCCATATAGGTTCTTATTTAATTGGTCTCAGGTGGGGGTCTAGGGATTGGTAGTGCATTTGACCTGCCCTAAGGGGTTCTAATGGAATTGGAGTAGAGTCAGTCCCCTGTCTGGTAACCCCTGCACTCTTGTCAGTTATGATGTACATTCAGAGTAAGCCTGCCTACAGCTTTCCTGTTAGAATACCCTGGCAGCTAAGGAGAGAACAGCATCTTGCTGTTCTTGTTAAAAGCCACCTACCAACTAATTATTGTAAACAGGGAATTCTGCTTTCTTACCATAGCTTCTCACCACCATCATCACCCACCTTTATCTTACTCATTTTAATTTTTCATAAGGATTTATTATAAAATGAACATTCTCTGTTGTTGCTATCTCCCTAGGGTGTGAGTTGGGCTGAAAAGACATTGCAAAGTTTATGTACATTCACTTAATTTCTAAAGATAACTCTCTCCTAAGGACTGGTCTGAAATCAAGCACATAAAAAGAAGTATTCCTGTTATCAAAGTTCTCAAACTGTTCCCCTGGGCTGTGTTTGATTGTCCTCTATACTGCTAGAGGAAGGATCCATTTGCCCAATAGAACAAAAAGTCTTGCTCAGCTGTTCGGCTCATGGCTGGTGCTCTACCACTTGAGGCACATCACAGTTCCAGCTTTTTTTTATTCCTGGTTAATTAGAGATAAGAATCTCTCAGACTTGTCTGTCTGGAGCTCACTTTGAACTTCAGTCCCAGGATCTCAGCTTCCTGTCGAGGATTATAGGCCTGAGCCACCAGTACACAGTGTGCAGTTTTAAAGTTTCATTTTAGGATTGGAGTAAATTTGTCTGCACAAGCCCTCTTTGTAGAGAATTGAGGGATTTCAATCCTTCTCATGGGTAAACACCCAGGTAACTTAGTGTTTGCACTTGGTACTATTGCTTTTGGAAAGGCAGAAGAAGTAACAGTGTTCTAGCCACAGGGACTTGTTGGAAGCACTTCTGATTAGGTACAAGGGCTCTCTGTCCCCTTTTCTAACAGACTTAACTGAATTATTTTTTGTAGCAGACCTTTAAGGATAAAGTCTTCTTTGGAATGGTAAGGGGACACCAAGCAAAGTATCAGAGGGTTTTTCGAATCGGAAAGATGCTGGGGTTGTGGGAATTTCTATAAGTTCACATTTACAGAAATGTGAATTGGGGCCAGTTTTTGAGGCATCCTGCAAATGTTCATTGAGTGCTGAGGACAATGCCTTACTCAGTGTTGGCGCTGGAGGAGGCAGATGGTATACTAGTCAGGGCCCCTAGGGAGCAATCAATGGTGTTCGTGAAGGGAGGGAGGAGGTGGAGAGCAGAAGGAGGGAGGATGAGAATGAGTGTAACAAAGAACTTGGCTCAAGCCATGAAGGGGAGTGATGCATCCTAAGTGGGTTGACAAACTGGAGACCTAGGAGAGCTTGTTGTAGTTTCAGTCAGAAGGCTGCCAGCCATGCCAGCCACGACAGACCAAGCCTGTGTTTATATCTACAGTCTGAAGGCAGGAACAAGTGATTTTTGGCTCAGAGCAGTCAGGTAGAAAGGAGTTCCTTTTATTTTGGTAAGGGTCAGCTTGTGTTCTTTTCTGGCCTTCTCCCCAGTAGATCAGGCTTACCCACACTGGGAGAAAGCAGTGTCTGCTCATGGTCATGCAAAGTTATCACAAATTAAAACAACAACAAACTGTTTGGAGAAGAGAATTTTGCAAAAGGTGTGTTTGAAACACACAAAGTGCAGATCGGAATGGAATGGTGGCGTGTGGGCAGCACACATGTGTGGGAGCATAATGTTTGCTGTTCTCATTTAGTGTCCATGATTGCCTTGTCCAATGGGGACTGTTAATTCCACTTTAGTGACAAGGACACTGGGACTGAGAGTGATGAAGGAACTTGCCCAAGAACACATGGGCTCGAACCTGGCCAGAGCGCAGGACCACCTGACTCTGCGTTAGCCCCTGCTTGGGATGTTTTACTTTGCATCATCACCACTGGTTCACTCTGTCCCCTACAATTCCCACCCCTCTTGCAGGCAGGGACCATCTCTTCTAGGCTGAGAGGGCCTCAGATCAAATGACAGAAAGGAAGTGATTTCAGAAACAAAACTGTTAGTTGGGCTCTGGTGGCTTACATCTTTCATCCTAGCTACTCAGGAGGCTGAGGTCTGAGGATCCCAGTTTGAAGCCAGCCTGGGCAAGAAAGTTTACTCACCAAAAGCTGGAAGTGGCTCTGTGGCTCAAGTTAGTAGAGTGCTAGCCTTGAGTAAAAGAAGCTCAGAGTTCAAACCCTAGAACTGGCAAAAAGAAGAAGGAGAAGGAGAAGAAAGAAGAAGAAAGAAGTAGACAGAAGAAGAAAGAAAGAAGAAAGAAGAAGAAGAAGAAGAAGAGGAGGAGCAACAACAACAACAACAACTTTCAGAGCAACTAGAACAGCAGGCCAGGTATGAGGAAGAGGAATTCTTAGCTAGAGCACAGAGAGGCTCAGACACTGTCACCACCAATCACATCACACCGAGGGGCCCAGCACTGAGCTCTCGCTGCTGCCTCTTGGTCATCAGTCCTGTACTGGAAGTCTTAGGTGTACACTGCAGTATGTGGATGTCTCACATAGTCTCAGCAATTTGGTCACTCCCAATCTAAGCCATTTTGCAATATCCTTTACAATATGCTCTTGGCTATAAAAGAAAATGAAGAAGGTAAATTCAAGCCAGGCACTGGTGGCTCAAGCTTGTAATCCTAGCTATGCAGGAGGCTGAGATCTGAGGATTGTGGTTTTCGAAACCAACCTGGGCAGGAAAGACAACGAGACTCTTATCTTTAGTTGACCATCAAAAAGTCAGAAGCAGAACTGTGGTTTAAGTGGTAGAGTTTTTGCCTTGAGCAAAAAAAGCTCAAGGATTGTGCGTAGGCCTTGAGTTCAAGCTCCCGGGAGTGGCACCCAAAAACAAAAAAAGAAAGAGAGAGAAAGAGAAAGAGAGAATAAGTTCAGTGCATCTATTAGTTCAGTGCATCTATTAAGGGGTAGTTAATTACAGTTAATTGCCTGCTTTTTGTTATCATCTCTTAGATGGGTCTGTCCCACTACAGTATAAACAGTGATTGGGGACATTTCATGCTTTCAGTTAGCCCCTGCAAGAATGGGGAATCTGAGACCAACCCACACAAGAGTTGTCCCACCCATCATGCAAATGAAACTGGCGTGGAGAGACATCGGCTACGTGCAGTACATTGACATGCGTGTCTTGAAGTCCTTGTGCTAAGGGGTCAGATTTGGTCAGCTAGGTCGGATTTTTTTTAAATCCTTTTTTTGTCCTCTATTTCATTTAAGTCTGCCATTCTGTGACAAAAGGTAGAGCTGTGATCTGATCCCACTTATTAAGTGTACTGCTTTCCCCCCTTCTCCAGATGTGTGAAATGGCATCTCAGAAAATGGTGCATTGGGTTTGTTTTTCATTCTTGCTCATGAAGTTAAAGGTGTTGTGGCCCTTTGGTTTGCCAATGTGCTCTCTGGTCAAGAGAAACAGAATAGCACCCAGAGCCATGTTAGTCTGCAATGGAGAGCTTCCGGGGAACCTAGGCTGGTTCGTGTGATGGGGTTGCCTCACAAATCACCTTTCCTTGTCTAGGTTGGCATATGGCCACCGAGTGTCCTAATTATTGAAGGGCTTTTTTTTTATAGCCACCTTCTTTGTAAGCATTTTTGAATAGCAGCTGGAAGACGACAGCAAGGCAGAATGAAAACAGTGCAGTGTCAAGATGATAACTGTTTATGGGATTTTGAAGATTAGAAATATCTGATCTGCCTATGGAATAAAAAGTCCCGTTACCCCCTTCACCCCCCCCCACCCCCAGCCACTGGTGGCTTGTACCTGTAATCCTAGCTATTCAGGAAGCTGAGATCTGAGGATCACTGTTGAAAGCCAGCTTGGGAAAAAATAAAAAAATCTACATGGGACTCTTATCTCCAGTTTAATCCTTTAAAAACTGGAAGTGGCACTGTGGCTCAAAATGGTAGAGCACTAGCCTTGTATAAAAAAAAAGCTCAGGGACAGTGTCCATGTCCTGAGTTTAAGCCCCATGACTGGATAAACAATGCAAAACAAAACACCCGTCTCCTCTAAATATCATACAGCCAGTTACACAATGTCCCACATTCCTTAAAAGAAAAAGCTATGGTTAATCCAGAGAGATGAATCTTAATGTTAAAAAAGTTTAACTTAATGGGGTTGCAGCATATAAATAAATTGAAAGTTTTGTACACAGGCAGATTCACTAAGAGATATTGTCTGTCTGTGTGTCTGTCTTTATCTCTCTCCTTCTCCCCTCCTCCACTCATCTTGCTGGCTAGCTCGATTGCATAGTCTTTTGCTCTCACTCTTGACAATTGCTTTTGACTTTTTTTTTTAACTTTGAAGTATATTGAAAGTGGGCTTTGTACAAGGGTGTTCTGCTCAGTGGAAACTGCCTCCCCTTTTTCTGACCATTCAATGGCTTGAGTCTCCTTGCTCATCTTTCTTCTCTTAGTCTAATCTATTAGTGGTGTGTTTTTACTGTATTGTGATAGTAGTTGTCTGTCTGCAATTTGCCAGTGGAGGTAAGAGTTCCTGGCAACCTCTTGCATGAATGGTATCAGGGCATGTTAGAGTATGATTTGCAACCAGATTATTTCTGTCTCAGAATGAACTGAGGTGAGGCTGGGAGGGGAAAGGAGTACTGTCTTCATTAATGTACATATTCAAAGCTAGGCAATGTCTGTGGGATCTCAGTTGTGTTTCCCTAAAAACATTTAAAAGGTGCTTCTTGTCCCCAGAGTCCTCAAACCCTACACTTGCAAGGCTTTCCCCCTGGAGGTTGACTCCCTGGTGGTATTCATGCTTCTCTTCCCGGGCTGAGTCTCTGGACGCTGGTGTTAATCAGATGTCACACTCTTTAGTTTCCTTCAGAGGTAGACGTTGAGGCAGACTTTGGGATAACTCTGTGATGTGTCAGTTTGCAAGAAAAGTTGGTCGTTTTCACAGTGACCGTCATACAGGGGTTCAGTTGTTTCACAGTCAGTGTGACCACTTTAGGAAAAGAGTGATAATATTATGAGATGTTTTTCTTCTATTTTGAAATTTTTCAACTTCAGCTGGTAGGATGGCATACCATGAATCCTGTCACTATGATTCAGCCGTGAGTCGCATCTTGCCGTATCCATTCCCCGTCTTCATATTTACACGTATTTGCCTTTGCCATATTTCCTAAATCCAGGTTGCAGATAGCATAAAGTTGCATCCTTGAAATTACAAGCCTTGCTTCTTCAACAGTGATGCTTTATTCCAGGCCATACTTCAATATTCAGTCATCAGAGTTCCAGTCCGTACTCTACATATTCTCTCCTTCATGCTGAGTCAGACCTGTCTCCATTGTGCTGCTTCAATTAAATTCAGGAGCCAGTCTGGCTTGTACACTGCTTAAAGGAAACCGTTTCCTGAGCACTTACTTTGAGCTAGGTTGTGTGGTAACACTTGGTCTCACTCAGCTTCACACAGCCCTTTTGAACAAGTACTCCTGTTCACTCCTCCCTGATCCACAAGCAGTATGAGGCTCCGGGACTTCCTAAAGACATCCTGGATCGGAACTAATCGAATCTGTCTTGAGACCCAGTGCTTTTAGCTGCCTACTGTTAAGAGAGCCCTGCTCTGTTAGGGACATTTATCTTGTCACCGAATTCCCACAATACCAGCTATGCTTTCTCAAGAATCTCGAAATGATTTCAAAAACCTTTGCAAACATAGGAGCTTGACTATAGAAAGAATGTGTGGCTTTCTTTGCCTTTTATTTTTTTTTTTAGGATTCTATGAGCGTTCTCTTTGAGTCCCTCACTGATGTACAATATAGAGGGTCCCTCCTCTATCCTGGAATAGGGGTCTCACATCTGCCCCTCATTGATGGAATGAGTTCTGAGCCTCAGTTTATTCTTCTGTAACTTGGCACTGGCAGCAGAGTCAAGTCATGGGGTTCGAATGAGGATTCCAATGTTATCACTTAGCACTGCAATATGCAGATGCTCCATAAATATTCATTGTCCTCTCTGGAGTCTAGCTGGTCCAGTTAGATACAGATGCAGCATATTTTAAAGAAATTACAGTGTGCTTTGCAGGCCCAGGTAACCACATGTCTTCAGGCCCCATTCAGGGATCTGAGCATGCACACCTGACTTCAGCTTTTGGTGGAATCACAGCTCACATCAGCTATATTACTTTACCAATAGGGGAACTTTGTCTTTTTGCTTCTTCTGTATAAATCTTTTATTTATTTACTTGCTGAACAGATGTTTTCCCACTATCTTAGTTTCACTAGAACAAATGTAGGCAGCAGAAAAGCTGTAAATAATGGATAATTAGAAATGATGTAATTTAAACTTAAACTTGCTCTCTTTCCTCCTCTTGGCTCCCCCCAATTCTTAATTTGGGTTTCTTCTTGCTGTGGAATGAAATTTGTTATATAAGATTCACCAGAAGAAAATGAATAGAGAAGGTAGACAGGAAATAAGCAGAATTCCTAATGTGCTAACAAAATGTTTAGTTGCTTGACCATGTGAGGTGTTAAATATAGTGCTTTCTTAAGCTTTTTCTGCATAAGTCAATCTCCCTAGTGCTACTTTAAGAGTACAAACTTGACTCAGAACACTTTTCTGCCCTTCCTTCCTTCCCTTCCTCCCACCTCCTCCTTCCCTCCCTCCCTCCCTCCCTCCCTCCCTTCCTGCCTCCCTGCCTCCCTTCCTCCCTCCCTTCCTTCCTCCCTTCCTCCCTTCCTTTCTTCCTTTTTCTTTTCTTTTTCTTGTTTTTCTTTCTTTCTTTTTTTGTTGCCTACACTAGAGCTTGAACTCAGGGCCTGGGCACTGTCCTTTACCTTTTTCAAAGTCATACTCTACCATTTGAACCTGTTTTTTTGTTTGGGTGGTTAATAAGAGCCTAGTGGACTTGTCTATCTGGGCTGGCTTTGAATTGTGATCCTCATAGCTCAGCCTCCTAACTAGCTAGGATTATAAACATGAGCCACCAATGCCTGGTTATGGTTTTTTTAGTTTTAGACATTTTCCAGAAACATGCCTGAAAGAAGAGCCTTTGTGCTGTGGTACCATTTGCCTAGAATAGAGTGTTAGGAGCAACCACCTGCCCAGTCATAGAGTTACTTGAAGTTTTTGAGAGACAGAGAACCATTGGGAGAAATAGAAAACAGGTTCAGTTTTATCGCCTAGCCCTCCTTTTTTTGTTCACATAGATTTGATGTGGCTTAGAAAGCACTGACTCATGAACTTGACGTTGTGGTAGCATCACCTGTAATTTGCATTTCATGTAAGTTTTTGGGCTTTGCTGCTGTGGATGTCAAGGCATCAGCCTCTGAGAACAGCTGGCTTTTAATTTTTTTAAAAATTTTTTATTGTGGGCTGGGAAGGTGGCTCAGTGGTAGAGCGCTTGCCTTGCATGCCTGAGGCCCTGGGTTCGATTCCTCAGCACCACATAAGCAGAAAAACAAAGCCGGAAGTGGCACTGTGGCTCAAGTGGTAGAACGCTAGCCTTGAGCTGAAGAGCTAAGGGACAGCACCCAGGCCCAGAGTTCAGGCCCCACAACCGGACCCAAAAAAAAAATTATTGTAAAGGTGATGTACAGAGGGGTTACAGTTATATAAGCAAGGTAATGAGTACATTTCTTTTCAAACAGTGTTACCCCCTCCCTCAAATTTCTCCCCGTCCCCCTGCCCCATTCCCCTCAGGTTGTTAACATTCATTTCCAACATAGGGTCTAGCGAGTATTGCTGTTGCATTGGTTTACCCTTTGTTCCACCATTTCTGTGATTCCCCTGCCCTTCCCCAAATCAGATAAACTTATATACAAGGCAAAGGGTACCGTCATCAGAAATAGTGACCACGAGGAATAAACCAGAGGAGAAAAAAAAACAAAAGACAAAAGAAATATCTGCAAACAGTACACTAAAAAAGAAAAAACAGTCTCGATAAAACCTCTTGTTTCCATATCGTGGAGATAATTTGAATTAGCATCAGTTTATGTGGCCATATGTACATAGCTATTGGGCTATTGTGAACCTCTGCTAGGACCATCCCCTATGACCTAGCAATCCCACTCCTGGGCCTTTACCCAAATGATTACAAATAAGTCCATACGAAAGCTACTAGCACAACTATGTTCATTGCAGCATATTTACCATAGCTAAGATATGAAATCAACCCAGATGCCCCTTAGATGAATGGATCAAGAAAATATGGTGTATATATATATATATATATATATATATATATATATATATATATATATATATACACACACACACACACACACACACACACACACACAATGGGATTCTATGCTTCCATCAAAAAGAATAATACTGCCCCATCTGTAAGGAAATGGAAATATTTGGAAAAAATCATATTAAGTGAAGTAAGCCAGGCCCAAAGAAACATAGGCTCCGTGGTTTCCTTCATTTGTAATAATTAGTATATGCCTAGAAGAGTCCTAGCAATGATTCACAATAACCACATAGCTATGAACAGCTGGCTTTAGACAGATTTGAAAGGCAATGAATGTTCTCTATTGCCATCATACCTGAATTGCTACCAGTTTTACCCAAATGATTACTTACGTAGAATTGCTCACCCCAAGATAGCAAACAATGGCACGTGGCCACAGCCTTGCCCATATTTTGTAAGTACTGTTTTATTGAAAGGCATTGTAATTTCCACATTCACCATGCTGGCCTTCATGCTACCAAGGCAGAGGCAAATAGTCAGAGGTTTGTATGTGCTGTCAAGGCTGGAATGTACATACTGACTTTACCCTCTGTGGAACTATTGTTTTGGCCTCAGAGCTGGGCTGATGCTTTAACGTCATTTGGGAGAAAGGAAATTGGTAGTACTTATAAAGAGGATAGATGCACAGCACAGTCCAGATTTGTATGTGTTTTAGTTATTCAGTATTAGGGTTTTTGTTCTGTTTTGTTTAGGTTAAATACATGTGATAATGGAAGTCATTCATTATTTCTCAATGGGTCATTCTCCAAATTAATTTTCCTCTTGGAAACAGCAGTTTCTCAAAATTCAGAGAAGCCTCTCTTATACATTGCTAACAGCTGTGTGGATTACCTGTAGAAAATTTAAAAGTCCCATTATTAAAAATGCTGTCTCATTTCAACACTGTCATCACCACATGAAGTGATGTGCAATTTTTTTCTTCTGTACTTTGGTTAGAAACTGGTAAAAATCTTCCTGGAATGTAATGTGTCACTTTGTATTTAAAACCTTTAAAAGAGTGTTTCTATTCACCAGCCTAGTAATTGCACTTCTTGGGTATTTTCACAAAAATTGATGTTCAAGGTTTCTCATTATCGTATTATTTAAAATAGCTTTTTTAAAAGGTAAGACATGGAAATGTCTTTTAACATGAAACTGATAATGATGTAATGAATCTCTTGGTGAAAATTGAATATGATGTGATACAGACAAGCTAATTCATTTTTTGAGGCATTTACATAAAGAAGAGTAAACATTTGAGAGTGTTGTGTTTTTTGTTTTGTCTACTCCTAGCATTGTAAGGAAAGAATAAGAAATACAGAAATAAGAAGAGGATCTTGATAGTGGCATTTACATGCTTACTGATTGCTAATAGTTTTTGATGAATTGGTAAAAATAAGTTATAGCTCTGAATACTATAATTTTGCAATGCAACATTATAAATGCTTACATCTTATTAGAACCTGTAGATATGAACCACATGTGACCTTTCATGTGGCATATTTAACAGCCTTGCAAAGAAACTGTATTCCCTGGAACCTGTGGCCACCAACTAAGCCCAGATTTCTGTTTCCCTACTTTGCATTAGGCATATTCATCCATCATAGTAGCAAACCTTATCAACTCCAGCTTTAGATGTTGGTCCCTCCTCACCTTCTGCCTTTCCTCCTAGCTGCTTTCTTAGTCTAAGTCCCTTCACTCCTCTCACTCAGTACTGGGTTTGAACTCAGGCTTAGATGGGCTTAGCCATTCTGAATGAAGTTAAAGGCTTCATTTCTTCACTCACCCAAAGTCATGCCCTTGTTTGAACTTGGTGCTTTCTCTAACATGACAGCCTCTTGTCTGCATCCTTTCCCATAAGCACTTCTCTGTGCCTAGAATGCTCTTTCTCCTATAGCTGATGACCTTCTTTTTTCCTCTTAACTCCCCATCTAACCAGTTGTTCCCACAGAGTAGACATTCCTGTCTACTCTCCCCTAAACAGGCCTGTGCTCTGTCTGTATTGGAGTTTCAGAGCTCACGGAATATTTGCCTATAAACAATAATGTTTGTTGACTGAATGGATCTGCTCAGTTGTGTAAGAGCATTTTGAGTCTGTTGTATTTCATAGCTGTCATGTGTATGGCTGTGGTTTTATGATGTTAGTATCGATACATAGGTACATATACACAGAAAAAATTAACAAATTAATATTTACTGCAAATGAGGCTACAAGTGATTTTACTTTCCTGTACATATGTATTTTTTTCTCTAAATCTTTTCCCGAAAGATGGTCTTACTATGTAGCACATGGCATCTTAAAATTCAGAATCATCTTGTATCATCTTTCTGAGTGTCTAGGTTGTAGGTGTGCACCACCACACCTGGAGCTCTTTTACAACCTTGCAATTAATTTTTGTTACTTTGTTATAAAATTGATCATTTTACCATCTTTTTTTTGTCGGTGGTAGGGTTTGAACTCTGGGCCTGGGCACTGTCCCTCAGCTCTTCAGCTTAAGGCTAGCACTCTACCATTTGAGCCATAGTGCCACTTCTGTTTTCTGGTGGTTTATTGGAGATGAGTCTCATGCTTACCTGCCTGGGCTGGCTTTGAACCTCAATCCTCAGATCTCAGCCTTCTGAATAGCTAGGATTACAGACATGAGCCACCAGCGCCTGGCTGTATCATCTTCAAGTGCACAGATCTTTGGCATAAAGTATATTCATATTGTTGAACAACTATCCTCACCTTTTGCTTCTAGAATTTGGTCATTATCCCAAATTGAAACTCTGTCCCCATTACAAGATAACACCCAAGTAACTCATATTACCTTTAATTATTACTATTATTTGTTGGTTCAGGGCTTGAACTCTGGGCATCATACTTGCTTGGCTTGCCCCCTTGATGGCACTCTACCATTTGAGCCATATTTTCAGCCTGGCTTTTTACTGCTTTTGTTTTTATTTTATTTTTTTACATTACATTTTTTTACATTTTTTTAATTAATAAGTTTTTTTATTGTGAAAATACCGTACAGAGGGGTTACAATGACATGAGCAAGATAATGAGTACATTTCTTGTCAAGCATTGTTGCCTCCTCCTTTGTTTCCCCTTTCCATTCCTGCCCTCCCATCTCCCCCTCCATCCTCCCTCCCTGCCCCGCCCACCAAAGTTGTAAAACTCATTTTGTAAAGCTTGTTTTTAGACATAATGACTTGTATATCTCATTGTTGCAATGAGTCCATCTGTATCCCTATTTAAACAATTTGTTTTTTCCCTTCCCCTCCCCAAATTATACCAACATCAAATACAGTGAAAACAGGAGTTATACCATGGGGGACAGACATACAAAGCAACAAAAAAAATCATCTTACAGATATGTTAGAAACAATAGCAAGAAAGAAAAACCATTTGAATCCTTATCTTGGTGTTCATTTCACCTAACAGCTATTTTAGAGGTGGAGTCTCATGGATTTCCTGCCTAGACTGGCTTTCTTCTCTGATCCTCCCAGATCTTAGCCTTTTGAGTAGCTGGGATTACAGGTTTGAGACACTGTTAGCTGACTTCTATTACCATTACAGTGGGAAAAATGTTAGCAAAAATACATTAGAGCAAACATCTTTTGGACAACATTAACTTAATGGATTTGATATTGTAAATTGTAATGATTATTAAACAAGTTAATTTGGTTCCAGTCAGTAATTTTGTGCTTTACTAGCCTGTCCCTGTAAACCTGAAATGCTGAACAAATCCATGTGTTTTGCTGTCATGGTTTCACTGCAGAAAAAGCTGTTTGAGTTGTCTTAATAGTAGACTTTTCCTATAGCTGTTGATGATTCCCAGAAGAAGCTGTGTGTTACAGCAGAGCCACCTGGGCATGCAATAAGTTATATATCTTTATACAACTCTTCCTCAGTGTTTAAGATTCTAAATGTATTAAAGGTCCAGCTGTGATGGAATACTGCTCTTTGGCCTTCTAGGTGTGCATGTGCTAGTACACCTGGGACACAGGTGGGAAGCTGTGTCTTGTCCACTTACCATAGAGAAGGAATCTAAAACTCAACAGTGTGCTCTCCCCCCACCCCCCACTCCTTCTCTGAAAACTTGGTTTCTTGATCAAACTGGAGCCCGAAATCAGGGCCTCACACTCACGTGGGTTTCTTGCATTTGGCTGACCTTTCACCAGAGCCATATCTCCAGTTCTGCTTCTTGCTTATTAAGTGATAGAGTCTCACGCACTTTTCTGTCCAGGCTGGCTTTGAACTACAATCTTCCAGATCTCAACCTCCTCCTACGTACTTAGAATTATGGGAGCGAGTTGCCAGTGCCTAGCTTACCCTTGTTTGAAAAGGCATTGTAGCCATAGTTATGGTAGCAGTGTTTGCATTGGAAATACCTTAATTTTCAAGGAAAGAAAAATAAATTTCAACAAAAAAGAAAGAAATGAAATATTATGCAGCATTTAAAGTAAAAACTGTCATTCAAACATGGTCAAATTTCTGTAAACTTGCCAGGTGCTAGTGGCTCATACCTGTAATCCTAGCTTCTCAGGTGGCTGAGATCTGAGGATCACAGTTCAAAGCCAGCTCAGGCATGAAAGACTATGAGACTCTTATCTCCAATGAAAACTTCCAGAAAACTGGAAGTAGCTCAAGTGATAAAGCTGACGAGCTGAGGGATAGTGCCCAGGCCCAGAGTTCAAGCCCCATGACAGACAAATAAATAAATAAATAAAAATTAAAAAATAAATGAATTAAACTAAAAATTAAAAAAATTCTGTAAACTAGTATGAATTTTAAAACAAAGTTGTATTTATTGTTGGAAAGTTAAATATAGGGAAGATAGAGAAATATATCATATTATGGCAATTCTTGATAGAGTTTTAAGTCCCATTTCCTCCATTTTAATGGCAGTAAGCCCTGGATCTTTTTATTTTATTTATTTTTTTATTTTGCAATTCTGGGGCTTGAACATTGGGCCTGGGTGCTGTCCCTGGGCTCCTTTCACTAAAGGCTATTTGAGCCACTGTACCACTTTGTGATTAATTGAAGATAAGAGTCTCATGGACTTCCCTGTTCAGGCTGGCTTCAAACTCAGAACCTCAGAACTCAGCCTCCTAAGTAGCTAGGATTACAGGCAGAGCCACCAGTGCACACATTGGCAACCCTGTATCTTTTCCTTGGGAAAAGGTTGCATGTGTTCCTAATCCAGGGACTTTATTTTGTCATTTATAGAGCAAATCTTGAATTTCAAAGGAATTGAGCATGTGACAAAGTCTGTCTTGCAATTTATTATCTCATTGGCTCACTGCCCTTGGCAATTAAGAGAAGATTTATAGACATGTCCACTGAACAATTGGCAATTAATTTGAAATTGGATGCCCAAAATACAGTATTATTAATGGAATGAGAAGGTAGACGCTTTGTGCATCCATCCAAATGTCATGGGCCACAGAGTGAATGGTAATTGGTAGCATGGTTAACCCTTCCCTTGTGTACATCAAGGGAGGGGGGGGTCTTGAGTTGGACCATCATAAACCCTCACAGCTTAGCTAGTAAACTCTGGTGTAAGCTATAAGGGTCCAGCCTGCAACTCCCTGGTTTATCTTGATAAGTACCCTACAGAATCTGTAAATATGTATGAATCTATATTATATTATATGTAGAAAAAGAGGTAATGTGTCCTGAGTCTTCTTGGAATTTTTGCTTTGGACTTTAGCAATACATTTGTGTATCTCAGACTTGGTTGCTATGGATGGCTCAGATGGAACTGCCAGTGAGCTTTTAATATTAGGAACTGATGCCATTAGCTGAGCATCCGTAGCGCATGCCTCTGTGCCTAGCTCCTCAGGAGGTAGAGACCTGGAGAATCACAGTTGGAAGTCAACCTGGGCAGAAAAGTCCATGAGACTCCATCTCCAAGTAACCAACAAAAAGTTGGGATGGAGACTTGGTTTGAGTGGTAGAGTACAAGCTGTGAGCAAGCAAGCAAACTGAGGAAGAATACAAGGCCATGAGTAGAAGCACAATAGTGACATAAATTAAACAATTAAACTAAATAGATAGATAGATAGATAGATAGATAGATAGATAGATAGATAGATAGATAGATAGATAATGGTTGTGTTCTAAGAGGACTAGAAAACTGCAGTTGGTAGGCAATGGGAGTTTTGCTGGTAAACACTGTCATCTTTTCAAATTCTGGAGTGCCTTATACCTTGAGCTAGAATTATATATAATTATATATATATATATATAATCATATAATTATATATAAATGTGACTATTAGATACCATATTGGTTAGATTGTTTCCTGAAGTTCAGCTGCATAAATCCATACCACTTTAACACAAGTAGACTTTTATTCATTTCTAGGAACACCAAAAATCTCCCTAAACTTGTGTTTTGTTTGTGGCTCTTTCTGTGTCAGCAGGGTAGGTTTTATGGTTATGTGTGCTTTTCACAATATAACCTCAGTTCATTTTTGCACTGACTTTAGTTCTTTGACCTCACCTCTACACTTGCCCACTTGACATTTGGACAATTACAGTCTCCGTCTGTCTGTAAGTGCTTTCTCATTGCTAGCCACGCTCTACATGTGTCATTCTCCTTTCTCCTCACCTCAGTCATGTGATAGAGTTCTATTATGTCATGATTTATTTTTACAAATGAGGCAAGTGCATTTGAAGCCTTGGGCCTTGGCTCACCAGATTTTAAAACACAGAGCTAAGATTCATGTCTAAGCCTGACCAGCTGCTCAGATTTGTTCTCTTCCTTCAGGTGCACTCCTTTGTGGAAATTGAGAACTGAAGATCTAGAACCATGCCTAACCCTAGGAGCCACTCAATCCTTATGTGTATTTTAAACTTCTGAAACCAACTTTCTTGCAGTGCAGTGCACATATAACAATGCATTTGTTGAATGTATATTGTTCTGTAAGTTCTGACCAACCACATTACACCTCTACAGACAGGAAAGGCTATATTGAACAGTTCCTCAAAGGATTCCTTTCTGGGCCCTCAGGCTCCCCCTCCCCCTCCCCCGCCTTTCTTTTGACAGTACCGCAAATGATTCTAAAACTGATCCTCTTACTTTTGCCTCTGCTGAGATTATAGGCATGGCTCACCCGCATATTTTCTGAGTCAGCGTATTAGTAAGTTTTGCCTGGGCTGATCTTTCAAAACTCAACCCTCTCATCTCTTCTTTCCACATACCTGGGATTACAGGTGTGACCTACTCAGCCATGCCCTGTCTTCTTGCCTTTGAAAAACTCCCAATTATGTAAATTATTTTTGACATCAGTAGAGTTTGAACTCAGGGCCTCATGTTTGCTAGACCTTACCATCCCTTTCCTGATTTACTCTTTTTACCTAGGGGGGAGTTACCATCTAATGACATGAGGTTTGTGGTTCCTACTATTAGGGTGAGAGCTACATTGTTTCTCTAAGGATAAAAATACTCCATAATGGTTTATGTTGTCTAAAAACAAAAGCACAATCTTAGTCTCGTTCCTTTTTGCTATCGTTGAAGCCTCTTTTTCCATTAGGAGTGAATGCTACCTGGGTTGGTCCATAAGCCTTCTAGTGATCCTGTAGACTGTAATTTGTGATTATAGTTTTTGAAAACAAAAATCTCTTTTCTAAGACACATTTTTTGGTAACAAGGTAGTATTCTTTAAGCTTTTCTTTTGTTCTGTTAAATACTGAGGATTTCAAAAGAATAAACACATAGACCTACTTAGACAACTGGAGCTAAAGCTACAACAATAAATAATTTTAAAAAACACTAGGTACTTAGTGCTTGAAAGGCAGTGGAAAACAAGGAGCTGGATAGATCAACATGAACTATGAAGTAGAGATTGCAGTCATCTTTACCTCCTGGGCCTGAGTTTTTCTCCCTAAAGGGAATAGCTGTCTAAGTTTTCTCATAATTGCTTCTAATACATGTTCTTCCTTCTTTCCTTTCCCTCCCTGTTCTCTTTCTCCTTTCTTGAGAGCATCATATGTGCTCAACCTATGCTCTTACTACTGAAATTCCTTTCAACACTCTTTTCTAAATGTCTTTTACATATACACATGCGCACGTGCATGCACACACACACACACACACACACACACACACACACACACACAAGGACACACCACAGGCACCATATGATCTTGTTCCTATGTGGAATCTACAAAAATAGATCTCATGGTAGTTGAGGGAAAAGAATGTGGTTATCACAGGCTGGGGTGGCAGGCTGGAAAGGGGGTGGAAAGTAGTTAGCCAAGAGCAAGAAAACTCATGTGCTGACTAGAGATAATAATGTACTGTACATCTTGAAAAGCTAGAAGACAGGATTTTCAATGTTGTTCCCATAACCAGATTATAAATGGTTGAGGAGATAAACATATTTAACCTGACTTAAACATTGCACAGTGTATACATGAATCTAAACATTGTATGGTGACCCATAATAGAATTAATGCATGCAGTTTTCATGCATTTCAGTTTATTTTTTCTTGGACAGCACTGGGGCTTGAACTCAGGGCCTCATGCTTGCTAAGGAGGCTCTCTACTTCTTGAGCCATGCTTCCAGCCCCCTTTCCCACTTTGATGTAGAGTCTTGCTACAGTCGTTCTTCTTGGACTTCCCTATGTTGCTGGGAATGACAGGTGTGTGGCACCATGCCCATGTCTGCCATGCCCATGGGGCATGCCATGGTTAGGATAGAGACTCTTGAACTCTTAATTCCTGGCCTGGCCTCAAGCCACATGCAATTCTCTGATATTTACCTTCAAGTAACTAGTGTTATAGACTTGAAGCCACTGAGTCAGGCTAATACCTTCGGAAAATGAGGGAGGAATCAGACATAGTAAACTCTTCCACATATTTCCTTCCTCCACTAATAAAATCATTCAGAAATTAGAGCTTTGAATATCAGAATGATTCTTTAGTGGAGGACTGAGCTCTACTGAACTAGTCTCTTCCGGTTGCTTATAAGTCAGTCTTTCTCTCTCTCTCTCTCTCTCTCTCTCTCTCAAGTTTATTTGCTTTTAGAAAAAGTCTGTAGTAAACTGCTGGAGATCTGAGCAAAATGTTACTAATACAATTGTAGATGGGGGTGGGAACATGATTTTATGCTGTGCCATTTGCATATTTATTACATCATTTGTGGGCCATACAAAATGACCAGTACAGGCAGGTGGTTATGGGTATCACAGGAGCACGTGTCTGTACCAAATATTGTCAGGGCATTAAATGGCCTGCACATAGGATGTTCTCTGCCTTTTAGGAAAGCTCTCAGCAATTCTGTGAGTTGACAGTTACTGCTGGACTGGCATCCATGAGATTTCCATCTTTTCTCTCTCACTAATAGTGTCTGTAATGTCTGGATTACCCAGACATTAATCTAGGCAGTAGCCTAGATTAAGTTATTGTAGTGTTCTCCATATTGTGTGAGCCAAGGCCTACAGCACTGCTTTGGTGCTGATGTATTTTATTCCTTTCTTGCTTGTTTTTTCCCTCCAAAGGGAAACCAAAGCCCATCCTCCTAGTGACAGAGGGGTTGGACCAGAATTGTTGCACGTGGCTTTCTTGCACATGGTTCTCAGCCTACTCCTTGGGGAAGCCCTGTTGACCTGTTCTCTGTTATGTCTTTCCCACAGGAGGGAAGCTCACCAAGGACCTGCGCCACTTCCTTAATCAGCGCTTCCAGAAGGGGTCCCCAGATCATGAGCTCCAACAGACCATAAGGGATAACCTTTACCGCCACGCTGTGCCTTGTAAGTAGCTAGTGTTTAACAGTACATGGAGGGGAGAAGAAGAGCTCAGCAGCTGGTTCTGGAACACTTCATGATGTTATGAGGCAGGCAATCATCATGTACAACTGGACAGACAGCATAGTGTCTCGGTACACTTGAATTTCACTTCAATTCTGCTACTTACTGGATTGCAAGATGAGCAAATTATCTCTCCTTTGTAACATTGCCTTTTCAAATGAGTGGGAAAGTAGCAGTAGTAGTTTTATCAGAGTGTTGTGAGGGTACATGAGATAGAACCAGGAGTTGGAAAGCATTGTCATGGTGTAAGTGTTCAGAGATGTTCACAAACCCAGGTGCTGGGCTGCAGGTTCTCAGAATGGCCTATATGGAAATCACTGTGTCCCCAGCGGCTCTCACACAGGACACTGTGTCCTCCGTACCATGCTTCTCCTCCCTTTAACTAAATTAACAAATTCACAGGTCAAAATAATTTAAATGGTTTCCACAAACTAATCCCCCGTTCCAATACTCATTAGATAAATCACAAGATGTAAAGTAAGATACAAAGCCAAAGATCTCCAAAACCAAAGTTTCTGGTGAAGAGATGGCAGGCAGGCAGCTGTGTGTCTGTCTATGTCTAAGGATGGATAGGTGCATTGACAGCTTGTTGGTAGTACAATAGTCCTACGCTCTGCCACACTTGTTCCTAATTATAAGATTTGACTCTGGAGAGATATGGAGGTGGTTCAATTTTATTCACAATATAGGGGAAAGGTTGAGTCTGCTTTTAGTACTTACAGTTTTCCTCTTCTCTGTTACTTTGTCCCTCAAAATTTGAAAGTTTTTTTTTTTTGGTTGGTTTAGAATCACACTTTTTAAATCCACCCAAAAAATATTTTAATGCTTCAGTCTACTCTGCTTATCTCTGTGTTTTGTTTTTGGTAAATGCTTTTCCTTAAAAGTTCTTTATTAAAGTGATGTACTAGAGTGCTATTGCCCAATAAGACTGTAAAATAACAAATGGGACTAATCTAAGGCATTGCATAGACTTGCAAGGACTTGGAGGGTAAGCCTGGAGTCTGATGTGGGGGCTCAGCTAATTCCACGAATATCTGCATCATAGCTCTGCATAATTTAGATCAATAATAAGTCCTGGTCCTAATCATGAGTGGAGTAGGGGCTACCATTCCATTTTGATGAGGAAGAGGCTGTAGGGAGCCAGTCTTGGGCTCTGAGAGTCTGGCATTGCCCTGCCCTTACTTCCTGCCTATCATATTTCACTCATGCAGTCCCTCTGAAGGTGGGGATCTTTAACACCCATTTTACAGATGAAATGACAGTCTCAGGGACATGAAGTAGCCGAACTGGTCTGTTCCCACATCCCTCCCATGGCTGCTTTCTGAGGTTGTCATCTGTGCCACAGGTTGGATGTAATTGTGCAGAACTCCATGATTGCAGACTCATGATTGTTCCCTGGGTGATTTTTCCCCCCCTTGCTTAGATTCCAATTTAAGAAATGAGGATGAAGCAAATGAACACACCATTTCTTGACGCATCTGTGGTGTTACTATGGTTACATTTTGGCAAGCTTTCCCATTTATTTTTTTTCCCCACTGATTTATTGGACCTGACTGTGAGCTGGATGGCTTGATTTGAAGTTTACCAAAATGACCTCCATCTTTTAAAAACAGTGGAGCAAATCATGTTTGCCTTTGCTTGTAGCCAATGCTTGGTATTGATATTTTCTGTTTTATGAAACCACTAAGTCAGGAATTTGGAAAGCAGAAATAGTTTCCCTACTGAAATAATAGACAAGTAAGAATCCATTATGTATTTGCTTCATGAAGTAAGATGGAAATTGAGAGGAGGTCTCTTTCTGGAACTGGCATGCCTGTTAACACAGGTCGAGCAGGGTGACCTGGGGCTCTATTGTAGGTCTGGATCTCTTTGGTTATGTTTGTGTTTATGCTGATGTCACATGACCTCAAATCAAAGCTCACTACATGCATTGTGTTAATGCATGTCTGAGCCCAATGTCGTAACTGGACCATAGGGAGCCAAGTTCATGCACTTGGTACTTGACAACCTTTTGCCAATGACGCTCAGACCTTTCAGGACTTTGAAAAGAGATGACCATTACTTGCTGATGATGGGGAGGGGGAGGGAGTATGGAAGGTAAGTCTGCCTTCCCTGTACTTTTAGGAAGCTTATGGGTTGTTAGAAAGAATAAAGTTCCTTTTCCATTCACAGATTGTTTCACTGTGGTCAGAATGTGATCTTGGTGGACCACACTATTTAGAGTTGAGTTTTACCCTTATACTTTGACTGAGACAATATAGGTGCTTGCCACCCTGTTTTTACAGAGGACAAGATAAAGGAGCTATTAGGCTCCAGATTATACCACTTCTAAATGCCACATTGCTCACATCTTACCCATTATCTGTTGTTATTTTTTATTCTTTACCAGCTTTATGGTAGCATCTATTTAATAAGTTCATCCAGTGCTATTTTTGTTAGAATTAGTCGTCTCTACTTCCTTCTGAGTTTCCCCTGATTCAAGAACTTTTATTGTTTCTACAGTGTGCCAAAGGTCATTTTAGTAGAAATTTAATTATATTTACTGATGAAAAAATAAAAGGAGGGGCAGAAAAGGAAGGCAGGCATGGAATGGATCACTATCGGAGTGTGAAATCTGAGGCCCCTGTGGCTTATGCAGGCTACATAACCCCTCAGAAGCCCACGGACTCCTCAAGAAAATAGAAACAATAATACTAGCTGGAACACTGCTTCTCTGTGTACACACAATAGCCCTGTGAGGTGGGTATCATTAGAGAAAACAGAGGTTCAGAGAGGAGGTCAGTACTGTCCCTACAGCAGCATAGCAGGGTCCTGCTTAAATCTCTACCTCCCAATATTGGCTGTAATGAATAATACCTCAGAGTCATATAGGACTAAACCATTGGTAGTGGAAGCAAAAGAAGAAAAATATTTCTGACTGCTGAATTTATGGTTTTAGCTACAAATGATGGAGTATAATGTTTTGGGGAGTGACATAAGGTTCCTTACTTAATAATAAGTATTTATAACCAAATGTGGTGGCGCACATTTATAATTCCCATACTTGAGAGGCAGAGGAAGGAGGTACGCAAAGTTGAGACCAGCCTGCTCTGTATCATGAGTCTATATAGCAAGACCATGTCTCAAAAAAACATAAACAAACAATTACATTTGTAATGTAATTGCAATTTTAATAATGATTACTCACATTAAAAAAAAACATTGTGTAGTTATCTTAGGACATCTAAATTTATCTCTTCTTCTGTTGGTTCTCTTTTTATGTCTGAGGAAACCCCCTTTGATTAAATGGATGTGAAATACCTATGAACATCCTCATTTCTATCATTCTTGAGAATCATCTGATTACTGTTTTCATCTCTCTCACCTCCAGTGCTATTCACGTTCCCAACCTCTCCATCTGTGCTTCAATCGGCTTCAGCTCTCCTCTGCCATTTTGTGACTGGCTATCTGGTTCCCTCTAATTTCTTTACTTTCTTTTTGGTGGGTTGGTTGTGGGCCTTGAACTCAGGGTCTGGCCACTGAGCTTTTTCGCTCAAGGCAAGTGCTTTGAACCACAGCTCCACTTCTGCTTTTCTGGTGGTTAGTTTGAGATAAGAGTTTCACAGACTTTCCTGTCCCAGCTGGCTTTGAACCACAATCCTTAGATCTCAGCCTCCTGAGTCACCTCCTGTGTGAGCCATGAGTGCCTGGCTTTTCTACTTTCTATTTGACTGCTTCTCAGGCTTTTAAGGTTTAGCCTGAATGTCACTTCCGCCATATAGTAATCCCTGCCCTCCTCACAACTCCCAAAGTCAGCAGCCTTCAAGTGTGTCCATGTCTGCAGTGCACGTGTCATACTAGAAGGAACTTTAGGTGAGCCAGGTGTTCACTCTCTCTCAGTGACTAGTGTGATCCTGTCTTGGTGCATTAAGGATAAATGTTTGTTGAATGAGTGAACAAATGAAGTAATGGGAAAAATACTTGATTTTTTTTTGTTTTATATGAGTTACATAGCACGTGTGTGTGTGTGTGTGTGCTTGAACTCAGGACCTAGATACTGACCCTTAGGCTGGCACACTATCACTTGAGCCACTGTTCCACTTCTAGATTTTTGGTGCTTAATTGGAGATAAGAGTCTCATGAAAAAAAAAAATTGAAGGAAATAATGAAAAGAAATAATTGACTCTTTGGGTTTGGATGAGTGGCATTGAGTAAAAGACACCATGTTCAAATCCTGGTCTTGAACCTAAAACAATGAGAGGAAAAAAAGAGTCTCATGGATATTCATGTTCAGACTGGCTTTGAACTGCGATTCTCTGAGTTCATCCTCCTATTTAATATTACAGGCTTCAGCCATCAGCACTTAGTGGTTATGTAGCTTTTGAGAGCAACCGGAGTTGCTTTTGCATAGACTTTCAGAATAAAAGAGCAACTCAAAGGTTTGAGCCCCAAGCCACTCACAGATTATCAATGGGACTTCTGGATTACTTGCTGGGTAATCCAAGCTCAGAGGAGATACCTCAAGGTTTCTGTGAGCCCAGAGCCTGAGTACCCACTCACAGATCATCATAATTATGGTCTCAGTATCACTACATCTCCTGTGATGATAGCCTTCCTGCTTTATGATTTCCTGCCCTGGTGGATGTGACAACATCAGAGATTGTTGCTTTGGAATGGTGTCCCTCCCCCAGGGAGAAAAATGGGTTACCTGACAGGGCTTGTCATTTGCTCTACTGCTGCTGTCAGAGCAAGATCCAGCTCATTCTGCAAAGCTGGCTGTCTGGAATGCTGAGCACTGTCCCTCCTTCCCTCCCGCTTTGGGGCTCTGCTGTAATAGGGGGTTCATGTTGCTCTTCAGACCAAGGTCATCCAAAAGAGGAAGAGATAAGGCCCGGTTGTTTCTTGGCTTAATACTCAATCAAGGCTCTCCTTGATACTGAAGCCATTGTAACTGGACTGAGAGGTATTGATCACTGACTTAGAGGAGTTTATGGATGTATTAAATGTGTTTGATCTATAAGACCATTTAAATTTGATGTGGCAAACGTAGGTGATCCTGGTCTTTATTGATGGAGACACTGTATTCAAACTGTCAGCGTAGCCTCTGCTAACATTTGCCATGGTTTATTATTGTGAATGGGACCATACATTACCTGTGGGGCTATTTGAGCCCATTTTCTCTTGAGCTAGCTGTTTCCAGTGCTGCTTGTCTGAAGTCAGCTTGTTCTACTGTGGTCTTTAACAGTTAGAGCTAAACTCGACATTTTTATCAGCAAGACACCAGAATAAAGATCCTGATGATGGAAAGTAGTCATCTCCTAGAATGTGTTTTCTGTGTTAATGTTGGGTTTGACAGTAGTGGAACAGTTCTGGCTGTAATTCATAAGCTAGATATTTCCTCAAACACCCATAGGACTGACCAGATGAAGGACCCTGGAAACTTTCATAGTATTGTTATGGTGGTTGTTGTCTAACCAAAGGAAGTTTGACCCATCACAATAATAATGGTTCTACAGTGTGAAGACACACATAATAGTGCAGGCAAGGAGTTCCGTGCCAATTTAAAAAATTACGGGATTAGAAAGAAAATACATTTTGTTTAGATGTGATTTAAAGTCTGGGAAGTTTCGTCCACGTGATACAGGATATCGGAAGGTGGTGAGGGACATTGTAAAGTTCTTTGTCGTTTGTTCACTGAAGCCAGCATCATGGAATCCGTATTTACTTCTTGCAAGTAGAGGATTTTCACATCAGTGAGCTAGATGAAGGGCCATTCATCGCTATTTCTAACAGGGATAATTCTTTCTTGCTGGGGCTCTGTCTGCCCCAGAGAAGCACAAACTCACCATGGGACCTTGCTGTGAGCTCTGTTGTGAAGATCTTCCCTAGGATGAATTGGTTTGTTGTTTCCTTTTGGTGTGATCTGGTACAATGCTTGTCATTAACAAAGATCCACTGTGTACCTTTTGTCAGTAATAAAAGTGACATATTGCTTTTGAGAGTTGCATGCCATTGGTTATGAGGGATTTCTGATTCCAATCAGTAGTTCTGTTGATGCTCTACTGTCTGTCTTTCCTTCTCATTGCTTTTGCTCATCAGATGTATTTTATTAGTCTTTCCCCTTTGAGATGATCTAGACTTGATTTAAGTTAAGCTTCAAGGTCTACTCTGATATTTGAAATTCTACCCGAGATAGGTAGCTGTCATCTATCACTGTACCAATGAAGTCTGAGCATCCTCTAGGTATCATTTTGTTAGCTCTGTGTGAGCAGACAGAACAGATGATGTAAATGGCAGGGGTTACTGGCGTTGCACAGGAGGGAGAAGAGATCTCGAAGATTGAGCAGCACCGAGGGCCAGTGCTTTATAATTTAAAATATTAGTAATAAAAAGAGTCACAAGGAGTGTTTGGTGGGTGTTCCCAGTGTGTCAGGAAATCTGGTAATCATTCCACTTATGTTATTTCCTTTAGTCCTCTTAACAGTGTTTGGAAGTATATGATTAGTCTGATATTCCAGTGAAGGAACTAAAGTCTAGTAAGGCCTCACATCATGCACTTAGGAAGTTATCTTTCTAACTCCACCTGCTAGGTCCCCAAGTCATATTTTAAATTATTGCATTTTATGGCCATTTTGTCCTAGCAGATGGCTTCTTTTAGCAAAATGCCCTGAGTAACAGAAAATCACATCACCCTCAGGCTACGGCCTAGAGTTCTTTCAGGAGCCTAGTGCGGGTGCCTCAGACCTGAAATCCCAGCTACTAAGGAGGCTGAGGCCTCAGGATTGCAGTTCAAAGCCAGCCCACACAGGAAGTTCCAGGGGACTCATGTCTAGTTAACTACCAAAAATTCAGAAGTGGTAGAGTACCAGCCCAGAGAGAAAAAGCTAAAGGGCAACATCTAGTCTTTGAGTTCAAGCCCCAGTATTTGTGCCCCCCCCTCGTGTGTGCACGGGCATGCACACACACACACACACAGAACAGAGGTCTAATTAGCATTCATTGACATACTCACTCACCACCTTTGTTACTTGGTTGACGTAGACATTTCAGTCTTGAGCACCAGAGACAATAGCAACCTCTCCCACTGAAATGTTTTGTTGGTATGCTCAGGTGTCAGGTTTTCAGGCCTCTGCTTTTTCATTGTCATGACTGATGCTCAGGAGAAGTATATAATAAATACCCAACAACAAGCCTTACATCTCACAGATTCTTTTCTTAGCTTACCTGCTCCTTGCCTATCCTTTTTCTGACAGGATATTCAAAGCCAGCATTCTTAGTCTTCTCAAGTTCCCCTTAGGCCTTTAGTTTTAGTTCTGTGTTGCTATCCTAGGAACACTACCGATGAGGTAATTTATAAAGAAAATAAATTCATTTCTCATGGTCTTGGAAGCTGGGAAGTACAGGGTCAAAGTTCTGCCTGATGAGGCCTTCATTGCTGGGTGAGCACTCTTCCATAATAAGACTTTTCTTGGGATGAAGAACCCATTCCTCCATAAAGCCATTAATCCAGTCCCAAGCCCTATGACCTAATAGTGTTGGGAGCTCAGACTTCCACCCTATTGCTTGGGTAAGTTTCCAAAACACAGATTTTGAGGGGGATACACTCAAACCCTAGCTGCCTTATTCATAAGAAATTTTTCCTTACCTTTTCCTTACCTTTATTTTTTTCCAATAGCTAAGTGTTTTACCAATGGCTTTCTAACATTTGTTGAATAATGACTCGACACTAGATGCTAGGCAAGAATATAGTGAAATTAATAATTGGATGATTTAGGCAATAAACAGCATGCTTAAAACAGCACATTCTCTGCATAGTCTCAGCATCAGCTAATTCCCAATGTTCTTTTTCTTTGTATTTCTTATTATATGTTGTTAACCCTAATTGTCATTGTATACTTGCTGAGTGGATAGAGTCACAGGAGAGGAAAGATGGGGGGAAAAATTTCCAAACATAAAAGCTCCTAACACTCATCTCAATTTATATGTATTTGTTAATAGATTCACATAAGCAAGGTTTGGTTTTTTATTTCGTGGTTCTCGAGTACAGAAATGGCTAAACTCTGGGAATTTAGTCTACTTAGAGTTGATGGTGATTTAAAATCTTCTTATGAAAACATGTTAGACTAGACACTAGACTAGTGATTTATGAGTTTGTCTCTTTTAACTGTCTTCTAACTCCAAGAAGCACAGGATTACCATTCTGTTTTATGTGTTATAAGGATGCAGTTGAACTGTGGAGAGAGAGCTTAGGTAAGGGACCTGTCCAAGTTTTATAATGATATGACTCAAGTTCAAATCTGGTTCTAACTATCTCCAGATTCAAGCTCTTGGTTTATTATTTCTCTTCTCTGACATCACCTTAAAGACCATTCTAAAAATTAATATACTGAATAGTATATGGATTAGTCCTTTGCTGGGTGTAGGATTCTAATATATCTATGTGGCAGTCATGTTAATTTATTTAACTGCTTTTTAATTTTAGCTGACATTTGTCTTCAAGATTTGTTGCAATTATAATGCTATTTTAACAGCAGTTTATGAAGGTATACGCACATTTTCATAGTTATCTTTACCATCTATTATTTATGTTAAAAGAAGATATTACCATGTTTCAGTTTCCTAAGAATGATTTAAATCTAGAGAATACAGTGTAGTATAAGTGTGAAGAATTCTCCTTTTATGAAAATAAGTTTAGTCAAATTAAGTACAAATACATTTTCTGACTTCTCTTTGCATCATATGCATTGATGCCGAGGTCTGTAAGAACGTGTTGGTGCTTGGGCTCCAGTTGGCTTGCATTAGCTGTGGTATAAGATAAGCTGTTCAAAATCGTTGCCTTGACTGTTGTCACTTTTTTATACATTGTCACTTGTTTGACTCATCCACGACATCACTGAAATAGACGTCAACTAATCAATGAAAAAATTGTATTTAAAATTAAACAATTACGAGGGGCTGTGGTTGTAGCTCTGTGGTAGAGCATACTTAGCATATACAAGGCTCTGGTTTCAGTCCCTAGCACCCTTCTGTCTGCTCCCCAAATTAACCAGTCATCCTTATTTTTAAGGAAATAACACACTAAAGTAGTTAGAAGTAGCTGGCCAGGCAAATGCAACTCATTCTCAAGTAGCTACAAGAGATGAGAATTGGCTAAAAGCATGTCACATGTCTGGAGAGGAAGAGAGAAGAGAATTAAAAAGCAATAAGCAGCCAGGTACCTTTGGCTTATGTCTGTCATCCCAGCTACTCAGGAGGCTAAAACCTGAGGATTGAGGTTAGAAGCCAGCTTGGGGAAGAAAAAGTCTATGAGGCTCTTATCTCTAGTTAACCAGCAATAGACCAGAAGTGGAAGTGTGGCTCAAGTGGTAGAGTGCCAGTGTTGAATGAAAAACTCAGGGACAGCACCCAGAACCTGGAGTTCTAATTCCAGAACAGGCACCAAAGCAAAACAAAGCAACAAAAAATTGTAATTCACGGAATGCCAGCTTTACTTTTAGTATTTTAACTACAGTGTTTCATTTCCATATGAAGAAACAGGCTGGTAAGGTTGACTTGCCTACAGTAGTGAATTAAGATTGGAATGTACACAGTCAAATCAGATACTAGAACTCCCATTAATAACCACATTTGCTTTGCTTTGAGCATGTATATGTAGCTACATATATTCCTACGTGAATATATTTAGCAAATAAGTTAGAAAAAAGTACCTTAAGTAGGTTCTAAGAATCTGTTAATGGGATTCTAGATAAATATCAGTATATACTAAACAAAATAGTCACAAATATTGAGTGCTGGTTGTTCATAAATTTCAGTCTAATCTTTCAAGAAAATTGGGGAACAGAAAGGTTAAGTAACTTACACAAAATGCTATAGCTTATAAGTGGTAGAGCTATACTGTGTTGTTCCACTTCATTCTTAATCAGTGCTTCATACTGTATTATGAAGAATTTTTTTTAAGAAAAAGAGTCACTAATTAAGTATATTCTTTACTTGTTGGGTGGTGGTGTATTTTGTTTTCTCTGATTACTTTCTAGAATTAGATCCCTTGAAAGCTACCATGGGGTGTGGTGGTGCACAGTTACTCCAGCTACTCAGGAGGCAGAGGCACGAAGATCAAGAATTCAAGGCCAGTCTGAGCAGAGGTAGAGAGACCCTGTCTTGAAAACAAAAGCATTGAGCTATAACTCAAGCGGTAGAGTGCTTGTTAGGTAACTTTGAGGCCTTGGGTCTGATTCACAGCATTGGAGAGGAAAAACAAAAGAATCAAACCCCTCACAGTGTATAACTCAGGTGATAGTAAGGATTTATTGATACCCTTGGTAGTGGGCAGTGCCCCATTTCCAATAGCAGACACCTAGCTGGACACATACCTGTGAGTGAGTAGAATCCAATTGCCATTTATTCTGGAGAGACCTGTCTCAGAAATGCTTTCTAAATAAAGTGAGATGGTGCCTTCTCCCAGTCCAGATACTATCTGCTAGACACTTAATCATCTGAAGCCTAATCCAATCTAGTTACAAAAAGTCAGAATTTTTTTTTCTTTTTTGTCAGTTGTGGGGCTTGAACTCTGGGCCTGAGCACTGTCCCTCAGCTCTTCAGCTCAAAGTGAGCGCTCTACCACTTGAGCTACAGCACCACTTCTGGTTTTTTAGTGGTTTATTGGAGATAAGAATCTTATGGACTTTCTTGCCCATGCTGGTTTTGAACTGTGATCCTCAGATCTCAGTCTCCTGAGTAGCTAGGATTACAGGTGTGAGCCACCGACACCCAGCTAAGAATTTGGAATTCTTAATTTAGCTCATTAAAGCATGGAGATAGACTATAAATCCAATCATACTTGATAGTGACTATTGTTTTTTTTTTACTTTTGAATCATCAGTCATTTAAATATCACCTCCTTATCTGTCTGTTCTCTTTTTATCTGGATATGCCTGTACGGACAGATAACACTATGGAACTTCCACATTTTTAGATATGCTAGCTTAATAAATGTCCTGCTCTCAAAGGGTTCACATGCAGTGGGGAAGGCCAAGAAGAGGCAGTTACAATAAAAATGTGGCAAATCCCATGCTGAGATGAGCCCAGAATTAAGTGATAGTCGAGGAGGAATATGAGGCACATTATTGACTCTGGTCAACCAGCATGACAAGGAAGTAAAATAAACACTAGAGTGGAAAAGAAGTGGAAACCTTTCCCAGGGAGAGTCGGGAAGTATCCACCACCCATGGTGGCCATGGACGTGGAACTCCAGCATTGAACAACACTAGGCTTATTACTTCTTCTTTAGAAAAGAATCTGTTTACCGCAGACTCTTGGTAAACAGGGCTTGCTCCTCAGAACCTCTTAAGTATTGAGACACCATTTCTGTTTTTAACTATCCAGAATCTTTTCAGAACAAAATAAAACAAAAACTGCTACAACAAACATTAGTTAGGATGTGATTTTAATGTTTGCATTTCACTAATGTTCTTAAAGATGCATGACGATATGGCACAATTGTGATATGAATTATGCTATTCATAAGACATTAATTCAAAATGCACCAACGATAGTATAATCTGATAATGACCCTCAAGTTTAAATATATTTAGTTCCTTTTAACATATCTTTATATTCTATATTTAACTTTGTTTGAAGACAACATCAAAAGTCTAAATTTGTGGCCCTTCATAAATCTGGCTGGAATGCTAGAAATGAAATCTTTTCTAAGGTCACCACGCTGATAACCTGTAGAAGAATATTCCTTTGGATTTCCAATCAGAGTTGTTCTATAGAAGTGAACTTGCCATATCTCTCCATCCCATCCTACAGGGTAAGATTATTACCAACAGACCTTACAGGATTACGGGAGCTGTGATTTCTACGTGCTTTGTTTTTGTTAAGCGGATATGTGCTGGATATATGTTTCTTGTTTTCGTCTTTACATGGTTTAACACATTTTCAGTCTTAATTAGTGATTTGAGGAGAGGGGACCCACATAAGTAGAATTTTAAAAACAAGTTCTTGAGTTGTTAATATTTTTAGTTGTATGATGTGTCTTGAAAAGGAGACTTGCTGTGAAACCACCAGGTAAACTGGAATTCTCCCTGAGTTCTAATGGATGGAATTCTTACCTATGTGATCCTGGCTGACTGAGAACTCTTCCTGGTTGTTTCCATAGGAGATAGAAGTTTGTGCTTAATACACATTTCTTAAGTGTTATGTTTACTATTCAGTTCAAAGGCAATCATTCTATCTTGTCCATTCTGTCAGGATTGGGTACTTGGCCAAATTGTTATCAGTCGGGGATTCCCTACAGAGGGAATTCTGTAACTTCCTATTTTTTTATTTTATGTTTTTTATTGTAAAAATAGTGCACAGAGGGGTTACAGTTATATGAGTAAGGTAATGAGTACATATCCTATCAAGCATTGTTACCTCCTCCTCTATTTTTCCCCTACCATCTCTTCCCTTCCCACCTCACCAACTCTCCCCCCCCCGCCCACCTCCAAAGTTTTAAAGTATGTTTTCTACATAGTGTCTTAAATATCTCATTGTTACAATGGGTCATCCTGTATCCTTGTTTCAGAATTTTGTTATTGCCCTTCCCTTCCCCAAATTAGAAAAATGTATATACAGGATGCAGGGCACTGACATCAAATACAGTGAAAACAGGGGTTATACCGTTGGGGGAAGAACACACAAGAGAAACCAAAAAAAAAAATCACATAGTACATTTTAGATACATTAAAAACAATAGCAAGAAAGAAAAAAACAAGTTGTGTCCCTATCTTGGGGTTCATTTCACTTAACATCGTCCTATATGGACCTATGTTCATAGCTTTTGACCTTTTCTGCTTGTCCTTGACTTGTACTAGTTATTGCAAATAAGGGAAACCATGGGACCTATGTTTCTTTGGGCCTGGCTTTTTAACTGAGAAGTTTATGAATACAATGTGTCTTGATCAGTGTCATCTCT
Organism: Dipodomys ordii; assembly: GCF_000151885.1. Classification (NCBI taxonomy): domain Eukaryota; kingdom Metazoa; phylum Chordata; class Mammalia; order Rodentia; family Heteromyidae; genus Dipodomys; species Dipodomys ordii. Next base: position 17,438,124 of record NW_012267228.1, read on the forward strand.
TTCAACATTCTCACCAATCTCTCCCAACCTACCCCTTTCACTTTTCTTAATTTTGTAGGATATACATTGAATTGTTTACTCCTTTTTAAGGATTTTTTATTGTCAAGGTGATGTATAGAGGGGTTACAGTTACATAAGTAAGGTAATAAGTATATTTCCTGTCAAACTTCTTACCCCTCCCTCATTTTTACAGGAGAGCTTGGTGCTTATGAACAGTTAACTCATGAATGGAATATTTTTCTAAGAGCTACTTTAAAATAAATAAAGGTTTTCTAATACACACTGTAAGTTATAGAAATCTTCAGTAAGTAGCTTAATAAATGTTTACTTGCCTTCTCAAACATCAATCTTCCATCCATCCATCCATCCATCCATCCATCCCCCATCCACCCATCCATCCATCCATCCATCCATCCATCCATCCATCCATCCATCCATCCATGTAGTTGGTACCTAGATCCATATATTGAATATTCAGCGTTCAGGTAGCCCCTCATGTCCCTTCTTGTTGAATACTTCATTTCTGTTCCAGAAGGAACCACAATTCTGATGCTCTGTCTATGGAGAAAGTTTCCTATTCTTGAGTTTCAGATAAAGGAAGATGGAGACATACTTTATGTATTCTTTCATTGTAACCTTTTTTTGTGTGTGCTATTTTTACTCTTATGAAATTCATCCATGTTGTTTTAATGCAACAGTAATTTCTTTTTTTCCCAATGTATAATCTGTCACGGTATGGATATACCAGGATACATTCTTCTGTTCAGTTGAATAGTCTCCAATTTTTAACTGCTGCTGTGAATACTTTTATACAAATGGACATATGTGCTCAATTTTTGGAGTAGAATTATTGGCTCACCATGGGGACATATGTTCATTCATAATAGTTATTGCCAAATAGTTTCTAAAGTGCAAGTAGTACTTTCATTGTACCTCTTAGGAGTTTGGATTACTCCTTGTCATCGCCAGCCTTGGGTATTGTCATCTTTTTTTCTTTTTTAATTTTGTCTTCCAGGTGGATGTGCACTGTTGTCTTATTGACTTAAAATTACTGCTATAGAATGGTTGATACTATCTCAAGTGCTTTTCATCAATTTGTGTGTCTTCTTTTGTGAAGTTCCTGTCCAAGGAAATTTTTCCATTTATCTTTTAGATTGTCTTTCGGCTTTTGTCCTTCAGTGGAAATGTGGGAAGTTTAGACTGAAGTTGGACTGTCTTGGTCTAAAATTGAATATCATCTTAGACTACAGAATATCATTGTAATCTAATTTATAATCTATTGTCACACCAAGAAAGAAACCCTGCTCTCATGAATGGTCACATTACTTTTCCCTCCAGCCCCCACAGTCCTGGGTAACTTCAACTCTGCTTTCTGTTCCTTTACAATGGCCTATTATCAACAGTTCACATTAAGTAGAATTATATACTGTGAGACATTTTGTATCTGACTTCATTTACTTAGTGTAACCTTTTCAGGGTTCATCCATGTAATTAACGTATATCACTACTTCATTGCTTTTTATTGCCCAATAATATTCTCTTACATAGTTATGTCACATTTTATTCATACACCAGTTAATGGACATTTAAGTTGTTGTATTACATGTAATTATGGACAATGATGCCAAGAATATTCATGTATACATTTTTTGTTTCCATTTCTCTTGGGTGTATCCATAGAAGAAGAATTACTGTATCATATCGTAATTAACTTGAGGGATTGTTACAGTGTTTTCCAAGATGGTTGTGCCATTTTATATTCCCATATATAAGAGTTCCAGTTTTTTCATCCTCTTACTAATAGTTGTCTTTCTGTTTATAGAATCTTAGTGGTTATGAAATGGTATCTTACTGTGATTTTGTTGGATATTTCCCTATGGACCAATATTGAGCACCTGTTCATATGTTTGTTGCCTCTTGCAAATCATCTTTGGAGAAATGTCTGTTTAAGTCCTTTGTTTATTTTTCAAATAGGCTGCCTTTTTGTTGTCATTTAGATGTAGGCATTATATTCTGCCTAATAAGATATATAACTCATAAATATTCCTTCCCATTCTATAGGTTGTCTTTTCATTTTAAGCAGAGAACTCTTTTAGTGTATCTAAATTATCTAATTGATTTTTGTTGCTTTGTGCTTTTGGTATCTATTTCTTAACCTGAGACCAATAATTTTACTTTTTGGGTTTTTTTTTTTAAATTGACTTTTATTGATTTAAGTTTAGGATCTATTTTGAGGTGGTCTTTATGAGATAAAGGGCCAGCTTTGTTCTTTTGCATATGGGTATCCAAATGTTTCAGCTCTCTTATTGATTTTCCTATCTTTATAAAAAAGTTCATTTACAGCCAGAGGGCAGTGGCTCATGCCTGTAATCCCATATACTCAGGAGGCTGAAATCTGAGGATCATGGTTCAAAGCTAGCCTGGGCAGGAAAGTCCAAGGAGAATCTTTATCTCCAATTAACCACCAAAAAGCTAGAGCTGTTGCTCAGTGTTAGAGTACTAGCATTGAACAAAAGAAGCTCAAGGATAGTGCCCTGCCTTGAAGCTCAAGCCCCATGACCAGTGCACGTGCATGTGCATGTGCACATGCATGCACATGCACGTGTACACATACACACAGAGGTGTGCTTTCATTTTTATAGTTTCATCGGTAGAAAGTATATTTCACTTATTTTCTCATTCTCTAAAATACATTTAAGGCTATGATTTCTTTTTGTGTAGGTATTTGCAAGCAACCCACACGATTCTATTTATTTATTATTGTTAATTTTTTGCCTCCCATTTTATTTTTATGCCTATTTTTATTACATTCTCCACAATAAATGTGCCCTATAATGTTAGCTGAATATTATTTTATCCAGAGGACAATTCCATTATGAAATAATTGTAGAGCCATTTTTTCCAATACCAGGGTGCACCTCTATATTTGTGGAAAGACATATAGAGATCTACACTAGAGTTACTTTGATTGAAATGCCAATAATGATACTGCCTGAACTCTTTCTATGTGCCTAGCCCTTATTTTTGCCCTGCATTTACCCACTGTGTCTTCCTATAACTATCTCATGATGCAGGATCTCCCCCCCCCCCCCGCAGGATCTTTCTTTACTCCATTTCTTGTAGGTTTCTAACCATTCTGGTTCCAGAGTTGCTCTCATAACTAGTATACTGTACCGCCTTCCTGCTGATCACTGTTCTATGTTTAATTGATCTTATTGCCAAACATTTATTAATTTGGATATGTTCAAAGGGAAATCCATGGGCCTTTTCTTACAGTTTGTTTACATGTTGCTAACAAAGAACTATCCATACCTCACAGCCATACTGAACTGTGGCCGAAGACATGCCCAACTAAGTTCCTGAGTTTGGAAGCCAGGTGCAGATGAAGGAAGAGGACCTACTGGTAATTTTTTTGTGTGACAAGTGTGCTTTCCAAAGAAGTGCAATTAAAGCTCTCTCCTGGCTTGTGCTGGAGACCACACAGGCTGAGGGAACCTTGGGTTTTGAGACTGAGTGTGTATTGTCTGATAAAAACTGAGTACATTTCCACAGACTCTCCCTTCACTTCTCTTCTACCTTAAAAACTCTGGTCTTTGGAGCTCTGATTTAAAATTGTTATTGTTAAGAATATTTCCAAACCAAATGAGGGCTATTTTTCTCCTCCAATTGAACATCCTTGAATACTTATTGAATCAAAAGTCCCTTTCTTTCTTTCCTAAAGAGAATGCTTTTTTTTTTTTTTTGGTTCCCTTCTATGTAGTCTCTTTCCTTTTCCTTGAAAAAGAACAATTTAATTTGCACTGCACAGTCATTTTCTTGTGGAAAAACTAATAAAATATAAATCCCATTTTTCAGCATTAGGTCATGATAAAGGCTTTTGAAAGTTTTACATAGCATCTGCTTTCCTGTTTGATATCAGCACTCACATGTGCTATGCCTATGATTGATAAAGAACCAGTTCTCTTCAGTTCATTGTTTCTCCCAGAGCCAAACTGCAAGCTCATACCTGACAAGCAGCTCTCCAGGCTTTTTGTGCCCACCACAGAGTAAGTAGGGATTAAAAATGAAGGAAATGAATCTACTTGCTCATTTGATTCCCCAAACATCTCATTCACTTTTTATTTTCTTTTGCCAGTTCTGGGGCTTGAACTCAGGGCCTGGGCACTGTCGCTGAGCTTCTTTTGTTCACTTTATCACTTGAGCCACAGTACCACTTCTGGCTTTTTCTGTTTATGTGGTACTGAGGAATCAAACCCAGGGCTTCATGCATGCTAGGCAAGCACTCTACCACTAAGCCACTGGCCCTCAATCACTTTTTCAGATGGGTGGAGTGATAGCCAGGGTCCTGGAGTATGCATTTTGCTAACTAGAGTACAAGGAGTTGTTCCATCTTGTAGATCCCATCCAACGTGGATGGTGAGTACTTTCATTTTGCTCAGATACTTTTTATAGAAATAAACATAATATGATAGTAGGAACAGATGATATGGACTAAGTTCTTTGTACAGCCTGCAGATGAGTGATGCTCTTTCTCCATGTGTAAAAACACAGAACAAAAACTGACCACTTGTGAGGGTAGTATCTACAAAATGCCTGACAGAGTTCATCCACCAGTGAAAGTTCAAAGTAGAGAGATGAGGTTGGAACCTAGTGACTCTTTAACCATTGTATGTGACCTTAAGGGAAACAAGCCTCAGGTATGCAGGCCTTCTACTGCCTGGATGGCTCTAGGAATGAATGAATGGTCTCGTGCATATGTACAAAATGACTGCTTCCTGAGGGACAAATGTGGAGCACCAAATTCTGTTTTCTCACCTGCTGCCATATCCTGGTGATGGTGCATTGGAAGATATCTAACTGGCCTCCTGCTCTCCTTCCTCTATCCTTCAAACTACTCTGCAGTCACCTGGAATCTGGCCTTCTATCTGCAGTGTAGCTTCTATAGTACCCATGTCCTATATCCTCTCTAGAGTCCTTTTCTACTTTGTCACACTTCTTCCTTTTTTCCTTTCTCTCCCGCTCCTCCCCCTGTGCATGCGTGCACACACGTGTGTGTGTGTTCGTGCATGTGTGTGTGTGTGTGTGTGTGTGCTGATACTCAGGGCCTCATGCTCTCGCTTGGCTTTTTCCACTCAAGGCTGGTGCTTTATCACTTGATCCACAGCTCCACTTCTGGCTGGTTGGTAGTTAACTGGAGATAAGAGTCTCTAGGACTTCCCAGCCAGTTCAGGCTGGCTTTGAACTATGATCCTCACTTTGATTTCAGCCTGTTAAGTAGCTAGGATTGCAAGTTTCAGTCTCTTGTACATCTAAAAACATTTCTCATCCCTCCTTTTCAAGTTTTAGGAAGTAAGACTTGGGTGATGCGTATAGGTGACTCTAGACCACCTGGGCTGTGGGAATGTAGGCAGTGTGTATAGTCCTTCCTTTGACAGCCTATGGTCCATCTGCGTCCTGCTCTAAAGTAGTGTCTACAATGGCCAATGACTGACCATTTGCTAACAGAGAAACTTGCCCTCCAAAGCTAGAAGTTTGAGTCAAGTTTCCCTTAGTTTTTAAGTTTCTTGAATTCAAATTCACATTCTGAGTCCCTCCACTGTCTTGAACTCCAAGAAAGCAATGATTTCAAACCTAGTTATTTCTCTGGCATTTCTTGCAAAGTTGGAAAAGAAGCAGGAGGACAGATTTCAGCCCTACCAGAGAGGTCTCGGAAGGCTCCAGAGTCACCCACCCACTTACCTGACCTGGACTACCTAAGCACCATCCTTCCTAGTTAAGCCTTCAGCACTTTTGTAAATGGGTTCACTGATTTCCCGCCTTTCTTTGGCCAAGGAGCTCCCCAGGACCCGGAGGGTGATGGGAGACTGGCATGCCTGCCCGAGGGGCTGGAAGTGGGGGGGTTGGCCATGTCCCCGCCCCTCCGCAGGTGCAGCCCTAATCCCCCCTGGCCTAGATATCCGGCAGCCTCTAGGAACCCGGGCTCTGTGATGTAATGCTCTTTTTTCACACTCCCAGCTTAAATACAGATGGAAATTGTTGTCATGTGTTAGAAATGTCGCCAGTAATATAAAAGGCGCAAGCTGGGGCATCTTCTCTCCCTTCCAGCACCATCAGCTGCCCCCTCCTGCCAGCGCCTCTGCCCTCCATAAACCTCTCTGCGGTCAGGTGGCAAGAGCAGTCCCCCAGCTCGCCTCGGGAAGGGGTTCGGATCCCACTCCCCCACCCCCGCCTCTCTACAGCGGCTGCAGAGCGAGGACCGGCGTGCTGGGAGGCTCTCAGGCGCACAAAGAGAAGGATTAATCTTGGCGATTGGCTGGGGTTTGCAGGCAAGTACAAGTGGCCCATGATCTCCCCCCCCCCCCCGCCCCCTGCCCACCTCTGGATTCGAACGCCGCACCGCTGGAGGAAGCCACGGGGAGGGAGGGGGTCTCGGGCGGGCCGAGGCGGAGGTGGCCGCTGCCGCCACCCGGGGTGTGCGCTCGGGCTGTGGGAACGAGCATGGAGGTGAAGATGCTGAGTGTGGTGTGTGGACCGGGGAGGAGGGGCGGGGAGGGACCGGGCCAGCTCGGGAGGGCCAGATGGCGGCGGCTGCATTCTAATTCACCGGGGCAGGCCCCCGTGGGGCCAGGCGGGGTGGGGGGGGAGGGGAGGCCTCCATAAATAAATAAATAAATGGGTGGAGAGCCGGGGGTCAGTGGGTGGGGAGAGGCCGGGCTCCCGAGCAGATGCCGGGCGAACAATGGGGCTTTTGAAGGGGTTGCTGGAGGAAGTGTGGCGAGCGCTCTGCATCGCCTCCTCCGCATTGCAGGTTGGAAACGGGCGGCTCAATTTTAATGAAGTGCATTCCAAAGTGTGCTCGTCAGCCTGGGCTTTCGGAGCCCGGGGCCGGGCTGAATGGGGACCGTGGGGAGGGGGGGCGGCGGGAGGGGGAGGGGGCAGCGAAATGAGTTCCCGCTGGACGGTGATGGGGGAGATGAAAGCCTGCCCAGTGTGGAGGGCCGGGGAGGGAGGGGGTCCATACGTCCCCGTGCATATTAATGGGTTCCAGCAGGTGTTGGTAAATGTATGTTGCTGCATTGTTCCGGCTGGGGGCTGGGGGAGGCTGGGGAGACCCGGAGCTGCTGCTCTCCCAGGGTGTCGTGGGCAAATGCCTTTGCACACTGGAAGGTTTTGCAAGCTCTGGGGAGAATCTGGAAGGGCTTAGAACAGCGATCCCTCTCTCTTCCCCCGTTTCCCTTTTTTTTTTTCTTTTAAAGGAAGATTGTACTTGCAAAAGGTTTTTTTTTTTTTAAGTTTGTTTCCTGGAAAGGAACATGTGGTAATCAGAGCACTGTCTTATCTAGGTAAGCTATGCATGTCTGTGAACATCAGAAAACAGGAATCTAAAGTCTGGCTTGCTTATTGCTTGGGAGCTGAAAATGCTGTCCTCCCTGGTTGGTGTGAGTGGCTCAAGTGTTGAAGGCCTGAGGGAGTTTCGAAGAGATAGGAAGGTGGAATGCCTTCCTCCCTTCCCCCCAGGTCCTGAGTCCAACTGACTTGGGTACCCAAGGGCAGCTAAGTATGAGAGGAAGCTGTCTTGTCCACTGAGTTGGGACTTAGACTTTGCCTCTCAGACAAAGGGAGTGGATTTGTGCCTGAACTAAATTATTTGAGGCTATGTGTAGCTGATTTGAGGGATTAGGAGTATCCCCTCTCTCTGTCTCTGTCTGTCTGTCTCTGTCTCTCTGTCTCTCATTTTCAAAGATGAGGACCCTGTCTATTGAGAATCATTAGGACCCCTAAGAGTGTATATGTGGCAGAGTGGGGACAGCTGGCTAAACAGCCCTTCCTGTGTTGCTGTTGTTGTTTACTTGCTTAGTTATTTTACTGCTTTTCTTGAGGAGAATCTATTCAATGCGTTGAAAAGGTCCAGACATGTTTGTCTGAGGTTCAGATGAAAACTGGAAGTTTATGCAGGGGAGGGGCCTGTGACTTTTTATATTGAAAGCATTTAACTGTGGGTGTGTATACAATACATATAACTATCTGTAAACTCTAGAGAATAACATTGTCTTTTGGGTTCTGGGGGAGAATGAATTTGTTGGTTGAGAAAGGCTTATGTTTTATCATCTGTAAGGCTGGTATCTTCTGCAAATGGGTGTTTTGTGAAAACTTTGCCATCGTCTGTCTATTGATTGGTTGTGCATTCAGATTCTTTTCATGCTTCAACTTGCACTGTAACTCGTCAACAAGGCACAGCTCATCACTTGCCGATGAATTTTAGTGCTGTTGAAAGCTTTAGCAGATTAATGGTTTCAACAGGGACTTGTTTCCTCCATTTCTCAGCTGAGCAAACAGAAGCAGTCTGCCTTTGCGTCTCATTGCCTTTCTTCTTTGGGCTTTGAGGAAGGGGACAGAAGGAAGAGAAGCCGTCTGGGACCCCCACCTCCCTGACTTCCATTCCTCCCTGCTCCACTAAGCTAAATCTAAAGAATCCTGGTTTACATCACTCTATAGGGTTTTTAGGCTGCAAATGTTAAATTGTATTTCTGTGGCAATCATTGAGATTTGCTGTTTGGGTGTTCTGCTTACAATAGAGAAGTGTGGAATCCATTCCTTACCAAAATATGCTCTTCTTTCATGTGTTACCATTAGACTTGAGGCTTACCTGCTGGTCTGTGTTGAGCAGACAGCTTGGGCAATTGTGTCTATTACAGGACTTCTCCCAGGGGAGGCTGGAGCTTTGCTGCTTCTTCAGTTAACTGTATCCAAAAGAGGCATTTATGGCCTAGGGTGTGTCCACTTGAGCTAACAAACCATTGAATCCAGGTTCTCCATAAGCTTGCCATTATGGGCCTTTCACTAACAGAAAGTGGCTCCTTGAACAATTATACTACTTTTATAAGCAGGAGTGTTTTGTGATGCACAATTATACATGATATATTCTTACATATCAGAAGTTTCCTTGTGAATCAATGGCACCATAGAAGTAACGGCTGTACGTGGTCTTACTTTTTTCCCTTGTTTCCCATTCACTCTTGGTATAGGGATGACAACAGAGGAAAAACAGGGGCGGGAAGAAGAAAGAATGAGATTTCCCTATTTACAAAGGCGGCAGGTACCATGATCAATTAACTCCAGTTATCACAAAATGGGACGTTAATTTCCCTTTCATCCCCTGTAGTGTTATATAGAGCAGGTGATATAGTAACAACTCAGCCTATTTGTGGTTCTTTGGATATACACACCCACACGTGTTTTTCTGATCTTGATTTATTACATTTGCCTTGTGGAGTGGAACTTGGGAGACTCCTATAACTAAAGGCAAAAGCATTTCTCAAGTCAAAAGTAATTAGGGAGCTGATAGTACTAGATAGAAAAAGCTAAGTCAAGAAAGAGGTCCCTCTCCTGTCAGAAGATTACAGGTATTTTCCCCACCTTTCAATCGTATTTTTCTGGCAAAACCCATTTTATTTGATAATCACCACTCTCTCAACATCTTTATTTTTCTCCTTAAAAAACAAAACAACAACAGCAACACGTTTCTTATGTTGATAATCAGACCCCAAATATTTGAATGTATAAGCACATCCCCCGCAGCCATACTGACACCCTCTGGCACCAGGAAAAATACTGTCATAGCATTTTTTTTTTAAAGAAGTCTGGTGGGAAGAAAGGTAGTAATGCCAGCCATTGATTGATTGATTCAGGAGTTCTGCTTATGGCTGGATCTAACAGCAGCTTGCCTCTTGATGCCTTGTAGGCTTTTGAAGTGTTATGAGCACATACAGCAAAGATCTTGTTCCTGCATCCACAGGTCTGGTTGAGAAGTTTCTACCATTGCTAGCCTCTGGCATATCTACATAATTAATGTGGAATGCCCACAGTTAGGAAAATAATGACTGAACAGCCTCCAGGTAGTGTCATGTGCCATTTCTCATTGGTAAACCTGTATCACAGTAAGTTCCATAGTCATAGAAGTGACAATATTGTCGCCTTTCTTCTCCTAGTCCAGTCCTTAAGCTATGGTTGCTAACTTTGATTCTTTTCTTCCAAGGAGGTTGACATCCTTAAAGTTTATCAAGGCTGTCAGATTCCAGTATAAACACAGAATGAAAAGATATTAACTTTCACTGAGATGTTGAAGACAGTCTTAATCGTGAGAGAAAAGGAGAGATCTTGGGCTTGAAAAATCACTCATTAAATTGAAAGTTACCGAATGAGAAGATTTTGAAAGTTTTACTATTCTGTTTTTCGTTTCTTTTTTGTTTTTCATTTTTGGTCATTTATTTGAAAGGACAGGAAAAAAAAATCACAATGTAGTTACTTCCAGTCTTGAAGGTGTTATGCTCTTATTTCTAAAGTCGTTGGTTTGCTTTTCATCATTTATCTTTCTGTATCCCTGTTTCAGTACCATGTTTAGCATGTAGTATCTGTACAGCAAATCCTTGGGTTTGCAGGTATATCAGGAACTTAGAGCAGTCGTTAAATATGAAGTGTCATCTGATTGTTCAAGTGCTCTATTGCTTTTGCTGAAGTAAAAATAATTGAATTCCATGAGAAATCAGTTCACAAACAGGCACAGGAAACACAGGTGCCCTTGTATTTAATGGTACATATTCTTTTCCACAAGCCATTGATTTTCTCTGTATTCTACAGAAAAGAGACAAAAAGCCCTTAGCTTTCGGCTCACTGTGTAGTTACTCTTACAGGTGTTGCTCTCTTGTGATTCACGAATTGTCCCCTTCAGCAGGCCTTGGGTCTGAGTTACTGCCTTGGGTATATATCTTTTCTGCAATAAAGATCAGTGGGAATCTACAAATTTGACAAAAAAAAACTGAATGAAATAACTTGCCTGAAAGACACTAAGTGCCATAATTTTCTAATTAATAATGGCGCAATGCCAAAGAGAGTTGCTTTAAAAATACATGATTATAGATAGAGTCCAGAAACGGATGCCAGAAAGGCTGTAAACATTTGACTTTTTTTTTTTTTAAAGAGATTTAGCACTTAGGTTTAAGGATGCCTTTGCACATCTACATAATTAATCTGAGATGCCCACAGTCAGGAAAATAATGACTGAAACAGTGCCTCCAGGTAGTGTTCTTTCTAGCTTTTGGACCTTTTATTTATTTATTTGTTTGCTTGCTTGTAATCTCATCCTGGGAGTAATTTATATTTGAGTGCCTACTATGCGCTGGGAAATTTTTAGACAGTGGGGACAATGTCTAAATGTACAGTATAGACAAAATCTCCCTGCCCTTCTGAAGCTTGTATTAGAGCTCATGTTAATTTAGTCCTAATAAGATCTGGGAATAGGGAGTAAGGTAGAGATAATAGGTAAAATGAAATCTTTCAGCTATGAGAAGTTTCTTTCTGAAAATTAATGTGGTTGGCAAGCAGAACTTGGTTGCAAAAAAGTATGTGGTATGTGATTAAAGTTAGGCCACCGTCCCATTTCCCCAAAGAATTATATATATACACACACACACACACACACACACACACACACACACACACACACTGTGTGTGTGTGTGTGTGTGTGTGTATACCTAATATTCTTACCTAAGTCTTTGTATGAACTAAGGCATAGAAGAAGAATGTATTATCTATTTACCCTTTACCCTGATAGAGAGTTTTTAGGTTATTTCCCTTCCTTTCTCTATTAACAGTGTCACAGTAACTATCTTTGTACACTAGTTCAGCTTGTTTTCTTCTATTTGTATCATTTCTGTGGAATTTTCTGTGTCAACCCTATATGCCTACCTCATTCTTTTAAAAAATTATATAAATGTGTGTGTTATTATTATAAAAGTGATATACAGAGGAATTACCATTACATAAGTCAGGTAAAGAGGACATAATGAGTACATTTCTTTTTGGACAATGCCTCTTGGTCTCTCCTAGTTTTTTCTTCCCTTCCCTACTCACAAGTTATATAGTTAATTTTCAACATATTTTCTAGTAAGTATCATTTACCCTTTGTCCTACCCTTTCTTACCTTCCCCCAAACAGATATACTTACAAACAAGATAGGTCCCATGGTTTCCCTTATTTGCAATAACTAGTATATGTCTGAGACAAGCAGAAAAGGTCAGATAAGTTGATGTTAGGTGAAATGAACCCCAAGATAAGTATTCAAATGTTTTTTTTCTTTCTTGTTATTGTTTCTAACATATTTATAAGATGATTTCTTTGTTGCTTTGTATGTCCCTCCCCCATGGTATAAACCCTGCTTTCATTGTATTTGATATTGGTATAATTTGTGGAGGGGAAGGGCAAAAACAAACCGTTTAAATAGGGATACAGGTGGACCCATTGCAACAATGAGTTGTACAAGTCATTATGTTGAAAAACGAACTTTACAACTTTGGCTGGGGGGGCAGGAGGGGGAGAAGATGGGAAGGGATGGGAAGGGGAAACAAAGGAGGAGGCAATAATGCTTGATAAGAAATGTACTCATTACCTTGCCCATGTAATTGTAACCCCTCTGTACGGTATTTTCACAACAAAATTAAAAAAAAAAAGATGAAAGAAAGCAAATGGTGTTTGGAACCTATATTTATTAGATTGCTTTGTGTTAGAACTAGCTTATTTAATCCTAAAATATATTTATACCTTTATCCAGTATTTATTTTAGCACCTTGTATGTGCCGAGAGCTCCTCTGGATTTTTGGAACATATGATCAACCAGCATAGATCAAGATCCCTCGAGGGAGAGGGGTCAATATTCTGTTCAGGAAGTAATAAACAAGTCTGTTACTGAGTACATTAAATGATAGTAATGCCATCATGGAAAAGGCATCAGACTCAAGTAAAAGAATCATAAGTGAGGAATTTGGGCACGTTGCAATTTTAAATAGGATTGTCCATGTGTCAGGGTAGACCCTAAACAAACTGAGAGATGGAGCCACATACATGTCTTTATGGAGAACAATCCAGTACAGTCCTCTTCTACCTGGTAGCAGAAGTGGTATGTGCATTTTCTGGTAATAGCAAGGAGATGAGATGGTAGGTTGAGTTTGGAACGCGGAGAGCAGAGCTAACAAGCTGTTGTCATCCTGTTGTGAGTTGGCAGTGATTAGACCTTGTAGGAAAGATGTACAAGATGGTTGGACGTATTTTGAAAGTAGTCAAAAAGATTGTCTGATGGGATGATTAAGGAATGAAAGAGAAGAGACAGTAATTTCTTGGTTCTAAGTTGTTGTTGTTGTTTTAATTTTATAGCCTGAATAACTAAGAGGCTAGTTGTTTAGGGTTTATTTTCTTCTTTCTGCCTTTTTTTTAAAACTTGAATTGGACGATGGAATCTGACCATAGGTCATCTTTTGGTTTAGGATGAGGAATTTCATAGCGCTGCAGATGTCTTAAATATGGATATGGGCTCTCGTAAAAGTGATGGTCATCGAATTTGGCTCATGGAGAACTTTGTTGTCCATTGATTTTGGACATTATTATGTGATATTGATCCCATTTCAAATTTTAAAAAATCCCTACTCAAATTGGCATTGCAAGAGATACTTTTACATACATTACCTTCTGCTCACTTGTGGTTGTTTCTGATGTATCATCACTGACTTAATGAGTGCGGAAATGAGGATCTGAATACTTGTAAAATCATGCTACCAAAGGAGTTGTATGATACATAGTCCCACCAGTGTGTGCAAGACGGTTCCTTCTTCTTCTTTGCTAAAACTGAATATGATGAGTCTTTTAAAGTTATGTATGGGTTTGCAGGTGAATAGTAATGGATTTTCATGATCTTTATTTGGAACTCTTACATCCTGTGGCCTTAAAGAATCTGTCCAGGTTCTGGAAGAGGTATGAATTTGCCCCTTCTTTGAGGATTTGCCTGTCTTGGGGGCACAATGGTGACGTCAGTCATAGCAGGACAAACTAATTGCTTGAGGACTTAGCTCTGTGCAAGAGGATGAAATGTATTCAGCTTTGTTCAAACAGCTAATTAAAGATTAATGGGGAGACAGCTAAGTAGCAGTTTTAAAGTGCATCTTCTTTAAAAGGGGAAATTTTGAATTATATCATCCTCTGAAAGAACAGTTCATTCCAACATTTGGATAAGTTTTAATCTCGAGCACTGAATTAAAATAGTTGGCACAACGAAGATAGTTAGAGCATTAAGTGAATTCAGATTTCTTTGAAGTTATACAAGGCTGAATGAGCACCAAGTTGGAATTTTAATGAATTTTATTTTACTAATTAATGAAACAAATAGTTATTATGAGCTATCTTTGAGGTAGACATTATGCTCTGTCCCGAGGATACAAAGATGTAGAAATTACAGCCTTCCCCTCACCCATGGTTTAATGGCTTTGCTGGGGTTTAGAGCTATGCCTATGGGCAGTGATGCACACTGTCACATTGGCTATGTGAAGAGAGCAGGTGACATTGGTGGTAGGTTTTAAAGGATAGACAAGTCAGACAAACAGACAGACAGATATCAGGAAACTCCAGAGAGAGTAGGCCCAGCATGAGCCTGTAAAGATATCAAAGGCTGCTGTTTCTGAAAAGCATCAAGTCACCAATTGTGGAATATATAGTTGTAAGAGTTGTAATGGACAGGTAGGATGAGAGACCCAGACGTACCTGCATGGCCTGCAAAGACATGAGTCCTGAAAAATTGTCTTGAGAACAGTGGGTCTTGGAAGAGTTTTAATAGGAGACTCAAGTGCTCATATTTGTGCTTTCTAAACTACTCTTGCAAACAGTTTACGCAGGGCCATCCAGCTGTGATCCTCAGGCCAAATGTGACCCAAATACTGTTTTTTTTTACAAATAAAGTTTTATAGGAGCACAGTCTGTGTGGGAATACATTTTTTTTTAATGGATGCTTTGGAGCTACAACCAGAGTAAGCATTTCTAGGAGAGGCTATAAACTTGCCAGGGCTGTTCACTATCTGGCTCTTGTAAAAAAAGTTTGTCAAACCTTGATCTGAAGGACAAAGATATTGTGGGGATACCAACAAGGAAGGCATGACCAAAAAGTAACGTAGAGGAGAGACCCAAGAATTATTCAGGAGCGAGAACATAAAGGACTTATTGAGTTATAGAATGAGAAAAGTGCAAGAGAATGGGCTGAAGTCGTATAACTTAGGGAGCCTGGGCAGCTACAAGGACTTCTAAGTTGATATGTCCAATGGGTATAAGATGTTTTAGCCTGAAACTGCCTACGTAACTGAATATTCAAGATGGCAAGATTAAGCTTGGACCTCTCTGCATAAAGTCATGGTAACACATACTAGTCAAGAATTACCTCATTCATTTGCCCTCTCCTACTACTTTGTCCTGAAAGTGAATCTCTATCTCTGCCAGTTTTAATGTTTCTGGGCCATTTCACATGCTTTAGGAAGTTGCCCCTTACATAGCTCATGTTAAGCCATTTTTCTTTGCTGTGACAAAATACCAGATAAAAACAACTTGAAAGATGGAAGATGAATCCCTTCCTTGTGGCTTTAGAAGTGTCAATGCCTTAGTTCACAGGATTGATTGGCTCCATTGTTCTTGGTCCTGGCGAAGTGTAGCAAAAGAACCAGGTGGAGAAAAGCTGCTTAACTCATGGCAGCCAGGAAGCAGAGAGACAGATAGGAAGTGGACAAGGAGAAGATGTCCCCTTCAAAGGCACAGTACCACTGACCTCTTCCTCCAGTCTGGTGGCACCTTCTGGTTTCCATAACCTTCAAGTAATGCCATCAAATTAGGACTCTATCAATGGGCCATCCTGTTGATTAGATCAGAGCCTTTAGGATTGATCCAGTCACTTCCCAGCAGCCCTATCTCTAGCATTTCATTAGAAACATGGGTCTTCAGGGGACACACATCAGGCAATCTGTTGTTCCTCTGCTCTGATTTCTCCATATCACCTCACTGGAAATTCCTGTCTAGATAGTTCTCTTTTAAGCAAACTTTTCTTCTTTCTCTGCCTATATCAGCTTAAGGTTAAGTTCAGTGTGTCACATTTTTTGATTATAAAAAAATACAATTTAGATGATATAAATTACAATTTAGATGCATCAATATTCTTTTCTTAGTCACAGAACCTGATAGTTGAATGATAGAACAAGACATATTCTACCATAATTATCCTTCCTTGATTATAGAGGACATTACATGCCCTGGACACTGCTATATTCCAAGGATACAGCGGTGAACAGTTCTTGTTCTCAGGGAACATTTATTTCAGTGGAGGAAGGTAGACAATGCATTTCCTCTGTCCTTTCCCAGGTCTTAGAACTACAGAGCCTAATATTGCAAGGGAATTCTGAAAGTCTATTTTTTGCTCAGCCTTTCTCATTACAGATATACAAACTGCATAAAATAGAAGTATCTCCCCAAAGGAGTGGTGAGACTTTCATTGTGTTTTCCAGATCCAATAGTATGACCTGATCACACTACAGGGCATAGTAATTCATTGTTTTAATATGCATTTTACATTCTTGGAGTAGGTGGTCATCTTTGCCCTTGTCAGTGTAGTTTTTTTTTTTCCAGTTTGTTCTCCATATATCCCATCACCCTTGTCTTTTATTGGAAAAGCTTTACCATATGGGGTCACCTCTAGGGGAGGAATGCTTTCCCCGTAGTTCACATTCATCTCTCCTATAACAGGCTGCTTGCTATCTGTATTCTTGAAATCTGACATGGAAAATGAAAGAACAGAGAGTTTCTGGCAGCTTCCCGTTTTCATCCTTACAGGAATTGAAAGCAGCAATTTTCATTTCATGCTTTGAATTGCTTGTAATATGGGTTTTCAGTGAGTCTCCGGTAGGCAGATGAGTCCAGAGCTCCAGGGCTGTTCAGCAAAGAAGCCACTAAGGAAGCCAAGAGAATAGACTGGAGCCCCAGGACGAAGGAACTGTGTACAGGAGAGCTGAAGGCCAGATACCTTGCTTATTACCAAACCCTGGGAAGGTGAGCTGTATTCACTTTCCAGATTGGAACTTACTGCAAATGTTTCTGTTTAGTTTCTTTGTGTTGTAATGTGAAATGCAAAGAAGTGGGGTCAAGGTATGGTTAATAGTCCAGAGACAACCGAGTGTGGTTTTTAAGCCCAGCATTGGGTGATTATAGGATGTCAAAAGATCCCCAAAGTACTTTGACCCTGACCTTGGTAACAAAGTAGACTAGGATGGAACTCCAGGGCAGCTGAGGACATTATGCTGAATGCCCACTGTCCTTAATGGGAAAGCGGAAAGCCGTTATTAGGAGGTTGCAACATCCTCTCTGGAAAGACTCAATCTCAATGCAGCTTGTGGGACTTATTATAGACTGAGTAGCAACCTGCATCTCCAACCCTAGATACTTCCTTGTACATCTTCCAGAACACAGAATGAAGGTATTGGAGCAAACCGTTCTGCTTGCCAACCAGCAAGGAGGTGTTAAATTAAAAAAAAAAAGTCTGTTATTTCACTTGCTGGTTTGAAAATACATATGTTCTAACATTTTGTCATTAGGAAACCTTATTTTATTTGGGATGGTATTAATCCAGGTGCACTTTAATGTTGTTTGTGTGTGTGTGTGTGTGTGCATGTGTGTCTTTGAGACACACATTTGAGGAAGTGGGTTGCAGTTCAAAACTACTAGTTCATTAAAAAACAAAGACAAAAAACAACTCAAATAGTGTCATCGCTCTTAAAATTCCTTCTTCCTGCCCATTTATAGGAGGAAGGAGTTTGTGTCTCTCCCCGCCCCTCCCCCCCATCACTAGGTAACCACATCTGTTTTCTCCTTCTGAGAATTTTGCTTTTCCTCCAAATGTAATAATAATGGAATAATTTTGTATGAAACCTTTGAATTGAGCTTCTTTCACATAATACAGTGGAGTACAGGCTCACTCACATTATTGCTTGCACCATTAGTTCTTTGTACTGCTACGTATTATTCCATTTTACGAACACAGTGCAGTGTGTTTATCCATTCATCAAATGAAGGACACTAAAGGCAACACCCGTAGAAAGCAAAAGAATAATTCAGAGCCCCAGGGAAAGAGAGACGAGTATACTGAAGAGAGTTTTTGTCAACATAGAGTGGGTGTACCTACAAGTGAGTTTTCTCCATGTCAAGTGGTAAGGCTTTGTTCATACCTGCAAACAACTGTCACTCTCCTCCCAAACAACTGTGCCACTGTGCATGCTCACCAGTAGTGTATAGCATCTCAGTAACTATACATGTGCCACCAGTGGACAGGGGATTATTCTTGCTGCTCTGCATCTTCTTCCTCACATGCTCCAGGAGGACCCTCCATCGTTTGGAAATCTGAAATCCAAAATGCTTCAAGATCCAAAAGGTTTTGAATATCATGTTGGGACCCCAAAAATTTGGAATTTCAGAGCCTCTCAGATTTTCGATCTTCAAATGAAAGATGTACACTAGATAAAGTCTGTGCAAACATTTTAAAATGCAAGGACCCTAACAGAATTCTAATCATGAACGTTTTAGATAAGTAATGCACTATATAGTCAAACTTAAAGAAAACATGTCAGTCTTTCTAATCATGTGGTGATACTTCGTTATGAATTTAATTTTCATTTCTCAAATGATTATTAGAGCTTAATGGCATGCATTGGCTTGCCTTCCGTCTATCATCTTTGGTGCAGTGTCTGCTCATGTATTTTATGCATTTTAAAAATTGGGTTATTTACAACAAAAAAAATTAATGGAATATACAAACAGCTAACCATTGCTTTGCCAGATTTTTTAATGTCAGGATATTTTCTCCCTCCCTTCCTTTCTGTCTTTCTGTTTATGCTAAGTGTTGCACTGTTCTGGCCTGCATCTCTGGTCTGTCACTGACTCTTGAAGGACCTGGGTCAGTCTCTTGTCCTCTGTGAAGCTCAGTTACCTCATCTATGCAGTGGTCTGAATGCCTAATTGTTGACAGGTTAGGATTCACTAAGTGTCTATGTAGACCCATATGTATAGTATGTCTTCACTAAACCCAATAGTTCCTACCAGTCAGCTTTCCTCATCTAGGTGAATCCCTATGGTTGCTCTCCCTCCCTTCGGGAGGATCTGTAAAGTCCCTAAAGGCGCATCCTTGCTGGGTTTAGTTCATCACTGTTGCACCAAGGCCAGAGCCTGATATGTGAAAGGTTTCAATGAGTTGATTAAATGGATGAAGTAAAGAATAACCACTCTTTATGCCTTCATAACAATGAAAAATCCACATTTGGTTTTGTGAAGCACTGTCCTAAATCTTGGCTCATTTGTTGACTTGTGCCCCTTTTGTTCCACCCGCATTTTCTATTTATTTTAGTTTTGTACTCACTGATAGCTTTTTAATTAATTAATTTATTTTTGTGCCAGTCCTGAGGCTTGAACTCAAGGCCTGGGTACTGTCCAGGATTTTGTGCCCAAAGCTAGCCCTCGACCACTTGAGCCACAGTTCCAACTTTTGGCTTTTTTTTTTTGGTAGTTAGTGGGAAGTAAAGCGTTTCATGGACTTTCTTGCCTGGGCTGGCTTTGAATCAGTCCTCAGATTTCAGCCTCCTGAGTAGCTAGGATTACAGGTGTGAGCTACAGTGCCCAGTGTCACTGAGTTCTTTTTACTGTACACTTTGAGAATGTGTATACTTACTGCTCTCTTGCCTTTTTTCAAAGGCTAAAAGGCCCATAACCTGATCCTCAATTTATACGTCCCCTGTATCAAATGGTAATTTCAGAGTTAACCACTGACTTTTCAGCCTTGTATCAAACTGTGTTTATCACACAGATCTACTGAGGTTGCAGCCATTTGTTTCTTGGTGGCTTTTAGGATACTAGATATGTTGCAGGCTGGTCTTTCCTTTCTCCAAGAAACCAGGCTAGTAGATACAGCCTCTGGATTCCTATAACCTGGCCTCATTTGTAAGAAGTTGCTGACTTTGGCAGGGTCCTGTCAGAGCTTCACCAATTCCAGCACTGGCCTCTTGCAGAGCATTGTTTGAGCCGGTCTATGCCGAGTCAGCGGTTAGAACTAGGCCACAGTAGCTCATTCTGTAGGCTAGCAGTACTTGAAACCTGCCGTCCACTGAGAAGGAGAAAGTTAACTTTAAGGCAGTTTACTTTCTTTTGCAAAAGTAGCTTTTTGAGACAATGGAAACAAGGATAGAGAAGGTCACAGTCCTTTCATTCTTGTGTGTTCCAAGGAGTTATGAGTGTCACATGACTTGCACCGCGACCAGTTCTCCAAATGGAGCTGCCCTTCACCTGCTGATGATCCGTTTTAGAGGTTAGGGAAGGCAAAAATCTCACTTTGCAGAGGAAAGGAGAGTCCCTCTTGGGACATAATATTCAGAGCAACTCTTACCTGGGAAGTGACCACTTAACCTGAATATGTTTCTAGCTCCCCTACATTACAAAAGTAGTGAGAACATTCGTTGCGTGTTTGAAGAGCTTCCTTCTCTGTAAGCCTCATCTTGATTATCCTTATTAGAAATTAAGTTAACTCCTGAGGGGTTCAGTTACAAGGAGAGGGTTACTACTTATGTGTTGCTGGTGCTTTTATCTTTTTTTTTTTTTTTTTGCCGGTCATGGGGCCTGAACTTGGCCTGGGCACTGTCCCTCAGCTCTTCAGCTCAAGGCTAGCGCTCTCCAACTGGAGCCACAGCACCACTTCCGGCTTTTTCTATTTATGTGGTGCTGAGGAATCAAACCCAGGGCCTCATGCTTGCAAGGCAAGCACTCTACCACTGAGCTACCTTCCCAGCCCCTCTTTGTTTGTTTGTTTGTTTGTTTTTGTTTTTGCTTGTCCTATAGCTTGAACTCAGGGCCTAGTGCTGTTCCCGAGCTTCTTTTGCTCATGTCTAGTACTCTACCACTTGAGTCACAGCTCCACTTCTGGGAGCTTCTTTTGCTCATGTCTAGTACTCTACCACTTGAGTCACAGCTCCACTTCTGGCTTTTTGGTAGTTAATTGGAGGTAAGGGTCTCATGGGCTTCCCTTCCCAGGCTAGCTTTGAACCAAGGTCCTCAGATCGCAGCCTGCTGAGTAGTGAGGATTATAGGTATGAGCCACTAGTGCCTGGTTTTTGTTATTGTTGATGGTAGTGATGGTAGAGCTGTTTTTGTTTTTAAAAAAAAATAAAAACAAAATCTTACAGTCATCACACATCTATGCATCATCTGTATGAAGCACCACTATTAGAATCTTAAGGAAATTATTGGAATTCAATCAAATACATTCTAGTAGGGGTCAGAGAAACACATTATTTGGACATCATAAAGACAGGCTAACTTTATCATACTTAGCAGCTTTATCCCACTTTAGCTTGCTTAATTCAACTGTCTTGCAAAGAAGTCCTGGAACTGAGAATGATGAAAGAGTTGTTAAAGGTTAAAAGACATTTTAAAATGAGTTTTACAAAGAGTTACCATCCGGTATGTCAGTTTATAAGTCCAATGGCATCATGATCGATACCACCCCCTTTCATCATGTTTCCCTTCCCTCATTAGTATAACTAAGTAAAGATAATAAAATATAATTTTTAAAATTCTGTTTAAGAATCTTTAAGTAGCAACAACAGCACCTGGAAGGAGCAGGTGCTTGATAACTGGGCCCACACTGTGCAGCTCAGTGAGTGCTGAGCTCTGTGTATCTGTTGGAGCATTTCACGTATGGTGGATTTAGGTTGACATCCGCTGTCCATTCATATGAACAAATGGAGGTAAAACATTTCATTCGTCCTTTTGTATGGGTCTGATTAATTTGGATACATTGGGTTAGAGTAGATACATCATTAAATTAAATTCACTTGTTTGGCTCGACTTCTTAATATAAATTTGTTTTAAAATTATTTCTGTACACTATTATGTGTTAATTGGTCATTGGTGAAAGGCTGGTGGGACAATGATATTGTAATTACCAAAGTTATAAAAGTTGAAGTCAGGTCTTGAGTCTTGACGAAGGGCATCTTTGGAAAACTCAAGTTGTTGAGCCCTGGCATCTGAGGGGATCTTGGGGTTGCTGATGAGTGAGGTGCCTCTCCTGGATATTTGGGCTTACGGTGGACTTTGTGTGGAATTCACTTCAGAGGAATGAGGTAACAAGGTCAGAATTCAAAGGAAAATCCCAGCAATGTCTCTGGAGAAGCGTGCTTTCCATAGGAGCCTTCTTTGACCTGGATTCCGTGCTCAGAATCCTTAGGCTCCTCAAGTTCCGGAAGCCTGTCTTTGATGTGATGTGCTTAATAGAATGCCAAAGGGTTTTTTTTACATGGACCTGAGCACTTATGTGGCATGTTTAAAATCCTCCTCTTTGCTAATATTCCCGAAACATGGAGGTTATTGTGTGTCAGGCACAGCTGTAGGGCAAGGGATGCAATAGCAAGAAAACAGGTGTAAGTCCCTGCTAAACCTCCGGGGACCCGATGTTCCAGCCCAGCCTGTCATGTTGTTTAAGACAGTCGCTAGCAGTGATTGTCTGAGCCCCAGTGGGATTTGGAAGTATGGAAGCCGACCCACTTATTCAACAGAAAAACCATTGTGGTACCTTTTGAATATACTTCAGGAACCGAAGTGTTCATTGTGCATGGTCATTTATTCAATAGATATTTATTAAACATCTGTCATGTTCTGGGCACTTTGCTAAGAGTTAGAACATGTTGATGAGTGGATTACAAAGACTATTGTTCTCATGAGACTTAGATTCCAGCTGGTGGAAAGGGAGCAGTATTAGACAATGACCATGCAATACTAGTAGTCTCTGTGTGTGTGTGTGTGTGTGTGTGTGTGTGTGTGTGTGTGTGTGTGTGAAGAAGTTGATAAAAAACTTTTTAAAGGAAAAGGCAAAATAGAGCAAGATGTACTGGGAATGTGGATGGGGGATGAGGTAATGCTTTTGTCAAGCATTTGGGACAAGGATGTGAACCTTACAAACAACAGAGAGTTCCAGTGACCCCTTTCCCCAGAATGTAATGTGGCTGATTTAGGAGGACTTGCAAGGGATATCTGTTCCCACTGAACGTCTGGGACCAGGAGACTTCATCTTCCCTCATACCATATCTCACTGTAGAGAATAAATACATTTAATGGAATTGGCACCCAGCTCCTAACCTTTATTGGTAACTGGCTAGGTATAGCAAGACGAAACATAGACTAGGAGGGAGTGTATCAAAGCTCAGGATTTGGAATCTATCAAAAAGTATTTTCTTACACTTACTCTATCCTAGCTCTCATAGCTGGTCTCCCTACCCCTTTCTCTCTCTCTCTTTCTCTCTCTCTCTCTCTCTCTCTCTCATTGTTATGTGTGCTCAAATTCTCTTGCTCTTGCTCTCACTCTCTTTTACTTGCTCTATCTCTGTCTCACTCGCTCGTTAGGACTCTCTCTTTCTTCTTGTGTGAAAACGTTGGTATGGTGACTTCCTTCTAAATTTATCAATACAGTATGTCCAGAAACAAAACAGAACCATGTTTCTGTGTGTGATTCCTGGCAGAAATGGTGTGATTTCAGCTCAGGATAAAACTGTGAATTTGTGGGAATCAACATACTGTGGGTTCTTAGGGCAGCAAGTAGGAATACATGTATCTCCGCTGCTAGGTACCTCTGTCTTGGTGGCCTTGGGGACATGGCTAGTGAGTTTGGAGAGCCAAGAGTCCTGAAGCCAGTGCCAGAGCATCCCTTCCTCAACAAACAGGCATGGTGGATAGAGAGCCAAGAGGCTTTCTGATTACCTTTCCAGCAGAGACACATTTACTCATTGGGCTTACACAAGTAGAAAGTGTGTATGTGAAAGTGAGACAGAGACATACAGAATTCAGAGGCGGATACATCACACAGGAGAAGGAACGTAGACAAAGTGTAGTCAAATCCATCTGCCTGGAAGCCTTGCTCAGCAGAAGAGGTCTCCTGCTATCAGCATGACATTGAGCTGTGGGAACTCACACAGCTTACATACAGAGCAGTGGAAGTAAGCCACTTGATTCTAGTGTTCCAATTTAAATCATTGCTCAAGGATAGTTGTCGTTTCTGTTCAGGGCAGGCATTGGGGTTTGACCTGGGAGATGCTTGCCTCAAGAAGAACATTTGAGTGCTGAAAAATTTACAAACTATATATATTTTTGCCAGCACTGGCACTTGAACTGAGGGCATCACATTTTCTAGGCAGATGCTCTACCACTTGAGCCATATTCTCAGCCGTTTTTTTCTTGAGTTCTTCCCACCTCCTCCCCCATCGGGCTGTATGGTTTTAGTCCTGGGCTGGCCTCTGATTACCAGTGTATATTATTACTTTGTTTTACTCAAGAGGGTCTCCCTAACTTTTCACCTGAGTTAGCTTTGAAGGGTGATTTTCCCAATCTCTGCTTCCCAAGCAGCTGGGATTACAGATGTGCCTTACCACATCTGGCTGAAGATAAGTGTTATTTTGAAGAAAATAGTATATTTTAAGGGAAAATAGATCAGTATTTTCCCTCA
>NW_012267228.1:17463651-17502685 GCF_000151885.1 Dipodomys ordii
GAGTCTCACAGACTTTCTTGCCCGGGTTGGCTTTGATCTGTGATCCTCAGATCTTAGCCTCCTGAGTAGTTTAGGATATAGGAGTGAGCTAATGGAACCTAACTTAATAGTTGTTTTTGAACACTTACTGGTCTTTATGCCATTCTAAGTGCTAGAGTTACACAAATTAAGCAAACCCCAGTATTTGTGGAGTTCTGTTTCCTGTGGTTACCATACGTATCTTCAGTCCTCACAACTCTGCAGTATGGATTTTGGCCTAGTGGTTGTTCAGGTAAGAAGAGTCAAACTCAGAGTGATCCTGGCAGCAGGTAACTGAGTGTGGTAATATCTGGTACCATTGTGTAGAGAGGATTCAGGCAATGTCAGACTTAGTTGTGACTTGAACTTAGCCAATAGAGGGGGCTTCCTGGAATGTATGAGTCCTAAACTGGCTCTGAAAGGAAACCCTTATTTAAGCTTAAGGCAGAAGGTCGCATTCATTTCCTTGAGTTTTAGAAAGTATAAAACCAGGCATACAGGTGAAGATAGAAAGGTATCTGCTTATTTCAGTCAGCAATAACCCTAGCCTTCTGAAATAACCAAGAGATTAGACTGGATCTCTCCGGAAGGAGTCCTTTATCCAGGCTTAGAAAGAAAAGTGCAGTGCTTGGTTATCAATGTCTGTATAGAGTTGACAGGGGTCACTCACAAAATTCATGCATATGCGTCATATACATCATCGAATTGATGTTAGTTCCCTGGTGTAAATTTTTAGAAAGTTATTATTTGGACTGTGCACGAGTAGTTGGAAGACTTGGGAAGTACAAGAGACAGAAAATGTTAAATATGATGAATGTCTAATAAATACAGATATACAAAATCTCTATGTATATATCTATGAGCAAAACAGAAAAGAGAAAATTAAATCTACATCTAAAGGCTTTAAAGAAAACATCTTTCTTGAGATAAATATCGTGTACAATGTCCTGCATACTCTCTAAACAACAGAGTGTATGTGAAGTTTTGACAAGATTGTATATCCGCCCCTTGGAGGATAGGTTTGGTTTCAGTCACAGCATAAATGTGAATTATGCTTCATTCACTGGCATACGTTTTTGAGGTTTGTTCATGTTTTAGTATATAACAATGATTCATCTCATTCATTATCTGGATATGTTTAGCCATCAGTAGATATTTTCATTGTTTCCAATTTTGGGGCCCTCACAAGTAGAAAATGTATGCTGCTGTGAAAATTTGTGTGTAATAACCTCGAAGTAGGGTTTTATTTTCTCTTGGGTAAATATTTAGAGGTAGATAACTGGATTTTCTGCAATATCCACTTTTACTTTAAAGAATATTTAAGTCTTTATCTATTTATTGTGTTAGTCCTACAGCTTGAACTCAGGGCCTGGGCACTCTCGCTGAGCTTCTTTTGCTCAAGGATAGCACTCTACCAGTTAAGCCACAGCTCCATTTCTGGCTTTGGGTTAGTTAATTGGAGATAAGAATCTCATAGACTTTCTTGCTGTGGCTAGCTTTGAACGGTGATCCTCAGATTTCAGCCTCCGGAAGTAGCTAGAATTATATGCTTGAGCCATTGGCACCAGCTATATCCTTTTTGTTGTTGGTGGTGTTGGTGTTGGTGGTGGTGGTGGGGCTTGAACTCTGAGCCTGGGTGCTTTCGCTCAGCTCTTCAGCTCAAGGCCAGCATTCTACCACTTGAGCCACAGTGCTACTTCCGGATTTCTGATGGTTTATTGGAGATAAGAGTTTATGGACTTTCCTGCTTGGGCTGGCTTTGAACTGCAATCCTCAGATCTCAACCTCATGATTAACTAGGATTACAGGTGTGAGCCACTGGCGTCCAGCTCATTATATCCACTTTGAAAGGTAGTTTTTCATTTTATATTCCTATCCAGCAATGCACAAGAATTACAGTTTTCTCACATTTTCACCAATTGTTGATTGGATCAGTCTTTTTTGTTTCAACTGTCCTAATATTATAGAGTAATATCTCATTTTAATTTTAATTTCTATAATGACTTAGGATATTGAGTCTTTTATGTGGTTGTTTGCTTTTCACCTGTGTTGAAGTATTTATTCAAATATTTCTTTTGTATTTGGTGTTTTATTGCCTTCATAGGCTTTAGAATTTTTATATATCTGAATAAAAATCTTTTATCAGGTACATGATTTGCAGATTTTTTTTTTTGTTTCCAACTTGTGTTTTCATCCTCTTAACAGTGTCGATTAGAGAACAGAAGTTTAATTATGCTATATTCCTGACTATCTAGTGTCTCTCTTATGAATAATACTTTGACAGGCAAGGTATTTTTTTCTTCCTTTTAAAAAGTTATCTTTAAGTAGTTATATAAAGGAGTTTCCATTTAAAAGAAGATGTTCCCATCTAACTAAATTTTTTTTCTCCTGTTTCCCTCTATAAATTTTATAATTGGGCACTGGTAGCTGTAATCCTAGCTATTCAGGAAGCTGAGATCTGAGGATCACAGTTTGAATCCAGCCTAGGCAGAAAAGTTCCCACGAGACTTATCTCCAATAAAAGATGGAAGTGGTGCTGTGGCCCAAGTGGTAGAGCACTAGCCTTGAGCAAAGGAAGCTTAGGGACAGTACGTGTGCAGGCCCTGCGTTTGAGTCCCAGGGAACTGCTAAATAAATAAACAAACAAACAATAGTTCTTTGGGCTTTTTCCTTTATTTGGGGTGTGTGTGTGTGTGTGTGTGTGTGTGTGTGTGTGTGTGTGTGTGTGTGTGGTACAGGGATTGAACCCAGTCACAGGTGCTAGGGCCTTGTGCATGGGTGGCAAATGCTTTACCGCTCAAGATATGTTTCCAGCTCTGTTTTTCTAATATGCTTATTGCCCATATTGAGTTTGATTTTTTTAAAACATAAAAATCCAATTTTTTGCACCATTTGCTGGAAACATTTACTTTTTCTACTGAAATGTGTTTGAATAATATGCCAGGCACTAGTAATTCACACCTGATTCTGGCTGTTCAGGAGGCTGAGACTTCAAGGATTAGGGTTTGAAACTAGCCTGAGAAGAGCAATCTACAAGTCTCCAACTTCCATTAACCATCAAAAAGCCAGCTTTAGAGGCATGGCTCAAATGGTTAGACTGCAGCATGAGCTAAAAAGCTGAGCATGAGGTCCTAGGTTCAAGCCCCAGTACTGGCAACCAAAAGTGGAGTAGTATATTACTATTTCAACCATACTCCATTTTCTTCTGTGGAGCTTGAACCTGGGGCCTGGACACTGTACATGAGCTCTTTTGCTCAAGGTTAGCACTCTACCACTTTGAGCCACAGCACCACTTCTGGTTTTGTGTTGGTTAACTGGAGATAAGAGTCTCACTGATTTCCCTGCCAGAGCTGGCTTTGAACCATGACCCTCAGATCTCAGCCTTCTTGAGCCACCAGTGCCCAGCGCATGCTCCATTTTCTAATTTGTTTGGGCTATTGCTGGTGTTTCAATATTCCCTATGAATTTTAGAACCCCTTTTTCAAGTTCTGTAAAAATACATGGTGGGACTTGGGTTGGGAGTGCATTCATGCAATATTTAGCTATAGATTAATGTAGGATTATTTTACAATTTTAAAATATTTTCCATGGAGGCTGTGTGGTGCTCAATGATAGAATGCCTGCCTAGCATGTATGAGGTCCTGGGTTTGATCTCCAGCACTGAATGAATGAATGGCAAAGAAGGGTAAATCTTTCATTCTCAGTGAATTTGTATAGGTTTTATAAAGACTATTCATGTCTCTAGTCAGATTTACTCCTTGAGTTATATGTAGGTGTGTATATGCTATTTCAATGCTATTTTAAAGCTTAGTTTTTGAGTACAGATTGCAAAGTAAATGGAAATACCATTGATTTTTGTCTATTGATGTTATGTTTTGTAATACTTCTGCTTTAATCAGATGGTTTACATAGATCAGGAGTTAGGAAGCTTTCTCTTAAAAGGCCATATAGCAAATATTTCAGTCTTGTGGGTTGCATGGTCTCTGTGGCAATTACTTCTCTGCCTATTGTAGAGTAAAACAGTCACAGATAATATATCAGTGCACAGAGGACATTGCATTCCAGGAAAGCTTACTTAGAAAATTGCTTCAGTTTGCCAAGCCCTGCCACAGACAATGTGCCTTCTGAGAAGAAATGACACATTTGCCTCTGCCTTCTCAGTTTCCCCCCCTCTCTCCTTGCTTTGTTACCTTGCCTCAAACTTCAGTAATATGTTGAATGAGACCTAGGAATGTAGATATTCTTGTCTTGTTCCCAATGGTAGGTGGAAGACATTCCTTTTTTTATCCGTAGCTGCAATGTTAGCTATTTCCTGCAAATCTCTTTTTTCAAGTGGAAGAAAGTTTGTGGTATCTATAGTTTACCAAGTCTTTTTTTTTTTTTAATCATGAATCAATGTTAGAGGTTTTCTTTGTCCATTGATATAATTATATGGATTTTTCTGTCTTAGTTTAAGAATATGATAAATTATATTGATTCAGATGTTGAACCAGAAAACACTACTGAGATAAACCCTACTTGCCTGTGATATATATTATTCTTTCATTTATTATTGGATTTGATTTATAAAGTATTTAGAATTTTTGTATCTTTTCTTATAGTTTTCAGCTAATGAATTTTAAATATGCCTTTAATGTCCAGGGAAAAATTAGTTGTGCAATATATACTTTGATTCTATGTTGAATAAAAGAAAATAACATTTTATATGTATATAGTTGTAGTTTTTATGTAATGAATGAGAATTTAAAAACTATGATCTCAACATTGGTTATCCCGTCTTTTGATTGGGGATAGGGATTAAAATAAATAGTTGACTTTGTCTTTATAGTTCTGTAACTTTTGTTCTAAAAAAATACAAACAGCAACAAATGTGCAGCTGAAAGCTGAATTCATAGGTCATCTATACCTCTGCAATTGAAAGTTGGAAACAAGCAATCTGATTTTTGGTCAGACCTGATCCTTCCCAGAATTATTGAATTAATCTAGTGTTCCTGAGCTTTGGAGTAGTAGATGATAGAGTGAACATGGGGTTTTGTTGTTGTTGTTGTTAGAGTTTTAATGACCTGTCTTTTTTTCTGATTCTTTTTTTTTATTGTAAAGATACGTACAGAGGGGTTACAGTTACATGAGTAAGATAACGAGTATATTTCCTATCGAGCATTGTTACCCCCATCTTTGTTTTTCCCCTACTATCCCTTCCCTCCCCACTTCCCCAGCTCCTCCCCCGCCCCCGAAGTTGTAAAGTTCATTTTCAACATAGTGTCTTGTACGTCAGAGCTACCAGCATAATTGTTTATTGCAGTATTATTCACTATAGCTAAGATATGGAACCAATCCAGATGCCCCTCAGTAGATATACAATGGAATTCTATACCTCCATCAGAAAGAATGATACCACCCCATTTGTTAGGAAATGGAAAGACTTGGAAAAAATCTTATTAAGTGAACTAAGCCAGGCCCAAAGAAACATAGGTCCCATGGTTTCCCTTTATTTGCAATAACTAGGATAGTATTACCACACAAGCAGAAAAGGTCAAAAGCTATATACATATGACCATATAAGATGATGGGTACTAAGTGAAATGAACCCCAAGATAGGGACACAAAAGGTTTTTTTTGGTCACTGTTGTTTTTAATGTACTATGTAATTTTTTTTGTATGTTCTTACTCCCCTTCCCCTGTGGCATAACCCCTGTTGTCACTGTATTTAATTCCGGTGCCCTGCATCTTGTATATACATTTTTCTAATTTGGGGAGGAGAAGGGAAATAATAAAATGCTAAAACAAGGATACAGGTTGGCCCATTGTAACAATGAGACATACAAGCATTGGGGGGTTTGTAAATAACAGACTTGACCTTGAATCTTGAATTTGCTATTGACCTTTGGCTATACTGTGTTTAAAATGTGCATGCTAATATCAGTTTGACAATATTAGTAAAGATAAAGGAAAATACTAGGTAGTAGCAAATTGTACAATATATGTATTACATGGGGATTTCTACTGCCACAACTACTATTGCTAGTAGGATCAAAAAACTTGAGGATGGGCTGTGTCTCATTGTCTGCATACACATAGCTGTTACGTATCAATAAAAGTTCCTTTTATTGAAAAGTTCCTTTCCCCTTAATCCTACATAAGCCTACGTACAACCTGTTGGGATCTCCTGACTCAGGAGATAGCCAGTGGAGGCGGTGGGGACTTAGAGAACAGGGCTACTCTACCCCGGCCATACATTGCCCAATGCCAGTTGACGCCCAGTGTTGACAGATCCTGTCAATTCTTAAACACCTGAAAGTCCATATTTATTTTTGCTGTGATTCCTTTCATGGTTTAAATACTAACAATATTTTTAAGAATTGGGCTAAAGTATGCATCACATAAAACTTTCAATCAGAATCGTTTGAAGTGTTCAATAGTGTTAAGTGTATTTGTGGTATTATACCACCCATTGTCAGAACTCGTGGAAAAGTAAAGCTTTTTAGCTGTGGCTCACTTACCATTTCTCCTCACTTCAGTCTCTTATGTTTTCTGTCTCTGTGACTGAGTGCTCTGGAGACCTCATGTAAATGGCTTCATACATGTCCAGGTTGACTCCCTGTTTTACTCACCAGAATGACCTCAATGTTTGCTCATGTAGCTTATGTCAGAATTTCCTGAATAATATTCCTTTGTATGTCTCTACCAGATTCTGTTTATCCATCAATCTGTCGGTAGATACTGAGTTGCTAAGCAACTCATTTCTAAAAAGAATTTAAGGCATTGTTTGAGCTAAACAAGACATTTCTTACCTGGCTAGATTTAGCACATAGTATCATGTATAATAAGATATACATGGACATTATTATAATCTCCTAACTATAGGTTATAAAGGCCTGGAAAAAGAGAGGATAAAGTAACCATAGAAATTCCCCTATACTGACAGAATTCCCTCTCTTTTATTGCTTGATGAAGAAGAAATGTATAGGGCATTAGCAGAGATTTGTCATGACAGCATATACTCACATTTAAAACTTTATGGCTCAGACCCTAAAACTAGCTTGGCTGTAGTCATTTCCCCTTGGAAACCAACCTAGAGGACACAGTGTACAAGCCTTTCTGCTGAGCACATACTAAGTAGAAGTAGAGTGAAGGAGCACATTTCACTCTTGAGCTGTGCAGGCCCTGTCATCCAGAGCACTGTTCTAGAAATTAGATGAGTTGGCAGATCATCAAACCTGAGCAGAGCACAGTATCTAACATCAATGCAGGTTCCCTGCAGCTGTGCAGAAACAACTGGATTCACAGGCCTATCTCTTCGATTGCACCTTGGTTGGCTGTGGCTAAAGATTTCTCTGACTTCATTATATCCCACAGTACTCTAATAGATATGACAAGGGCTAAGTCCTGTGCACATCCAACAAGTAAAATGTGTGTGTGTTCTGATCCATGGTTATTTTATTTTCATTGCTGTAAAATGTGGGAGAAAAAACTGGGAGAAAGGGCAGCTGAGATGTGGAAATAGTTCAGTTAGACTGCCAGTATCATGTTTCCTGGCCTTCCCCAGTTCAGCTAATGAAGAGCAGGGCTCCAGGTGAATGTGGAACCCTTCACCAGTGAAATGCCTCTCTGGTTGTTATCATTTCTCTGATAGGTAGCTACCTGTGGTATAGGACTTTGAACAACCATGTTGATATGGATGCAGACCTTGGCATTTATATCTTGGCATCCCTTTGAAGGAACCATTTAACTGCTAAGGAGATTTGCTAGAGTCTTGTTCAGCCTAAATTAAATGTAAATATAACATGCCAGTGGGATATGTTACAGCAGTGTTGAAAGACTGGGCTGCTTCTCTTTTTCTTCCTCTTCCTCCTCCTCTTCCTTCTTTGGTTAATTTGCTTTGCAAATTCCCTCAGTAGTTTAAATAGTAGGACTTAGTTTTTGTTTTTGTTTTGTCATTGTGGGACTTGAACTCTGGGCCTGGACACTGTCCCTCAGCTCTTCAGCTCAAGGCTAGCGTTCTACCACTTGAGCCACAGCACCACTTCCAGTTTTCTGAGTGGTTTATTAGAGATAAGAGTCTCATGGACTTTTCTGCCTGGGCTGGCTTTGAACCTTGATCCTCAGATCTCAGCCTCCTGAGTAGCTAGGATTATAAGTGTGAGCTACCAGTGCCCGCCTAGGACTTAGGTTTTTGGGGTGTGTGTGTGTGTGTGTGTGTGTGTGTGTGTGTGTGTGTGTGTCTGTGGGTGTGTGGGTGTGTTGTTGCTGTTGTTGTTTTCTCTTCTAAATTGTGGATATATCATCCTTTTGTGATATATCATCCTTTATCCATCCGCCTTGCCTTCCTGATTATTTTGGGGGAGTGGACAGGGTGGAACATTTCTTTTTCTCAGTGTCAGGGAGCATATGGAGCAGGGAACAGGAAAGGCCTCAGATTCAGAGCTTGGCCATTACAAATGAAGGGTTTCGTACAGTCACAGTGGTACATTGGAGTTTTAATGAATATTTTGTAGAGATATGCCACAGCATTTGTAACCCTGTTGGGTTTGTAGACATGTTTTGTCACCTCTAAGGCCCTGCCAGTTCCTCTCAGATAAGTACTGCTACTTGCTAGCGTCTATAATATACCTTGCGTTACCATTTGCTAAATGTCTCAAGTCTTCATTCCAAATCAACAAAATACCAGTTGCATGAACTTGGAAAGAATGGTCACTGAATTCATTCAGACCCTTTAGCCAAAGCCCTAAATAAACGTAGAAACAGACTTCCCCAGGATATTAGTATGAAAGATTATGTTCTTACTTCTGAGTTTGAAGTCTCTATTTTTTTTGTCTTGCTGCCATTTACATACAATGTAACACTCACAAAAAATATTTATGTTAAGTGTGGAAAGAAGCCACAAATAAACAAAATGGTAGAAGTACAAATCATCTTGAATCATTCCGGCTCACCATTAATATTCTTAAATTGGTAGCCTTTATGTATTTTCTCTGTGAGTTCCTAGGTAATTTATGTAGATAAGTAATGTCTGCCACTGTATTAATCAAACTTGCTTCATGGTCTTTTCTAAAAAGCCTGTAAATGTTGTGACATTTTCCTCTGCTGTCGATAAATATGTCACATAATTGGTAAGAACTCTCTTGTAGTTACCTACCTACCATGTGTCCTATTCCTGAGCAGGTAGGTTGTTCCAAAATTCCTTCCTTCCTTCCTTTCTTTCCTTCTTCTTGCCTTCCCTCCCTCCTTCCTTCCTACCTTCCTTCCCCCTCTTCCTTTCCTCCCTTCCTTTCCCTTTCCTACCCTCTCTTTCTCTTCTACCCTTTCTCCCTCCTTTGTATTACTGTGGAACTTGGAGCCTTGTGGCAAAGGTTTTTTTCTTTCATTTTATGTTTTTAATGTAAAAGAATCTTTGAGAATTCAAGGGCGGCTTAGGGCTGCAATCATCTTCCCATATCTTTCTTGCCATCTTTCTTTTTGCTTTTTGCACACCACTTACCACACTCTTTTCTAGTTCACTCAACTATTCAGCAGTTGTGTTGTACCATTTTCCAAAGTACATAATTAATACACACACTTTTGTGTGTATGTGTGTATAATAGTATTGGCATTTGAACTTAGGTCCTAAGCACTATCCAGTCTTTTACTATTCAAGGCTGGCAATTTACTATTTGAGCTACAGCTTTGGGGTGGTTAATTGGAAACGAGTCTCATGGACTTTCTGCTCAGGCTGGCTTCAAACTGCAATCCTCAGATCTCAGACTCTTGAATAGCTAAGGTTACAAGCATAAACACTTATTTTTATATACACCACCACTTAACCCAAGATAATGTTGTTGTTGTTTTCCCCTGAATTATAATACAGTCATTTGGTCTTCTTGTTCTCTTTCCTCATGCTGTATTTTCCATACAAAAAGTAGTAGGAGTAAAAAACAAGAAAAATGAGCCAGGTGCCGGTGGCTCACGCCTATAATACTACCTACTCAGGAGGCTGAGATCTGAGGATCGTGGTTCAAAGCCAGCCCAGGCAGGAAAAGTCCATGAGAGACTTATCTCCAATAAAACCACTCAGAAAACCGGAAGTGGCACTGTGGCTCAAGTGATAGAGCACTAGCCTTGAGCTGAAGAACTGAGGGTCAGTGTTCAAGCCCAGAGTTCAAGCCCCATGACCAACAGAGAGAGAGAGAGGGAGGGAGGGAGGGAGGGACAGAGAGGGAGGGAAGGAGGGAGGGAGGAAGGAAGGAAGGAAGGAAGGAAGGAAGGAAGGAAGGAAGGAAAATCTTTAGTACATCAGTGAAAAATTTCCATTCATTTTTCTTTGCAATTTAAATCCTCATTGTCTACTGTTTCTCTACTTTTTATTCCCCCTACCCCCTCCCACTGGCGTTTGTTGTGTGTCTTGAGCAAGACAAGTTCATTCCTAGCTTTAGAATCCAGATCACTAGAGTGTCTCATCATTCAAGGCTCGGTGTAAAGAGATATTCATATACTGGGGCTGGGAAGGTGGCTCAGTGGTAGAGCGCTTGCCTTGCATGCATGAGGCCTGGGTTCGATTCCTCAGCACCACATAAGCAAAAAAAGAGCCGGAAGTGGTGCTGTGCCTCAAGTGGTAGAGCGCTAGCCTTGAGCTGAAGAGCTGAGGGACAGCGCCCAGGCCCAGAGTTCAGGCCCCATGACCAGACCCCCCCCCAAAAAAAAGAGAGATTTATATACTATTCATTCCTGACAGTGCATAGCCCTTCTTTGTAGAATTCATTGCTACCTAAAATTACTAATTTCTTGATTGCTCCAGCCTGACAATCCTATCACCTCTTGATGTCCTCAGATACAAAATTAAGTTTTAGTCTAAGATCATGCAAGTTTCATTCATGTCATTTGCAGCTCCAATCACCTGCCGGTTTCAAGCTTATTCAACTTAGTCTGAAGAGGTAGCATGGCACTGAACTGTCATTTTAGTAATCCTTTGCAAGTCCAGAATAGGCATCATCTATTCTTTTCTGAAAATTTATGGTCCAGTTTGTGTCAGGTCTTGTCCTAGGTGTTGCAAATACCAGTATAATTTTTCACAAGGATTATTTCTTCATGAGAGCAATGTTACCTATATTTAACTATATTCTCATCCTAAAAAAAGTAAGGGCTGGAAAGTCAAGGTAACCAAAATACTTTGACACACAACCATGAAAGCAAAAGGTCTGTAAACTCTATATTAGCTAGTTCTGCAACTTTACAAAATATATGCCGGCCATGAGTGTTGTTACATGTTTTCTCCTCATAAGTATTAGTATGGTTTGTATGTATGTATGCATGCATGTATGTATGTATGTATGTGTATATGTATATGTATGCATATATGCATGCGTGTATGTGTGTATGTATATATGTATGTATGTATGTTGTGGGTTGGCAGCAAGGAGAACAATAGGCCCTTGATAAAAATAACTGAATTTATTTTTGTAAGAATTAGCCTGCAACCAGTTTAGGCTATACCACATGATATGAATGAGTGAGTAAGGAGGAAGATGAATGAGAAAGATCATATTACTTTTTTTCTCTGTATCAAAAATGTATTTAACTCTTTATAAATTGTGTGGAACATGCCTGTATGTGTGTGTACATATGTGTGCGTGTAGGCTTGTGTTTTTATCTGCTGGTGAGTGACAGATTTGGGAAGAGAGTCATCAGCCTTTCTCAGCAGTTTGAGGCCTGGAGCAAAGCGCTATGTTTTTATTCTCCATGGAAGCCTGAGTCTGGCATTGAGGACTTCTGGCTCATCTTTGCTTTTACTTTGTCACCTCACTTGGTCTAAAGCCTTTGGGATCATATTGTGTTTCTGCCATTGATAGTTGGCTGGCGGTGAGCAGCTGATAGCCTTATTCTGTCTCAGGCACTTAATGATGGTAAGACATTAGTGATGGCATTTAAGAGCACTTTTGGCAAGAAGTCCCTCAGCTAAAGACCTTGGCTACAGGTTAGAATAACTGGTAGGGGCTGAAAATGTTAAACAAATAAATCTTTAGGTTACTATTGAACATGAGAAGAGGCTGTGTCTATTTATAACTTCCCAGGGGATTCATGACTAGCCATTGCCTGATCTACTATTTTTATTTTTATTTTTTGTTCTTCATATTGTTAGTATTATAAATTGGATGACAATTCATTGTCCATAGTTATTTTAGATTTCTGCAGGGTATTATTTATAAGGGATCATTTTCTTTTTTTAAAAAAATCTCATTCATTCTTCTGCCATCTAATTGTCTCTTTGCCTTGGCTAGATCTATTCAGTGAACAAGAAAAATCCGAATTAGCTGTGGAAGGAAGCCAAAAACAGGAGCAGAAGATGGCAGTGGAAATATCAAAATCAGGGCACTTGTGAAGCACATTGTGATTGCAAAAGGAAAGAATCTTTAAAATAGATTTGT
Source organism: Dipodomys ordii (assembly GCF_000151885.1). NCBI lineage: Eukaryota > Metazoa > Chordata > Mammalia > Rodentia > Heteromyidae > Dipodomys > Dipodomys ordii. The sequence goes on from NW_012267228.1 coordinate 17,476,068, forward strand.
TCTGCCTTTTTTTTTCCTTAAAAGATTTGTTATCTATTTTTGTAGCCTTGTCTAAGGCAGGGGAGCTGGTCCAGGCTTCACAACGTCACTTCCTACCCTGTACTTCATTCCAAACAGTTTTTTTTTTTTTTTTCCCTCTGATCAGAAGGGTAGCTTTGAAACATGAAGCAATGGAAAAAGGTAGGCTCAGGAGCTTGCGCGTTCCATTTGAGTAGCAGGGCCCCAGTAGGTAAGCCTCCTGTTATATGAGAGCTTAAATGGTATGTGTGTGCTGTTACTGGAAGTGGTATTTAAATGCCAGGCACTAATAACCTTAGTTTAGTTTAGTTTTTGTGTGTATTTGTTTTTAATGCTGGAGATCGAGCCTAAGGACATACATGCTAAGCACGCACTGTACCACTAAGCTATTCTAGACCCCCGTGCCCCTTGTAAATGAGATGATAAGGACTTTGAAGGCTTATCACCATGATGACAATGAATAGAAATCTAAAAGCTAAACATAGAGGTCTGATACAAGTAAGCCCTCAGTAACTGTGCATTGCTAGTAATTTGTATGACATTTGCATTGACTCCTGATAACAACCTCACTTACTGTTAAAAAATGAAACAAATACAAAAAAAACCCCACAAATCTTAGGGAAATGGAGAATATCATGTAAAGGTTTGTTACTCAGCAAGGCAGTGCCTGAGTTTGAATTTGAACTATCTGATCTACAGCTGTAATGTGTGTGCTTGAGTACCCATGTTAGTGATGAGTTCCTCTGTGCAGTCACTGCAGCCTTTGTAGCTCACTCTATTTAGTCTTCATGATCTTTGACTTCCCAGAGTTAACCATGGTCATATTGCTTCCAAGAGTTGGGCTGCAGGTGTTTCTTTAAGTCTTCGTTCCATCTTCTGTCCCCATTTTTCAGCAAAATAAGACTTCTGATTTTGAGGCTCTGATTTCCCAGGAAACTTCTCTTCTGCTTTTCTTACACTCGGGGAAGTAGGTCAATCATTAGAGAGAAGCCACTACAATCTCACCCGCACTACAATCTCACCCGCAGAGAGCATTGGATGCCCCTGCTGGGGTGTTTCAGAGGGAGAAGTGGTAGCAGAGAAGTGCCATGTATCAGCTGTGCCTTTGTAGAAATAGGGGAAACATATGAAGTCAACTAACTATGGTCTTTGGAGACTGGGTATGTGAATGTGTATTTGTGTGTGTGTGTGTGTGTGTGTACGTTGGGGTTAAACCCAGGCGCTCACACATTCTAAATGTCGCTTGAGCTACTTTCCTACCTCCTGGTAGGTTCTCAATTATCCATGACTTCTGTTTCCTTATCTAGAAAGTTAAGGTGCTAATACTCCTTACATGACCATTGTAAGAAATAAGGAATATATTAGATACAGCGGAATCATTATTTTGGATTCAGAATCATTATTTATTTCTGCTATTGAACCTGCTCTTGGCTTGTGTAACTTTTAAGGTGTTCAAGGCCTGCCATCTAACACATGTATGTGAGATGCATTAGGCCACTTTGGTAGTTCCCAGAACAGATTCTGTTCAGCAAAGCATTCGTCAAGGAGGAATGTCTATAGTCTGTGCTAATTGATTTTCTTTGTTTCCACTGTAGAAAAAGTTGCCATGTAGACTTCAGAGATGCATTCTCACCATCTGATCACTAGCCACTGTAGACATTTGGTGGAGGAAAGAAGAGGGGACTGGGTTCTCATCTGGAAGCTGTGCATAGGTGAAACATTGGGATAATGGGCTGTGAACACTTGTTGGGCATCATGAATCCTTCAGGTGCAGGGACGGGAGCTTGATTACCCCAATCTACTTCTCTTCCACTGTGTACTGGTCCCATCCATTGTGTGTGTGTGTGGTGTGTGTGTGTGTGTGTGTGTTTCTGTCTGTCTGTCTGTCTGTCTGTCTATCTGTCTGTGTGCCAATACTGGAGATTAAACTCAGGATCTTGCACTCTCATTTGACTTTTTTCACGCAAGGCTACTGCTCTACCACCTTGAGCCACATCTCCACTTCTAGTGTTTACTGTTAATTGGAGATAAGAATCTTTTGGGTTTGGCTGCCTAGGGTTGCTTTTAACTATGAGCTTCAGATTTCAGCCTCTTGGATTATGGGCATGAACATTGGCACATGGCTCCATCATCTTTATCCCAAGGCAATGGCTTCTTGGAGTCACTGCCATGTTCCCTTAATTTAGGTCTGATGTATCTTTGGTTGTGTACCTTATGGGATAATTAGGAAAGGTTTATATGCAGAAGAGAAAAGGGGTATTTGTTAAATTCCCAGTAGTTAAGAAGACTGCTCAGCTTCTCTTAAGGATTCTCTTCTTAGTCAACTTGCCCATCTATCTGAAAGATTCTCAGCCTGCTGACTGCACACCTGGCTCCAAGGAGGCTGTATCACTATCTATTCCTATGTGCAAACTGCGCCTTAAGCATCTAGAAACAGTACATACATGCCGCGGACCGGGTTCTGTCGGGACGACGGAGGATACCTAGGGGAGGAACCTGGAATAGGATGGGGAGATGGCAAACAGACAACTCACACACAAGAGGAGTGGATGCTGAGTGCTGAGTGCGATTTAATGCAGAGAATAGTAAACTTTTATAACAGAAGTCTTCATGAGAAAGGGCAAAAGGTTACACAATCTTGCTGCATGGCTTCATTTTTTGGTGGTCACCAGCTGATCGCCTGACAGGCACTTGTTTCCGGCTTATCTCTAAGGAATACAATGATTACGACGTTTGTCACCAATTAACCATTATCTGTCTTTACAGAGGTCTTAACTTTCCCAAATAGATCTTTCCTGTTTCTTCTTTAATAGTAAACCTCAAAGAGACCTGTATCTAGCAATTCTTTAGGTCTAACAATTCTCTTAGTAAATAGCAGGAAATAACAGCAATTGCCATACATTCTTTCTGTTCTAGCCGCACCTACAGCTTCTTGTACATCCCTTACAAACAATTCCTTCTGCTGAAGTGACTTTGTGAAACCCCCAATACTTTTACATTTACTTATAACTTGTCTACTAAACTCCATAAGAGGGGTTTCAGGGTAGCACTTAACTTTGGTGAGTTAGTCATATTTTTTTAGGACACTCATCAGATATTGGAGTCGTCAACACTCTTCAGAAAGAGCTTTGTATAAGGGAATACTGACAATGAGCAAGTACAAAGAGCAGTAGAAGCAGTAAAAGATTAATAGGCACTCTTATGAGAAAGAAAGGCAGAAGCACATTTTTTCCAAGGGTTTTGCCAGCCTTTTCCCAGGAGTAGGCCTCTTAGAATCCCTATTCTCCAAGGTAGACTTCGATGAAGTCCCAAAACTTGGAGATAGGTTTCTGTAAAGCCCCATTCTCTGAGGTAGACTTCGGTGAAGTCCCAAAACTTGGAGATAGGTTTCTGTAAAGCCCCATTCTCTGAGGTAGACTTCGGTGAAGTCCCAAAACTCAGAGATAGGTCTCGAGGCCCCTATCATGGTCTGATAGATGGTTTCCCATGCTAAGCAGACTCTACTGGGGTCGGCGTGGCACATACACATCACCTCATGCAGTTTCTCCGCATCAAGAATCTGACAGTGCCTGATATCAGTGGCTCACATTTGTAATCCTAGCTACTTGGGAGACTGAGATCTGATGGTTGAGATTTGAAGCCAGCCCAAACAGTAAAGTCATAAGCCAGGAGTGGATGTGCGGCTCAAGTGGAAGAGCACCATCCTTGAATGGCATAGCTGAGATAGAAGCATATTACTACATCTAGCTTATTTGTTGAGATAGATACTCTCTTTCTGCCAAGGCTGGGCTCAAATTACTCTTATCCTGATCTTTGACTTCCAAGTAGGTGAGATTACAAATGTGTACCACCATACTTGGCCTGTGTGAATATTTTTGTATGATTTCTTGCTTTGTTACTTTTTTTTTCCCATTAGCACATGATGGTCTGATCTCAAATATATGATGAAGTAAGTGGGCTTTAAGTCAATGAGTTGTGTAACAGATTCTTTTTTCCCCAATTGGTTATTACAAAAGGAAGTTTATCACATTCTGGTCTTTGAAGAGTCATAAAATTAATCACAATTCTTTGCAATGGTGTATTTAATCAAGATGAGTATTTTTCAGCATGTTAACATCCCAGAATCAAAATGTGTACTACTTGTAGTAATTTAGCTGCTAGTATTTAATTGCTTCACAAATTATAAATATTGCCTTCGATTTGATAAAAACACAATACCTGTGGTGAGTTTGTATTCTAGAAAATAGACTCAATGGATATTTATTATAGGTTTGTTAAGCTTGAGGTGAATGTTTCCGCCCAGGTGTTGTTTGGCTGAGTCTATATGAGTTCATTGGTAAACTTTTATACAACAAAAGCTCAGTTTTACAAGTAAACACTTGTATTTGTTTTCTGTTTAGACGAGGGTAGTAAATAAAGGTAGTTAGTATGACAGCTGCATGTTGCAATATCTTTGGTATGACAGAAGCTTTGTAATCATCCTCACATCCTTGAGTCTTCCCTTAAAGCAACCAGGTTTTGTTCTTAATTTGTGTGTGAGGGGGCGAGGGGGAAAAGGCATTCTCAGATATCTTTTAAAATGTCATGAAGTGGACTGAAGGACATCCATCCTCTCTCATAAACAGTACCCCATGGTAGGGTAACCACAGGTAATGATCTTGTATTCTGTATTTCTAAAAGCCGGAAGAAAGAATTGCAGTGTTTTTACCATAAAGGAATGATAAATGTTTCAAGAGATAGATATATTATTTATCTTGATTTGAACATTAGACAATAGGTACACTCATCAAAACATTTAGGGAAACCTATAAATATGCAAAATTGGCAGTGCTATGGCTTGAACTCGGGGCCTCTTGCTTACTAGGCAGTTACTCTACTACTTGAGCTACATTTCCTGCTTTTTGTCTTCATTGCTTTTCAAATAGGCTCTCAATTTTTGTCCAGGCCATCCTGGACTGCATTCTTACTATTTATACTTGCTGCATAGCTGGGATGAAAGATGTACATCCCCATTACCCACTTTACTGAGAAGTAGTTTAGCAGACTTTTTGTCCAGGCTGGCCTTGAACCATGATTCTCTCAATTGTAATCTTCCAAGTAGCAAGGATTAAAGGTCTGAGTCACTGCACTAGCACAAATATACAAGTTTTATATAGGAATTTTGAAAGTGAATTTTAACAAGAAATAGACTCATCACTGTTTATTAGAGTCATTCTAATAAACAATTTACTATTCTTTACTGATTATTATTTAATAATGCATTATTATTTAATGTCATTATTTAGGAAATGATCTCTCTAAGAAGCAGTACCTGTGATGGCATATTTCCAAAATTTCCCTGTAATTTCAGGGTTTTCAGACCCCTCCATCTCACAATTTTATGTCTGAAACATATGTCCTTTGAGTTTAAATTAAGTGTGTCGTTGGGTTTTGTTCCTTTGGTTTAGATTTTTCTGGATTTTTCTAATGTTATTTCCCTTGTAAAGGTAAGAAGGAATTTTCTTCATTTGTTTTCAAGATAGGTTCTCTCTCTGTAGCCCAGGCTGGCCTCTGTTCTCCCTCCTCAGCCCTTAAAGTACTAGAATTACAAGAATGTGCCACCATGCCTGGCTTAAACGAGAACCTTTTGAATTCAGAGTTCATTGATATGTTTACTTAAGCCTCAAACCCTTGTTAGTCTCCTCTACCTTAGTCCTGTGGAGCTTTCCCCTCTGTATGCCCAGCTACGAATGTTGTAATTCAGTGCCAGGTTCTGGGTTAAAGGAGACAATTGCAGATTAGTGAAGGGTGGGGTAAAGTGAGGTGGTGAAGCCCCAAGATTACCTCATCAAATGATTTGCTCTTCTCTGTTACTCAAAGTTCTGCACATAGGGAAAGAGTTTTTTGGTAGAGGAAGGAAAATTACTACTTTACTTTCTAAATTTTCTGAGTACTGTTTGAAGATCTATAAAAAGCTTTTACTGGCTGGGAATTCAAAGGAACTCAAAACTATGGGGCATAGGCTGAGGATGTAGCTCATTGGTGGAGCACTTACCTAGCATATGCAAGGCCCTGGATGTGATCCCTAGCACCACAGAACAAAAACAAAAACAGATCCCTCCAATATAGAGTCCATTAGAGAACAAGAAAAAAGTATCAGTGCTAACACCTAATTCCCTTGAATAGCCGGCTTTTATCTTTGCCATGTACACCTGCCCTCCCAGGTACGTTGTGTCCCTAGCCATTACTGATGGATTTACTCTATGAACATTCTCAAATAGCAGGCTTCACTTGTAGCAATGCACAAAAAACAAATATCCCTGGACCACATTACTCATACTGAGGTTTGAACTCAGAGCCTATGCTTGCTGGGTAGGCCCTTGAGGGCCTTGAACCACCCCCTGCTCATCAGCCCTTTTTCGCCTTAGCTATTTGTCAGATGGGGCCTCTAGTTTTTACTTAAGCTGCCCTGCACCCAGACCCTAAGGCTCCTACCTCGCTCGAATTACAGGCTCGAGCTACCCCACCAGGTGGGTTGCTATGATGCTCACACAGTGAACTTAGTGGCTCTCATCAGAACTAGACACAAACCATCTTCTTCCCAGAGTTCTTCAGCATTGGTAGGTTTTACAATGTGCTGCTGTGTTTCTGGAAAGCACCGTGGCAGGAAAGCTCCACAGTGGCCAGCTCCAGCTCTGAGATGGCTTCACGTGTTACCATTTCTTTTTCTGTCCATATTATGTTTGTTTTTTAATACAACCCTTTGTGTATCTCCAGCCCTGAAGATTGTAAGTTTTGATTCCGTATCTCAAAACAGTTTACCTATTAAATTAGTTCCAGGGGATTAGCTGCAGTAGGTTCCAAAGTGGCCTATAAGAGAGAGTTTATTTTCAGCCAGAGATTCTCCCTGTGAAAGGACAGATGAAGAGAGAGGAGCTCATTTTTCATGGCACTGTCGTAATGGACACGTTTAACTTAAAAGAGACAAATTTAATGGCAGTGATATGTCACTTTCACTGAAGTGATAGGAAGTCAACACTGACAGGTGCTAGGGAATCCCTGAATGTTTGTCTTCAAATAGAATCTTGCTGTCACAAGGGGCATATTCTTTCATTTTTTTTTATATATGCTGTTATTTTGTTGGATAAAAAATAACAAGGTCTGAAATCAAATTTGTGTAAAATCTTAATAAGTTTTATAACCTCTTTGCACCTATGTTTTCTGCTCTATAAGCAGAGAATAACTATTTCTACTTTGTGGAAGTTTGACACAGAATAAACAAAAGGAATGGGGCTAGAGTTATGGCTCAATTTGGAGAGTGCCTGTCTAGCAAGCTGTGAGCCCTGAGTTCATACCTGAGTACCACCAGGAGTTGGCTAAATCACATGGTATATTCCCTGGCACCATGTTTTCTCTGAAGAGCAAAGTAAAACAAAGTAGAAGAAAATTTAGAACTTTAAACTAGTATGTAAGATGGGTGAACAATCCTGGGGGGGGTGACATTCATCAAGGTGCATTGCACCCATAACCAGACTTATGGAATTGAAACAACTTTTTTGTTGTTGCTTGTTTTTTGGGATCTGGTCATGGGGCCTGAACTCTGGGCCTGGGCACTGTCCCTCAGCTCTTCAGCTCAAGGCTAGCGCTCTACCACTTGAGCCACAGTGCCACTTACGGCTTTTTTTTTTCCTGCTTATGTGGTGCTGAAGAATTGAACCCAGGACCTCATGCATGCAAGGCAAGCGCTCTACCACTGAGCCACCTTCCCAGCCCTTGAAACACCTTTGTATAACTACTTAGTAATAAACAAACAAACTAGTATGTAGATCAATAGTTTCATTTAGTTAATTGGTGTCATAGAAACTGAAAAAATTATGTAGCTGATTGCAAGAACACATTCCTTAAATTTTCAGATTGGTTTAAGGTTGTTTGGTGGTTGGCAATCTCTGAATAACTCATGATAAGCTAAGAAAGAGTAGGATGGATTCAGTGTTGTACTCCTGTGGTTCCAGCTATTTACAAGGTGGAAGTAGAAAGCTCACTTGGGCCCAAAATTTTCAAGAGGAGCCTGGACATCATGAGTCCCCCACTTCATAAACCAAACCAAACAACAGCAATAACAAAGATAAAACACAGGGTCTCTGCAGTGTTAGGATTATTCAGTCCTTCGCTTCTTGCTTATTATCTAGTCTCTTTTTGAAAATTATGAACACTGGAACGGGGGAAAACTCCTTACACCTTCTAGCACTGCTCACTTTGTGAGCAACATGAGTTATTGAAGCTAATTCTTTATTTGTGAGTTCATGAAGGAAAGTGAGTGCACTAAAAGTATTATTTTCATTGCTGCATGGCCTTTTCTAAACCCTTCTATCCTGAAAAGGACAGGTGTCCAGTTTGTAGGGGGTGTGTGTATGTGAGAGAGAGAGAGGGAGAGAAAGAGAGAGGAGAGAGAGAGAGAGAGAGGCTCATTTGTTTCCTTGGTAAAAGGGTTTGGTACTTAGGGATAAAGTTATTGAAACTTTTCACTTTAGAATGTTCATTGTTCTTCACAGGTTGTGTTCTTTCTTTCTTTCTTTCTTTTTTTTTTTTGGTCGGTCGTGGGGCTTGAACTCTGGGCCTGAGCGCTGTACTTCAGCTCTTCAGTTCAAGGCGAGCCCTCTACCACTTGAGCTACAGTGCCACCTCTGGTTTTTCTGGTGGTTTATTGGAGATAAGAGTCTCACTGTAGTGGAAATGCTTCTAGATGTATATGTGTTTTGATGCCTGATTATATAATCTATTTCTGAGTTAGTGGTTTGAAATACAGATTCCTAGGCCTTTCCTATAGATATTCTGACTAAGCAGATTGTGATGGGTTGGCAAACATGCTCTACCTACCTACCTACCTACCTACCTACCTATCAATCTGTCATCTATCTGGCTTCCATGTATCCATCCACCCATCTTTATTTAAACCAATCAGCCCTTTTGAAAATCAGTATTCAGGCCAGGCTGAGAAACCCTAGCCTCTATTGCTAACCCATTGGAAGTGTTGGCTAAAACCTATTGGTTACTGGGAAAAGAAACCAGGGCTTTCTCTAACCACATGGCTTGAATTTTGGGAAGTGTTTGGGAGGGAACGGGACCCATATTATGAGGAGAAAATAAAATCTCTCATCTTTTTCAGTTACACTTTGCATGCTGCTGATCTGTCAAGAGCTCTCTGTGTGGTCCTACTGGCTGTATTTCTTTTTCTTTGAAATGATCCTGCTTGGAACCAATGCATCACATTTCAGAGGAGACATCAAGTCTCTCATCCTGTAGGAGTAACAACAATGCATTCATTCAACATTTTGACACAGACAGGGTGCCTTGATTTGGACACTGATAGTGTCCTCCTCTAGGAATAAAGAAGGTGAGAGGATGAAAATTGTAACTCAGTGATGAGAATGTCCCTGTCTGTGTCCTGAACTTATGTAGTTATGCCAGACCTGGATCACACACTGCCTCCTTGTTAGTAATGGACTCTTGAGTGGAAGGCAGTTTGGTGCCGTGTCCCTGTTAAAGGGGCACTGCAGAGAGAAATTAATAATAGATGAAGCTGTGTCTAAGGGACTTGCCTATGCTATTATTGTCTATTAATTATTATCTTGTTTAAGTTTCTTATATATCAACTTCCCAAAGTAGCAAAGTGAATAAGTTAGCAAAGAAAAGTTTTTCAGCTGAAAGACTATAACTTTGTGACTCTACTATAAGATGTTGTGGGTTTTTCTTCTTCTGTGGGTCATCTTTTGCCTGTCTATAATTCTAGAAATACGAAGTGAGGTGGTAAGACAACATTGATGAGAAGCCTGGCCCTGACTAGTTTAGTTCAGTAAGCATGTACATTTCTACCGGTGCTTAGTCGTAGAACAGAGAGGAACAGGTCTTATAGAAGATCGTAATAGTGGCATTGAACTTAACATTTCTATTGCTATGTGTGAAATGACTCCCAGAATGTAGCAACTTAAAACCAAGGTTTGCATTATCTTTTTCTGTCTTTGATGGCTAGCAATCCAAGAGTGGTACAGCTGGGCCGTCCTGTCTCAAGCACTCTTGTGACAATGCAGGTCCAGACTACAGTCATCTGAAAGCTTGACTGGTGCTGAAGGATGTACGCATTTTGAAGAGCATTTAAGTGGCTGTTGGCAGGATGCTTTAGTCCATTGCTCTGTGTGGCTCTCCATAGGGCTGGTCATGTGATGGCAGCTGACTTTCCCTATAGCAGGGGGAAGTTGAAGGAAGAGACTGTGTGCATGTACACATAAGGTGTGAGTGCCAGTGTCATGTCACCTCATCTAAATAAGCCCCCATCCTGTCTCTTGAGTTTCATAGATTGTACAAACTAGACTTAGGATGGTATGGAGAGAGAAAATGCCAGAGTCAGAATAAAAGGAAGCAGAGCTTATTGTGGGCTCTCTGAACACTTCAAGTGTGGGGAACATTTGGAGGACCCTTGTGGGAAAAGTGGCATTCAAACTCAATAGAAAGTAGAGCGAGGGGTGACTTGGTAGGTAGCCTTTAATAGACTGAGCATGGGATGTAATCAAGGGCCAGTGCAGATAAAGCAGAGGAATTCTGGAATGATGGATTAAGAGATGATGTTGAAGAAGTTGGCAAGGGCCAGATCATATATGTCCATTTAGGTCAATGGAAGGATTTTATTCTTTAGACATGTAAGCCAGGGAATGACATAATCAGATTTATTTTAAAAAATGAGACATCTCTCTACTTACTGTGTGAATTATAGGTAGCAAAGCCAGCTCAAAAGCTATTCTAGTTGCCCAGGCAAAAGATCATTGCAGATGAGAATATTGGCAGTAGAAATGGTAGCAGATGGATGGGAAATACATTTAGGAGGAAAATTTGTGAGAGTTTAGGAATGGAGCAAAGTTGTTATCCAAGATCTTGCTTTGGGAATGGGATAGATGGTAGGAGAATTTGTGATAAAGGAACCCAGGAAGAGGACCAGCCTTCCTAAATACATTATGAGATTAACCCCAAAATTTCAGGTATCATTGCAAGCAGTGTAGAAGTAGATTTGGGGGGTATTCACGATATGAGGGCAAAGAAGGAGGTCTCTGCCAACAACACAGCTCACATTCAGGAAAACATGTTTCTTTTTTTCAAACCTCATGACATGGTTTGTTTTCATTTTGTGTGTAAGTGGTTCAGTCTGGCAAGGGACAACGGGATTCTTGGTATTTTTCCTTTGATGATCATTCTTTTTTAAAACAAGATGACATCTTTTAAATTTCAGCTTATATTTTGAATTTTAAGAATCCGCTACGGTGTAATATTCTGGTCTCATTTCCTCCTTTTTACTCCCTCTAAGCTAGCTTTTACACATACACTTTCCCACTTTCCCTTTCTGTGTTCATGTGTTCGTATATACTGTATTTCCCTGTTTCTCTCACCGACACTCAACCACATACATACCTTCACTTATGAAAGAATTAAGTATGACTTGTCATTAGAGCATTGGACAATCCATGAGGCCCAACCTCTGATAGTTTTTGTATTTTAGGTGAGAAATCTGTTCATTACTTTCTTCCAGCCAGGCTCTAGATTTGTTTTTGAAGACAGCATCTCCTCTTGCTTGTCCAGGATTTCTCCTGCCATGGCAGTAGTAGAAGAACCAAGCCCCTTGGGTAGCTATTCTGAGAAATCCCCAGTATGTAAGCTTAGCTATGAGGCAGGGGGGATTGTCTTGTTTTATTCACAGCTGATTCTTAAGTCTCTGGAAATGCCTAGCCTTGGCTAGGCCCTTGGGGCACACATGGTGAGAGAACTAAATGAGCAAGTCACCATTTAAAAATATTTTTTGTGTGTGAAATAATTAGACCTGGAAAGAAATGACTTGCAAAAAGTAATATGGGGTGCTCTAGGGTATCTTCTTCTCAGTGTCCCCTCAAGTTCATTACAATGAATGAGACTTTTTTAATTTTTATGTTTTGTTGGCCATGGGGCTTGAACTTGAGGCCTGGGCGCTGTCCCTGAGCTCTTTGACTCAAAGCTTATACTCCACCACTTTGAGCCAGAGCACCACTTGCAAATTTTTCTGGTGGTTAATTGGAGATAAGAGTCTCACGGACTTTCCTGCCCAGGTTGACTTTGAACTGTGATCCTCAGATCTCAGCCTCCTGAGTAGCTAGGATTACAGGCATGAGGCACCAGTGCCTGGCTGAATGACACTTTTAAAGAAAAAACTATGGTTAGTTGTATGTAGAATGTCATTCAATTTAGGAAACTGAAGTGCTCCCGGACACTGAGGGCCCTTTGATGGCAAGACTCTTTTGTACTGCAAACTTCATAAGGAGGTGTAGCTTTGGGGGACTTGCTAGGAAGTAAGACTTGGGTGAAGCTTGGGCAAAAAAAAAAAAGGATTTTTAAAGAAGGAACTGTATCCAAAAGTGTCCATCTTAGACACCTTTGGTGTTGTCTTATTCCTTCTTTGCATGTGAACTACCCTGTAGCCCCAGCTGACTAGTTAAGAGCTGTACTTACTCTCATCCAGCTGCATCAGTGCTTCAAGTCTTGCCTTCTCCATCAGTAAGAAGGGTTCTGGGGATTCATGTTCAACTCAACCCAATCTCCATATGCTGCTTGTTGTGCTGTTGGATTCTGGCCGTGGTCTTTTTGGATGTCAGAGCTGATGAGTTCTTTTTATCCTTTTACCACATTTGACCCTCTCTCCCCTTCTTTAGTCTTAGAAAACAGAATCATATGTGTTTTCTTATAAGTTCTATTATGGTCTCTATTTCCTTTTTTTTTTTTTTTTGGTCCGGTCGTGGGGCCTGAACTCTGGGCCTGGGCGCTGTCCCTCAGCTCTTCAGCTCAAGGCTAGCGCTCTACCACTTGAGCCACAGTGCCACTTCCGGCTTTTTTCTTTTTTCTTATGTGGTGCTGAGGAATCAAACCCAGGGCCTCATGCGTTGCAAGGCAAGCGCTCTGCCACTGAGCCACCTTCCCAGCCCCTCTATTTCCTTTTAATAACAATTATATTTTCTATTTTCTTGTAATTACTGTTTGCTTGAGCTACATATTGGACTCCTCCTGGCTGTGCCTTCTCAATAAGAAACTACAGTACCCCTAAGGGAGTAAACCTTGGTTCCTGGGGGTTGAAAAAAATCATATTTTATACATAAAGAATAGTTCTTCATATAAAGACTAATAGATATATGTTACCTAAAGGGACATAAACTGAATGTGTGGTGTTAAATTCTCCTTGGGAGGGAAGGATTGGTTAGGAGGAAATTTTTTTTATAAAAGCTCATTGGTGAAAACAATAATAGGAAACAAGATTGGAATCCACTGCTCTAGGCTAGATGATTTTTTTCTGTATGGCCTCAGTTAATTTTAAAAATCCTTGGAGGAAATTATTTTCACTATCTGTAGTAAAAAATAAAATGAAACCGACATAGCAACAGTTGAGCCACTGGCTCTAGATCACAGCACCAAGTGAGTCTAACTTGGGATCATCCACCCTAAATAGACTCACTCCCAAGTTAGAGGTCTAACTATTGGTCATCCTTGTTCATTTGTAACCATATTCATATTAAAAACCAACGATAAAGTCAGAGAAGAAAATAGCGTATTTCCAAACTATGGATTTTTTTTTCTGGTTTGCATTTCCTGTTGCAGTGTCATCATCTGGGTAGGTAATTTCCAGTCAGCTCTGTATACATTTGTAGGGTTTATATTAGGAGTCTAGGTATATAATACCCCCAGAGCTGGGCTTTCTATCTGTGCACTTCAGCCCCTCCATTGTCTAAGACAACATAACACACAAGAAACTCAGAAGTTTTGTGTTGAATAAATAATAAAGGTAATATTTTAAGAAGAAAAAAGTCCGAGCCACACTGAATTATTCTTTTATGTGTGAGGACCGTAATGTTAACACTTTAAAATAAATAAATAACCACCAATGATCAAAATGTCGGATAAGATTCATACCCACCACAGAGAAAAATGACTTCTGGGTGGCCAGTCAGGTTTGATGTAGAAATTGCCTCTAGCTAACTAAGCCTCCAAATGTATGATTTAATATTGTTATACCATGCATAGCCGATAGATTAGATCAGACTTAATTTTTCTATCCATCTTGAGGGGCTCAAAAAAGAAAAAAAAATACCCTGTCTTGTTGTTTTAGATAGAATAGGGATAAAGTATTTGAGTGAAGGTAACACACAATACAGTGCCTTTTTTTTTTTAATCAACTGAGTATCAAGACCAGCTGTTGCTGTTGGGAGGGGGTTGGGGGGCTTGGCCTCCTTTACACGCATTAGCCTGCCAAAAAGACCAGCAAAAATTCCTAGTTCCATGAAAATGTAGTTCCCTTCTTCCTGAAGAATTCTTCCGGTTTCTGTCAATGAGCCAGCAATCTAAGATGAGCAGAATATTACACATTGAATTCATCTCCTAGTTCTTTCCAGGGAGTAATCGTAGCACATGTCTCTGAGGGAAGTATGTTGAAGGCTCCTATGTCTCACCACAGAAGTGATTGTAGAATTCAGTGTGATTTTTCCAAATTTCAGCTTTCACAAGCTTTGGTCAAAATAAGCAATTCAGAGGATTCCTAAGAAAAGGTAGATTTTTCTCAAAGGAAGCCCATTTGAATAGCTAGGAACAGAAACAGAGGAAAGAATGGATGGTGACATCAGCACCCAGGCCCCTCCCTCCCGTTTTCTGATGCCCAGTGGCAATGAAAGGACTTCTAAGAAAAATCTATCACCAGTGCAAAATGAAAGGTTGTGTGGCTCCAGGTTTGAGAGTGGTTAGGGACTGCACTACTGCTTGATAAACCACTCTGTCACCCAGATGGTGGACACAAGCTTCTTTTGGATATGGGTTCAAATAGCTTTCTCTGAATCCTATTTGTTAATAATTTTGTCAAGTAGCTTTTTGGTTTGCCTTTGTATTTAAATTTACTTGGCATAGTTAGAAGTTCATGTTGGGAATTAAAGGCAGATGGGAAATACATATGGGGACACACACACACACACACACACACACACACACACCTATTACCTGAGCAGGCTGCTTTCCAACCCTCTTCATCAGAGAGGGTGGGTGCTTCAGGACTTGTAATTACAGGCTTTCTGCCTCTTAACACTCAGCCTTTGAGAACCCTCTCAGCAGGAAAGCCATGTACTACAGACACTCCATTCCATTGAATGACCTAATGTAATTATTCAAAATTGAAAATCACTTTCACTCCAATAGGACTATCTAACCCCCTCCTCCTCCCTTTTAGAGTCACCAGCATACACATTGTTCTGCATCTTAGCAGAATCAGGCATGCCTAGTTGTCCGAGGAGCCTCCCCTAAGGAAATTATACCAGCTTTGTTTGCTTTGGGGAAAACTGCTCATAACAAATCCTTCCTTGGTGGCTGCTTTTTTGAATGAGAGAGAGAGAGAGGAGGGAGGGAAGGAAGGAAGGAGAAAGACAGATAAAGGGAGGAAGATCACAGTGTTACATACTTTCTAGTTAAGTGAGATTCTACCTCCTTGAAGGAAGTCCTCCTTTAGACCTCCATGTAGATTTTTTATCCTGTCTCTAATTCACATGAGGAAAATCATTTGAATATTTCTGTGGAGTATAGCAAATCATTGCTTTTGGCTTCCTTCTTGGATGATGATTTGTTGTTTAGACAGCAATGTAAGCATTCAGGGGTGGATCCCAATGAATGCCCTATGTACCATTGTCATGATCTGCCTAGAATTAGTCAAGGAAGAGCTAGCCAGAGGTCAGATAGCTGGCCAGATGTTCAAAGGGGGAATTCAGAGGCTCAAAGGGGAATTTCTGGGATTTTTTCTTCTCAGCCTAGGGAGTTCAGGGTTTAGTGTGTGTGTGTGTGTGTGTGTGTGTGTGTGTGTGTGTGTGTGTGTGCGCACAGACGCTCACATGTGTTACTTTTTTTTCTTTTGCTTGTTTGATTGGTTTATTCTTCCAGTGAAGGAGTAAAAAACCTCCCACATTCAACAGGAATATGATACCCTTTTGGTATTAAAAATGTAGCAACAGTTGAGCACTGGTGACTTACTTCTGTAATCCTAACTGCTCAGGAGGCTGAGATCTGAGGACAGAGGTTCAAAGCCAGCCAGGCAGAAAAATCTGTGAGACTCTTATCTCCAATAAATTACTCTGAAAAGGCCGGAAGTGGCGCTGTGGCTCAAGTGGTAGAAAACTAGCCTTGAGCACAAAGAGGCTCAAGGGACAGATAGCACCCCAGCCCCAAGTTGAAGCTCCAGGACGGAGAGGGGGGGGAAAAGTACCAACAGTGGGGCCTTCAGTTCCAACACTTTGAACATGATCTGTTCTGGGACATCTTTAGCACTTCTGAATGGAGCAACCTAATTTCTCTAAGCCTCATCTTTCTGATCGTTAAAGGGGAAAACAAATAGTTCCTCCATGGGGGGGGGGGTCTGTTACTGGAGAGTGAGTACCAACTTTGAGACTAGAGAGTGGGATCCAGATGACGTTGCAGGTATGTAAGGGCCCTTGCATGATGAGCTAAGGTGCTTAGCTCTTGGAGTGGAGACCTGTACTTGGTTCCATTGCAAACAGTCAAGTGTCTGATTGGATTAAACCAACGTGGGGTGAATGGTGGGCTGGAACAACACGGTTCTTTCACAATTCGCTGTCAGAAGTAATTGGCTCACATAATCACTTAAGGAAGTGACAGGTGCTCTGTAGTGATGGTCCTCAGTAAAACGAGGATGCTCGCGACTGGAAGTTGGGTTTATTCCCGCCGAGTCTCCAGCCTGACCGTCCAATTTCAAGGTTGTAGCCTGTCAGCGGGCCCCAGATCTACCCCGGAGTTAGGACCACGTGACCCCCTCCCCTCCCGGGTGCCCTGAAAGCCGTGCCGCCCCCCACCCCGCCCTGTCCAGGGGCCATGTGCAGTGGGGCGGGGGGGGGGCGCAGCGGCAGCCCCCAAGTGTGAATAGCGCGCATTGACGCCGCGGAGCGGGCTGGGGGCTGGGGGTGCCGGGCTGTGCCTCCTGCCTGCGGGCCCCATAAAAGGAGCAGCTGCTGCCCGCCGCTCAGAGGCGCGGGATGCGGCGGGCGGCGGCTGGGCGCGCGCCTGGGCTCCGACGGTGACCCGGAGACCTCAGGCTGCCCCCGGGCAGGTAACGTGGGGCAGGGGGGGGGTGGAGGGAGGCTTGTCCTTGGGCTTGGAGGGGAAGGACCGGCGGGTGGTGGTGGTGGGGAGACCAGGAGGAGGCTGGGCCGGGCCGGGAGGGGCGGGGAAGAGGGGGACCCGGGAAGATGGGCGGGAGGAGAAGGAAAGAAGGGAGGAAGGAAGCGAGCCATGCCCGGGCGCCGCCGGAACGCGCTGCACGCTCCGCACTTGGCTCCTGCCCGGCGTTCAAGTTCCCCACCTCCGGCTGCCGGCTCGGCGGCCGCCGCCGCCGCCGCATCCCTGCCCTGCGTGCGCCCGCGCGCACGGCGGAGGCTCCAGCCAGCCATGTTTTCTGAGCGAGCTGGGCGCGCACCGCCCGGCCTGGGGCGGCCCCGGGGCAGAGCCCGGCTCCGCTGCACCGGGCAGGTGGAAGCAGAGGGACTCGGCCCGGGTGCTCCAGGCTCGCTGTGCGTTTGTGTGTGTGTGCGTGGGGGGGGGGCACCCTCAGTGGGTTGAGGAGCCAGACCCCGCCTCCCCCCAGGCAGCTTCCAATTCCCGCCTCCCCACTTCTCTGGCCTGCTGGCACTTCAGGAACTGTGGGCTCACCCCATCCACCCCTCCAGCAGCCTTCTTTAAGAGTGCTGTTTGCATAAAGCTGGGCTCGGCTGGAGGAGATGGAGAGACGGACCCGAAAAGGGAGGGCCTTTTGTGCGGAGCCCCATTGTCAACCCATCTTTTGGGAGTTCCGGCGTCCCCCACCCCCCACAGATAAAGGATGGTGGGGTACCTCACATCTCCTTGATCTGCTAAGTGCGCACTGCCGCTCCTGGCTTGTGGAGGTCTTCATCTGGGCAGAAGGTGGCTCAGGAACTGAGAACTCCAGGTCACCTGGGATGTCCCCAGGGCCCTGCTGGCTCTAGTTTCCATGACATCCTTGCGCACCCACAGGAAATGTAATTTGGGGTAATCATGTCTGTCTGCCAGAAGACATTTACCCCCCCTCCCCATCAGAGTAGATCTGTGCCCTTGGCTAGGTGCGTTCCAGCCTGGGCTAGGGGATTAATGGAGACCTTTCCTGGAAGAGCTCTTACCATAGGAGTTCTGGAGTTCTTCAGTTACTCCTCGGTTGACTGCTGTCCTTGGTTTTCTCCTTCTACGGAAGCCTCATAGCTGGTTTTTTCTACCGTCTATGGTGTTTGAACACCATGATCTGTGTGATGGTTGCTGTTGGTGGTTGTTACAGAGAACCTGCCTAGAGGCTAAACCGTGTTTGGAGTTCTTATATGCACCTCTTTAATAACGCACACAGTGAGCAGCATAGTATCCTGTTGGGCAGATAGATGCGAGTTAGCACCGTGGCTTGTCCAGCAAGCACACATACCCATTGCCTGCTGGGATTGGAGTCTGGACAGTATCACCCTTCTCCATCCTTATCCCCAGAGTTCAGGTCCTGACCTTGAAAACTTCTCTGTGGATATATCCAGCAGTTACTGTAGAGTCAGATACTTATGGGGTAGATCTTAGATGGAACATTCACGGAAGTCACAAGTTGTCTTATATGAATCCTCCATGTTATATTGTACAGCAACACTTAGCTTACTAGCAGGTATTATCAGAGTCATAAGTTTAAACATCAATGTCATACCACTTACTAGTATTATAGTGCCCACATTTGCATTCAGTTCTGTCACTTAAGGACTGGACGAATTTGACAAAGTATTGAAACTTCCCTGACACATAATTTTTTCACATCTTTAAACTGAGTTGTTTGTACAGAAAGTAAACTGAACGTAGTTAACACAGGACCTGACACACGTAGGGGATGCTCGGGCATTGGTGTTGATGGAATTAACCATTTTATAAATCAACATAGACTTCTGTATTTGGCATATTTTGATTTTGTTATATAGATTAGTGTGGTGGTAGGTCAGTATCCTTCAGCAGCAAATTTTCTACAAATATTTGCTTATAGACATGCATTCCACATGCATACACACACACACACACACACACACACGCTCACTTATAAAGCCCAGAAAGACTACATTCAAAGCTGTAAGAATTTACTAAATTCTGACTTCTTGAGTAAGAATTTTCTGTTTGTCTTGGCAAAGCAGTTGCTGACTTTGAAGGGTTAGAGAAACTTCAAAGTTAATTTTAAAACTGTCTGCAAACCAGCTGGAAGAATTAACACCACACCTCACAGTTGCAAAGAGAAAAAAGTGGATTGACTATGACATTTACTTTCTTCATAAACTGCAACATAATCTGCTAAACTGTTACAAATAATCAACTGGAATCTTAACATAGGCAAGCAGTTCTGAAGTGAGGATCTTCCCTGATGTGGTTTTACAAATATTGGTAAGGGCAAAATAAACTATTTTTAAAATACAATGTGGACATAGAGTAACAGGTTTTAAACAGCTGTTTTAGGTCTGACCAACATATTTGTTTATAAAAACAAGAGGCTGTTGTAAGACCAATGCTGATTTACAAAAGAAAAAAGAAAAGAACTTGTTTGATGGAAAACACACTAAATCTCATTAATAAAATTGTAGAATATACAGATGATTGTGAACTTGTGATAGAGGTAACATCTCAGTAAACATACATACATATATATGTATATATATAAGTTTATCTGTGCATATATGTGGATATATATATATATGGGAATATAGGTATATATGTGAATGTGTATAAACCACTCACCTATCAAATGTTATACTTTAAATATATATGGGTATATATATATATATATGTTTTTGTATATACCCATATATCATACACATTTCTATTTATGCTTTAAATATATACATATGTATCATATCTTGTACTTTAAATTGCTATAACTCAAGTGTTAACATGTCATATTTACATATTCTTATGTCTTTGTTTTGGCTGAACTGTTGAAAGTAAATCAAATCATGTGCTATATTACCTTTGTTTGCACTCTGTCTACCTTTTGTCTGCTCTTGCAAATTACCCAGTTTCCTTGAAGTAACCACTGTTTTTGGCTAGGCATCAACGTTTTTCATTTGTACAGGTTTGTCAGGTACATTGTGGACGTCACTATGTAAAAGCCTGAGTTTTCAGTCTATATCAATTTGTATGGGGCATTGCTCCCTACCCTCTTGACCATCCTATTAAACTGAAAGTGCCATTCAGCTTTGGGTTGCCTTCTCTGCAGACACAGATCTTTGGTGCTAGGTAGGATTGCTTCAGTGACAGTATTGGGAAAGATGCTGGTTTTGTGGTGATGTATATAGCAGTTTATAACTTGCACATCACGTTACTTACAACACTAGATAACCCACAAGGTTTGCAGTGTTTGTTACTGGAGAGAACATTAATCATACTACTTCTTCCTCAATGTGTTCTCTCCCACCATTTGTTCTCTCTTTTCTTCTCCTTCCCCTTTTTCTCTTTTCCCTTTTAATTTTCTCTTTTAGTGCTGGGTACTGAAACCCAAGGACTTTCTCATGCTAGGCAAGTGCCCTTTCACTGTGCAACACCCCAGCTCCTCCTTTCTCAGTATTGCTGACATGGTCTATATTCCTTGACTCAGAAGCTTGCTTGGTTCTACCAATGAGGTCTTGTTGTTGTTTGGGGGTTGCTACTGGATGAGGGCAAGAACCAGAGCACTTACAGTCTTAAGACATGAAACATAGCATAGCATCAAGTACCCTGCCTCCTATCCTGGATGGAGTAAGTGGCAGCTGCTCCTATACCCAATGGAATTGTGGCTTGCTGCGTTCTTCATATGTTATGGTTAAGACTTATTAGGGTACAATGGTCTTTGAATCTCCACTTCTTAGCAGCATACTACAATGCAAAATATTGCAGCCAGGTGAGGGAATAAAGTTATTACAGTGAGCCCACCTTACTTGCAGATTTATTACATGCCGTTTTGACCAAATGGGTATGAACAAAATTCCCATGCATGCACATATCATGCAGCTCAATTGGGGAGGGAGGAGAGAATCCCACTTTATCCTCCGTTGTGTTTGAACTCTGCATCCCAAGCCTTCATGGTCTCCTTGGAACCTTATACTCAGGGATACTAAGGGTCAGCTATATTTTATATAAAGTGGTTCAGTAGTCATTGTGAACTAAGAAGTCTATGGGTTGTATGGTTGGTCCAGAATAGCTTAGGTATTAGATATGATATTAATTTCATATCCTAGAATTTCCCAGGCAGCAGAGTTCTCCTCCGTATATCATTTCTGGTTTCTCTTTTAAGCTCAGCTCAAAGGAAAACTTAATCTAATATTCCTGGTGATTGGATGAAGAAACTATGATGCCTTTTCTACTCAGTGAGTACAGAGAGTGGGAGAATTTCCTAAGCCACAGACAGAGGCGATAGGAAAACTGGCTTTACAGCTCCTGAGAATTCATTGATAGAGACTAAGGAGTCTCGGTAAGTCCTTCTCTTGGTTCCCGTGGCTCCAAAGGAAAAGGCACTTGTGGTCCAAAGACCAGTGAAAGGTTAATGAGAACCCATTTGTATGTAAACTGTATTTCTATTGAGGACCACTGTTTTGTCTGTAGACCCTGGTCCAGGCTGGGCCTTGTCTTCATATGCTAAGTAGTTGTATAGAGCCTGCCGAAGTGCAAGGAATCCAACCCCCTGTGTGTCTTGTTGCTGCCTGCAAAGCTCTGCCCTGCTTTTGATCCCAGTTGTACTACAGAGAGTTCTTTAACATATGTTTCCTTCCATCCCCGTTATTGAGCACATGTGTTTTGGCTCAAGATCACAAATAGGGAAACAGGTTAAAAGGATACAGGCATCTTTTTGTTGTTGTTCTTGTTCCCTGGAGAATGGGCTATCCTTTTCAGATGGCCCCTTGGCAGAATTTGGGGGAAGATCAGTTTTTGTTTGATGGTAGTTGGTATGTAGGTCTTGTTCCTTAAAAGAGGTTTTTTGAAGACCAAATGGAGAAGAAGGGGCTGTTCTGGAGCCATCTGTGGCTGACATGCCTCTCATGAGAGAGAAAGGGAAGATCACAGCCTCCAGCTGCTCTTACCTGTGGAAGACAATCCCGTTCAGCCTGTTAGGAGTTTTTCAGCTCAGTTACACGCTGCTTTTCATAGCTCTGGTAATATTACTGTTAAACCTGGCTTAGTGTGGCAGAAATCCACCCTTTCCAGGGGGTTGATTTTTGGATGTTTCTTTTAGGAAATGCTTGATGCTGAGAGGGATGGTTTGGGATGGGAACCAGGGAGAGAGGGGCAGCCCTGTGTTCAGTCTGACTAAAGAATGCTTCCTTTAATCTATCACATGTAGAGTTCTTAGCCTGTGGGATTTTACTGGCTGTGCTGTGATTTGGAGATCTGAGGCCGTGACTCTACCGATTCTTAGTTATGACGCTATTACCAGAGCCCCTGGCCCTAAGGCCTGACTTGCCCCCATTAAGCGAAAATGAATCTGTGTGTGTGTGTGTATGAATGTATATAAAATTATGGACAAAACTGGGGCAAGAGAAATTTTGTCTGTCTTGGACTTGCTCACAACAGTGTTACAAGAAGAAATACCCTGTAATCCCAGCCTTTGGGAGGTAGAGATTTGGAAGGTTGTAGTTCAAGGCCAGCCCAGGAAAACAGTTCATGAGATCCCATCTCAACAAACAAGCTAGACGTTGTGGGGCCATATCTATAAACCTAGCCTCATGAGGACAGGTAAGAAGATTGTGGTCAGAGCCTGGATCTTGGCAAAAATGTGAAACCCTGTTGGAAAAATAACTAAAGTCCAAAAGGGTTGGGGGTATGGCTGAAGTGATAGAGCACCTGCCTAGAAGAGTAAGGCTTAACCAGATTGTTGTCCCTCCCCTTCCGCCCCAAAAGAAAGGAAAGATGAAATATGCAAATGCTGTTTGTGAGGAGGGGCTTCCTTCTACTGTAGGCAGTCCATCCTCAGCCTATTCTGGTCATCCTCACCCAGCATGGAATTCTCTTGACAGAGCACCTTATGCTGTCTTCTGGTTTTGTCCTCACACTCCAACCTGTAGGTTAGTGATAGACATAGAAGAAGACAAACAAACTATTTGCCTTTCAGCTTATGAACTGCCTAATCTGTCTCTTTAAGTGCATCATTTTCAGGGTATTTGGGAGACTTGGGGATCCTCATTTGTCTTTTAGCATAACAGTGATTATTTCCCGTGTCATCATTTCATACTCTAGGGACTCCTCGGTGGAGCATGAGAAGTTGGAAGGTTATTTTGGAAATATTTGAATCTAATACTGATTGGCTGATTTTTGCCTTTATTACAAAATATATTCTGTCCTAGAAACTTGTTCAGGATCAATTCTTCTTCCTCCCATCCCTTCTTCTTCCTCATTATTGAACAAAAATGATCATAAACTTTTTTCTCAGGCTAGTCATGAACCACAGTCCTCCAGATTGCTGCCTCCTAAATAGTAGGGATTGTGTGTATGAGCCGCTGCACCTAGATGAGCTATAACAGTTAACAATAACAACAACAAAACACTAGCACACACATACACACTCACATAATTGTACCCCTTATGTGTGATTTCAGTTATCTGTAGTCCATCACAGTCCAGACATCTTAAATGAACTTCTAGGTTTTGAATTGCATGTGGATCTAAGTAGTGTGAATTCATTTGGACCAGTGCATCCACGCTGTATACATAGCCATCTGTTAGTCACATTGTAGCCATATTGGCTGTCAGACTGACTGTAGTGGTGACGTAGTTCTTGTGTTCAAAGAACTTGTCTTACTTAGCAATGAGCTGAAAGAACAAGAAGATCTATATGTGTAGGGAAAGACCTACTATATTTAGGCTTCAAAACAATCTGTACTTTTAGACATCCACTTGGGGTCTTGGCCATTAGCCCTTGTGGATAAGGAAGATGCTTCTTAGCAGATGGCTGTCTTCTGTGTTTCATGACATATTGTCCAGCACAGGAGTCCTGAGGCTGTCCCGAATTAAATACAACTCTACCTTCCCAGATCTTGCAGTATAGGAGAAAATATAGGAAGTACAATAATAACCATATATAGCATCACACTAGTATCTATATGTAGAACAGACACCAAAAATCAACAACCAGCACCGCTTAAAGTCAGGAGAAAATATAGAACTAAAACAGACCCTGCCAGTTGCCTTTCTGTGTGGTGGGTGAAGGTCCTTGGATTCATGAGCAAAAGTAGAGGAACAGATCAACACTTTCCATGTGATTTTATTTCCCACGTGCCCCTTGAGGTATGAGCAGCTCACCATGCGGGTGTGATTCTAGCACTTCGTATGTATTTTTAAAAATTCAACATGGTCCTTGAACACAAGCCAACTTCCTCAGCTGCTATTTAACCACAGCAGGAGCAATCAAGGGTGATTTTGACAATAAGCTGTCAAGAAAAGATACTGAGGTGTCATAATTAAGTGATTACCTAACTGATCTCTATTTTTAAGAAATCTTCATTTTGCCAAATGCAGGTTGAGCTTCTTTGCTCCTTTGAATCATCTCGTAGTCAAATTCAAAGAGAGCTCATCCCTCTGAATGAATGATGGATTTTGAATGTCATTGATAGTTTCGTATCAATGCAGGAGAAGGAAACACAAGGTTTAGGTAATATTTCCAGCTTGGAAAGATGACGAAGCCCATTGTTTTTGTAGGATACGCATGGGAGTTTGGTCTCTCATGCACTTGGCTGGTGGAGAGGAGTTTGGGCAGGATTGAACATGTTCTCCCTTTTCCATTTCGTCCTCTTCCCATTGCTGCCTCTGCCTTATCGTTTTTTTTTCCTGCAGCCCCAAACTCATTTCAGAGCTATGAAGACATGCCTCTTACAGGGCTCTCCTGTTTTCTTTCATAGGTTGGAAAGTGAGGTTGGTAGGCTTCTTCAGAGTTAACAATGATGTTCTCTTGAGCAGATCTTCCCTTTGAAGAGTGAAGAGCTGTTCATTTGCAGGCTTTTAGGCAGGGGGAAAATTGTTTTAATGACCTGATATTAGAAATATCTACTATCATCAGACTTCTTTTCATCTTTGAAATCCCTTTCAAATTCGTGGGAAGATGTGACAGTGAAGTCCCTTGGGGAACAAGGACAACACAGAGAAAGATCTGGCCTGGGTTGACTTTTCCTACCAGCCACAGTTGATTTTTTCCAGGGTTATTTTTGCCCTTGGCAGTCTTCTTCCTCCTTAATTGCAGGACCATATGGTGCCTTGTCCCCCACATGGAGAGTTGGCTCATCCCCTCCATTCAATTTCTGTC
The DNA here is from genome assembly GCF_000151885.1 of Dipodomys ordii. NCBI lineage: Eukaryota > Metazoa > Chordata > Mammalia > Rodentia > Heteromyidae > Dipodomys > Dipodomys ordii. The sequence continues at coordinate 17,501,452 of NW_012267228.1, forward strand.
ATTTCTGTTGCACACATCACTGGCGTGCACAAACTCACGCCCCCTAGAGGCCTGGTGGCTTCCACGTCTAAAAAATGGGAGCTGAGCTTCCTTTAGATGTCCAATATTGGTGACCAGGAATAGGAGGGAAAAAAATTGTGTGAGAAATTGTGAGAGGATACTGAGCCTTGGAAGCAGCCAGACCTGGGTTCAAATCCCAGCTCATTCTTACCACGATCACTGTTGTTCTCATCAGTAACAGTGTGAGCGTCTGTTGAGTGCTTGATGCATGCCACTATGGTGGGCATTGTGAGCTCATTTTCTGATCATGTTTATGTGTCATGTAAGTGGTTATTAAGACACTTCCCCAAATTTCATGGCTCAAGCTACTTTCTGACTCTAGTCTTTTCTACGGTATTTCTTTTTTGAAATTATTATTGACAGTGTGTGCTTTTACCCTGTTATTTCATGTTGGAGCATTACTTGGAAATGGGGCTACTAGTGATCACACTTTTTCTTTTCTTTTCTTTAGTGACAACTAACATTGATGCTCCCCCTGGGTTTTACAGGGCAGAAATCAGTGTAGTGTCACTGTGCCATTCTGGCTCACCTGTTCCTGGGCCATTTTCTTTCCCCCATGCTTGCAGACAGCCTTCCAGGCTTCAGTGATCCCGAGGCTGGCTTGTGGCTAGAGAAACCAGGTCCAAGGTGTTGATTATGCTTTACTCTGACATATTCCCAGCATTGAATTTACAGAGCAATGCAAACTTTGAAATCGATCTGAGATCACAATGGAGAGTGTTAGTTAGGATGAATGTGATATTGAGGATGGTTTCTCAACACTTTACAATTTTAATTTTCAAGGTCTCTGTACCTTAAGTAAAATTAGACCGAGGATCATTTTATCCATATGGGTATTTCTCTATGCAAGTACCCAGGAATATTTTGACAGACATTTTTAAAAGCTAATCTCTTGTGGGAATATTTGGTCTTGTTAAAAAGGACTGGGGTGTAACTTTCTATAAGATTTGGCTCGAATCTTATTTGTTACTACTCTTAGAAACTTTTGAGTTCTGGAAAGTGATTTTGAGGGATAATGGTTCAGTGGTAGGATTTTTAAATAACTAGATATTTAGTGACATTTTGAAATTGTATTTTGGGAGAAGTTTGTGTTTTGTGATAGGCAAAATACAGTATGGCACTAAATTGGAACCTAATGTAGGTAGAGTCACAGAGCATGCACAGAACAAAAGTT
>NW_012267228.1:17506543-17687233 GCF_000151885.1 Dipodomys ordii
TGGTTTAACTCATCTTGGTTTAGTTTTGGCATGTCAATATTTGCTAGGAAAAGTTCCATTTCTGTCAAGAGAACTCCAAATTTCTTAAACGAGGTAGGAGTACTGTCTGTTTTCCTCTTACACTGAGAGTGTGGCCTGATGGTCACCTTGACCCAGATTCTTTCTGTTTGTGCTTTGTCCTTGCTTGTTTTGCTCCTTTTTACTTGCTGCTTAGCACTTTTTCCAAACTCACACTCTGAGCTTGAACTGCCATGTTTTCTCAGCAGCCACACTGACCTAGGAAGAAGTAGAGAGCCCCACACTTTCTCTTGATTAGTAAACCTTTTCCTGACACAAAACAGTCCAGCTTACAGGGAGGCTTCTCTGTTACATATAGCTCTGGAGCTGGGAAACTGGCTATGGAAGGATGGGGGAATGGTGGTAGGTTTCAAGGAGCAAGTACAAGATTTTGATATGTACAAAGTTACTGTGTCTCTGAAGGAAGCACATGGTTCAGGGAAGAAAGCAGCGATGAGATCACAGAACTTTTTAGGCCATCAAGGTTTTAAAACAGATTTTACTCATCATGAGAAACTGTTGAAATATTGGATAGACAAAAACTGTTGGAGTAGAGCATGGAAAGATTCTAGTTAGTTTTTACAAAGTTTACTGTGACTACTGTAGGAAGTGAACTGTAGCAGGGAGGAAAATGAAATGGAGATAATAGCATTTGCAAATCATTGGGGTTGATGGTAGTAGGTTATACTGTAGTTCTTGGCAGTCTTGAGAGCAATGAATGGTCAGATTTACAATCCAGCCCATAATGTATATAAAGATAAGAAAAATTAGCAATAATCAATTTTTAACACAAAATCTTTCAATAAGTAGTGCACTATTTTAAGCACCTAAGTGTATTGACCCATTTGCTCAGTCTGCATAGGAAGTCTGTGTCTTAGGTGAATTTTACTCTCATTTGACAGATGAGAGAACTGAAATAAAAGGTAAATCCTTGGCCAACAGCACTACCCTACATAATTGAGGAGCCAGGGTTTAAGCCCACCAACTCAGGCATCTTTTGTGTGAGACTTGGGAGTGTGCCTACGAACCTCAGCTGGCAGTTAATAGGAGTGGTCCTCTTAGTGAGATGGATGAGAAAGCTGGGCCTGGAAAGTAAATCTACAATACAGTTTTTCAGTTTGGGTGTGTTGTTTTATTATCATAAGCGAACAAATACAACTGTAAATTTTTATGCCTATCATTGTGAATAGTCATTGCAGCCTTAATTCTCTAATAGCTGAAGACTCTTATAAAGTTGATAGCATATCAAAGAGAGGTCCTATGCATCTTTCACCCAAAATGGTACTATTTCAAGCATGTGCTTTTATTAATTTTAAAATGTCTCTTAGAGAGCTAAGTCTGTAGCTCAGACAACAACCCTAGCTATAAATTTGAGATACGAATTTGAGATTCTTTGGCATATCAGTGAAAAAACATGGTCAGAGTTGGAGCAGTTGATGTTCATTTGCCTGGTTTAACGTAAGAGAGATTTCACTGATGCTTAATGCTGAAAGGTACCATTAATTACACCACACGTGTACCAGATACTTTGTTAAGTACTTCTTGCAAATTGCATCAAGCATTTCTCATGTGGAGGGATTATTCTTTTATTTTTCAGAGAGGCAAATAGCATCTCTGGGAACTGGAAAGAACCAGTAGCCTCCAGTGGGGATTCCAAAACTAGGCTGTCTTTCTCCAACATGGAGAACAGGGGTAACAGAAATCCAGAAAGTGACATTGAAAGGCACATACTGAACCCTAGAGGCTGGCCTTTTCTGATTGGACCTCCTTTATGCTTATATGCGTGTGCTCACTTCAGGTTTCTATATATGACTCTGTCCTGTGCAAGGCACTGCTTCATTTGCTCATTTAATCCACAAACACTTGTTGAATATCTATATGAACCAGGCCTTGTCACAGATGTACGGATAATACATAAGCACACAATGTGTGAAGGGGAATTCGTGTGGCTTAAAGATCATGTTCACTATGTTATGAGATAGTCAAGTTCAGCTAGTAGCAGAGAACCCAGAAGTGAAGGCTTTAACCCAAATCAGTCAAGCAAAGGCTTAGTGCTGCATTCATTTTCTGCCCAAGGTGTGTCTAGTACAAATTCCATCAATCATTTCTGTGTATGTATTATGTTTCTGTATGGACATGTGTATGTGTTTGTGTTATAGGTTTGTTATATGTGTTTTCATCTGTTTAAATATCAAAAGCTATTCCAGTCCTTGGTATTTAGTCAAAATCATTGAAAACAGGTGTTCCAGTGAAAACTCATACAAAGATATGCAGAGCAGCACTCCTCATAGTAGCCACAAGGTGGAAGCAACCTAAATACCCCTTACTAGATGAATGGATAAACAAAATGTTCTCTTTCTGTGTGATGGAATCAAGTGTGGCTACCAAAAGGAATGAAGGACTGATGTAGCCTGCATCATGGATGGACATTGAAGACATGCTATGTGAGAAAGCCAGTTAAGCAAATGCCACACGCTGTATCATTCTATTTGGATGAGATAATTCAGACCTGGCAAGTCTGCAGGAGCAGAGTGGGGAACAGGAAAGAAGTGCTTAGTGACTTTGGCCTTTCTCTTTTTTTGATGATGAAGTATTTAGGAACTAGATAGGGTTGATGGCTGACAACACTGTGAATGTACTAAATGCCACGGATTCATACATTTTAAAGTGGTCCCAATGGGGACTTTTGTAACAGATTTATTTGATCACAATTAAGAAAATATCTACTCAAAACCTTTTCCTTACAAGCTGGGAACAGAAATTTTAAGATTTCTTTTTTAAAAAACATTTCTAGAAGAGAAATAAATCCCACCTAGATGTAGTTTACCAGCAATGTTTCTGAGTGGCAAAAATCATGTTTTGGCACAGTGGCCTATTTTACCATGGGAAGAAGCAAAAGAATTGGGAGTTGACATTTGCTGAGCTCTTGCTCTCTGCCAGGTGCCATGCAAAGAGCTTAACTGGATTATCACATGTAAATTATTGCAACAGCCCTCGGTGGTACACTGTGGTACTTGGTATTTTTTTTTCCCCGCATTACAGCTCCAGCAATTGAGCTGCAGAAGGTTCTGTATCATGTCCAGCATCCTACAGAGACAGGTCCAGGCTCCATGAAGCTCATTGGCTGCCTTACTCTGTAGGTGCTGCACTTTGCAATACTTGCATGAGTTTTGCGGGGTATGAGAATTCATACTATTTGACATGGAGGACAAGAAAAGCGAGGTAAAAATAGGGTGGCTTGTATGAGTTTTACAAAGTCCTCAGTTCCATTCCCCTCTTTTCAAGATTTCAACTTTGCCTTGGTGTCAGTGATATGGATGGAAGGATTTGGTAACGTAATCTATAAAATAAACTCCATATAAAGATCAATACTCTCCATTTCTTGTAAGATTGTCCTCTAGTACTTGTATTCTTTGAAATACAATGAACTTTGAAAATAATATTACTGGGAGTAGGCGAGAGATTCCGCAAAGTGTCCCATGGAATCATCGCCTGCTTGGGTGATGGGAAAGAGATGCCAGGACTGAGAGCTGAGTCTTGCTTCCTGAAGGGTAACAAGGAAATTGTGCTCCTATGATGAAGGGGCAAGAATTTATTACTGCTTGATAAATGTAGATAAGCACAAGAGGAAAAAGAGAGTGTAGAGCACAGCAGTATTTCGGTGACCATTTGAAAGAGTTTAAAACTCAGGTGTTATAGGTCTTGAATTAAGGACTTGGTCCCCCTCATCCCTTTCTCATTCCTGCCTGCTGGTGGTTTTTGAAGGTCCAGGGACTTGATGTTAATGATGGATGGCAAAGCTAGGCGTGAACAGCTGTGGATTTGATGGCTGTTTAATTTTGGAACCTTTAGAGGATTGTGGGAATATGGAATCACCCAATTACCCATCCTGTCAGTTTAGAGAATATGCCCATTGTAGCTTGAAAGAGGTGAGACTTTAACAGGTAGCCTGTGGATTCGCCTATTGCTAACTCTTGTATTTATTATGAGAAGATAGGTATGGTGCAGCCGTGTGGGCACACAAAGATCGAATTTGGCTTTTTAGCTGGTGAGCAATTGGAGGTGTGTGCAATGTATTATTAGAGTAATTGAACCGTGTGTGCATAAAGAGGATAGTTCATTATCAAATTTATGTTTTAATGCTGTCATAATAGCAGCTCTAGCACCTATGAACTAATTTGCATGCAGATAAAGCCTTCTGGACAGCTTGGAAGTATAATTACCCCATAGCAACTTACATTGCTAGTAAGAGCAGAGCTGTTGCTAGAGGTTTGCTCATGGGACCCATCTCCCTGACTTTATACATTTCCAGTGAAATGCATACAAGAAATAGTCGTTTCAGGGATGCTCTGTTTGTTTTGTAGGCAATCACTTCCCGGGTTACCTTCATTTAAGCAGTCATTTTAGGGGGAGAAACAAAAGGTGAAGATGCAACACCACCTTCAGAGTGAAGGAGGATAGAGAAAACAGAGAGAGAAAAGGAAACAATATAACACCTCACCTTGACATTGGAGTAGAAAACACAATGAGTATTACTTACACCTGATTAATTAGGCACTATAAATTACTATGAAAATAGAGGCTGTTGAGGTGACTTCTTTAAAAACTAATTACAAGCTGGGCGCTGGTAGCTCACACCTGTAATCCTAACTACTTAGGAGGCTGAAATCTGAGGATCACGGTTCAAAGCCAGCCCGGGCCGGAAAGTCTGTGAGACTCTTAGCTCCAATAAACCACTAGAAAACTGGAAGTGGCGCTATGGCTCAAGCGGTAGAGCACTCCCCTTGAGATAAAGAGCACAGGGACAGCACCCAGGCCCAGAGTTCAAGCCCCAAGACCAAAAAAAAAAAAAACCAGCAACTAATTACAGGCTGGGTGCTGGTGGCTCACACCTGTCATCCTAACCACTCAGGAAGCTGAGATCTAAGGATCCTGAGTCAAGCAGGCAGAAAAGTCTGTGGCTCTTATCTGTAACCACCCAAGAGCTGAAAGTGAAGCTGTAGCTCAAGGGGTAGAGCACCAGCCTTGAGTGGAAAAAGCTAAGGAACATCAGTTAGGCCCTGGGTTTAAGCTCTAGTACCAGCACTAAACACACACACACACACACACACACACACACACACACACACACCAGCAGTTACATAACACAACAGTTTCTTTGTTGTTTGTGCAACGAGTAGGAAGCACTGTGTACACTACATGTTTTCTAAGAATTCTCTCTCCCATTGTTATTTGATGACAATGCTGAGTCACCAGGAAAATAAAAGATCAGGTCAAGGGACTGTTCTGGCCTCCCTTATTTAAGGATTGTGACAGAAAACAATGAGTATTACTTATACCTGGTTAATTAGGACTATAAATTACAATGGAAGTGGATAATGTTGAGATGACTTCTTTAAAAAAGAATTACTAAGTATTCAGATAATGAATAAGTACACTGCTGCCTTTGAGCTTGAGGATGTTGCAAATTAGGCACACTTCACTATCTTAGTGACAAGAGATTATCCTTTTTTTTTCCAAAAAGTTTTTACAACTCAGAGGCTACAATTGGAAAAAATGTGTGATATTAATCTTAAGATAATTTAGTGCTTATTTCAGACACATTGAAAGTCAAGACATTTTCTTTTGCCTCCTGAGATGCTTAAGTTTAGTAGACTTGAAAACTCAACATGCTAGAAGACTCTTTGTATTTCTTAGGCCACTGTTGATTCTTCAGTGAGTGCAAATGAAACCTTTGATATCCTGAGTGTATCTTAGTTTGGCTGTGTTTAAAAGCATCCCAAAGGTTAGTCAGTTGTTTCTCTGTAGATTATCTAGGTCAATGGATAATGTGCTTGCTCATAAATTATTCTAAAGGGGAAAAAGAAAAGCTGCTAAGGGTTGATGGTTTTGTAAGGATAATTATCGAGAGTGGTATGTCAGATTGGAAGAGGATACTCTGTCTTGCTCTTGCCTGTCCACAAAGTGGTCACTGTAAATTCTTCCAAGAAGATATCCACGAATGAAGGGTAGACGTTAAGTTTAGGGTGAGAGACTGGCAGTGCCCTGGAATCTTGCAGATTGATGGCAGTTAACTGGAAAGATGGGATGTGTGCATTTGAGTCCAAGGATGCAATTCCAAGTAAGTATTTTTGAAATGATGACTGGGGTAGGTAGGGCTAACGAGAGAGGAAGGTGTCGCTAGCAAGCAGCACCTTGAATCTCTTGTAAAGGAATTGTTTTCTGAAGATAGATGTGGGGCTTCAAGGACCTGTGGCCTGATTGTTCCATCCAGAGCATAGCGCTTGCAGGTTATTAATGGGCTGGGCTGGGAGCTTTGCCAGTTTTCCTCTTACCTTTTCCTGGATTGTGATCCAAACCTAGTGGATGAGCTCCCACCTCCAGGGAGAACCCCATGGAACTGACAGAGTGTTAGAATGTGAGTGACCTCAAGGGATTCTGCCTGGCCTGCAGTTTCAAACATCTACCTGTGGCGATCTGCTGTTTAGCTCATTCTGGTTCTACTATGAAGTTGTCCACACTCCAGTGCCATCTACTGTTTCCTGACGTACCAGGACAGCAGAGAGGGATGTATAGGCACTGTTTATTGGGCTGCATTTCTTTATAAGCCTGTGCTGGTGTTTTTCTCAAAGTGTGTTCCAGGAAGAAAGGATTAGGTAAACATATCGTGTTTTGCCTTTTAGGAAACTTGATTCATAACACATGAAAGCTGTGTGCGAAGCTTTGAAGCATTCTGTTTAATTGGGCTAAATCTAGTGCTTTCTAAAAAGTATTTGGCTTAGATTGAAATAATTGTTTGATGGGAATGAATTAATATTTTTATGTCTTGCTATGGGAGAAATACTGCATTTGGTGAAGACTACTGTGAGTTTGTTCTGATTCTGGCAATTTTCTATCTTCATTGCACCTTCCTGTCTCATTGTAAATAAAGATAAGTTTGGGGACCCATTGTACTTGATACTTAGGTAGATGTAAAGAAGAACAATGGAAATAATAGCAGATATATTCCCTATACATTAAATCCTGTTGAAATAAGCAATACGGTTAATGTCTGCTGTAAGTACAAAAGAAAACCAAGCTTTTGTTCATGCATCAGCAGAGAGATGGTTTCTTTATCAAATTGAGTGTTTAGACTATTAATCTTTAAAGACTTGCTGATGCATTTCAACATAAGATTCAACTTTTTATAAAACTCTCTTGCATTAAATTACTCATTAGCATATAGTAAGGGGTATAGCCCTTAATCATAATCCAACAAGGACCCAGTCAGAAACTTAAGTCACTTAGGAACTCAGGTATGCATATTTACATTGAAATAGTGAGTTTTCTTCATTCATGAATATTCATTGTACTGTATGTTTGCTCAGTAAGTAACACGAACCTCAAGTCAATAATTTCTGAACTATGTATTTCACAAACTAATGGCATGTTGTCATGCATCTTTAAATATTTATTAAACCAATTCTAGACCTCTATTGTACTTACTCCTAAATGTGGGCTTTTGGGATTCTTTTTTCAACCTCTTTCACACTCTATCTCAAAGGCTGGTCGTTTATTGCAGAGATATATGACAGTAGATTTCTCTTCCATGCTACAGAGTGGTTAGGTCAGAATTTTATTGCTTCTAGCTAAAGGCTACAGGAAGATGTTTCAGTGTAATCTCTGGAAATCGGATGTGGTATCTTGACTAGTGAGCTGTTATCAAGGTCAGGTTTAAAAGTAGTAGATTGTCCGCCCTGTGGGATGTCTCGCCCTCTTGTGGAGGTGTTGAGTTGCACATGCAGGGGTTGGTCTGAATCAGTATGGAGGCTGTGGGTGGATGGATAAACCCAGGCACTTGCCTTTCTCATCTCACAGAACCTCACACATTGGTATCATCATAGTGTATCCTTTATTGACTTCACCAAATTCCTTACCAAAATAGATGTGTTGCTGCCAACACTTTGAATTGTGCTAAAATTTGGTACTGTTCAGTTAGCTCCGTCCATAGTCAACAGGGCTCAGCTGTCACAGAAGGCTTCTTTCTGATAGACGTGTGGCAGATCACCCCCACGGCATCCTCATCAGCACCCTAGGTGGGCTGAGAGTGGCTGGTCCAGCTGTACATCCTGATTCCCCTGGGACTGAGTGCCTTTATCTTGGCTCTATTTTGAGAACATTCAGTGGTTTGGTCCCATTTGAAAAGCTACGAATTTAATCCCATTCCTAGCTTGCTTTTCTCATATATATATATATATGTACTCATATATATATATATATATATATATATGTACTGTACAGAGGGGTTACAGTCACATGAGTAAGGTTAGCCCCTCCTTTGTTTCTCCTCCTTTTTTGAGTGTCCATTGTGTCAGGCATTGGGCAAAGCAGGCTATACGCATTATCTCCTGACATCACAAGATACTAAGCTCTGTTACTACTCCAGTTGACTTCTAGGTAGGGGAACTCATGTTCACCAAACAATTTGGCATATGTTACCTGTTGAAAAGTGTAGTTGGATTCAAAGATAAAGCCCAACTCCAGTTTATTTTTTGTGGTAGTACAGAGTTTCCTAGTAAGCACTCAGGAGCCTGTCTTTTCCCTATGCTTGTCTTAAGTCATCATGAATTACATTTTGATTATCTTACTGCTATGTCAGAGATCACTCTAAAACCGAAAACTATAGCATGTGTTCAATTTGTACATGAATCTACAATTTGAGTAGGATTCAGGGCAGGGGTAGCTTGTTTCTCTTCCACAAGGGGAAATAGAATGGTTCAGCTGGAACAATTCTTCTCTTAGTGTAGAAGGAATAAACGATAAAAGTGGTTAGGGTTGTTTGGCTCACAGAGGAGGGCCCCATGTGGGGGCCAATAGCCTCTAAGGAGGTGACCTGGTACCTCCTAAGATGCTCGTGCTGGGCGGCTGGTTAGGAAGCATTGTAGATTGAACCGGCTGCTGCTCACAGGACACAGGGCTCCTGCTAGGGACATATGCACAGGAACATGGAACAAACAGGAAGTAGCAAGTTTCCTCTCCATGCCTTCTGCTCAGTATCACCCTCATTCGTTCGCTGTTATGTAAGAACCGTGGGAAGTCTGTAGATGCCTAATGTCAGCATTGCAGGGCAGTGTGGAAGGGAGGGTAGATGGGGAGCTAAGAGCCACTGAAATAACCACAGATGGCCATGTGTGCAAAGAAGAAAAATAAAGAGTAGGTATAGAACAGGGGTGGGAGGAGGTGAAGAGAGGCTGCCATATAGAATAGGGCGTTAAGGAACCCCTTACCAAAAAGCAACATGTCATCAATACCTGAAAAAGGTTTGGAGCAGCCACAGGCTGCTTTATGAAAGTGCAAGTGCAAAGATCCTGTGGCAGGCTCCTACGGAGATTATTCTAAGAACAGAAAGTCAACATGGCCCACAGGAGAGTGTCATTTCCTGTAATATAATACTTCAGACTCTGGACTCCAGAATTAGCAAATTCTGAGGTGTCATCCCAATTGAGGCCCCCTAAAGACAGCAAATAATAGATCCCTTTTCAATCCTCAGTTTTCTCATAGGTCTGTTAATATGAGGCTTAGGGTTATGATGAGGTTTGCAGAGAAGAGTATAAAGTGTTCACACCATGTCAGAAATATTGACTAACAAACATGTGTTGTGTTGGAAGTAATAGTGGAAGACCTGTCATTATACACTTACTGTTGTGTTCTTCTTCTTCATCATCATCATCATCATCATCATCATTATTGCCTTTTAAGGATCCAGGGTTTGAGACCTAGGGCAAGAAGTTGCTTTTGAGAATATCTGCTCTTCCATCTTCTCAACCCCTGTAGAGATTTCTGCATTGTTCATTACCCAGCACTACTTTCTGCACTTAGCTTTGGGATGCATTCTTAATATCCTTTTGAGTATGTGTGTCCGTTGACCTTGTGCGTGGCCAGAGAGTGCTGTGGTTGTGGCCAGCAGAATGCTGTGGTTGTCACAGTGTTTTGTTCCTATGAAGGACTGTGCCATGTTGCCCCAAAGGTTGTGATGAAGGTTGGCTTGGTGAGTGAAAATACAGTGGCCAATTCCAGGAAGTCAGCCATGGCTATTAGTAGTGACTGAGGACTGTGGATGCTGACTGATGGCGGTTCTTTCCACACTGTGGTACTGTTTGGTCTCCAGCTGTTCATTTGTAGCTTCTGCATTGATTCCCCAAGCATGTCCTTCCTTGGAAAGAGGAAGAAGAGACTTCTACCAAAACTGTCAGGCCCTCTTTGGTCATTTTTATATTTTCCATAGTCCTATTTTGGTCTACGCATCCTTCCCTGATGTTAGTCGGTATTCATTTCAGTATTCAGAAAACTGCTTTTCTCTTACAGGCCTTATTTCCTGTTTTTGCCTATGTAAAACAACAACAACAAAATAATAATGTCTTATTCAAATTTCGGAAGGTGCTTGGGATTACTATTAGAGTTACTAGCTTTAATTTCCTATGACTCCTTTCAGATATCATTCATATTACATTTGAACTTGAGGAATGCCTTCAAGACTTCCCAGTTGGCTCACTCAACCACACCTCTCCTTGTTTTGTAGCTAAGCCCCTTTGAAGGCCATACAGTATTGTCTAGATTTATTAAAGACTTTGACTCTCTGTTCCCCTGGGACCAAAAATGTGGGTTTCCCCCTGAAGATGAGAGAGTAACTGCTGGGTAAATGGGTCCCAAGGCAGGTATTTGGTGAGCCCTCCTTGTAAGAGCCGCAGGGTCATGTGTCATAGCGCCAGGTCAGTCCCTGCTGACAAGCAGCTAATGGCAGTCAGGCCTGCTGCCAGATCAACGAATCAGAATCAGGCTGCTCCCTCCCTCCCCCATCCCTCTCTGCCCTTGGCCAGCAGGTGCTCTTGACAAGGATAATGAATTAGATGAAACTCAAGAGTGAGAATCAGTAAAGCCTCCAATGACATGCCATTTAATTAATATATGGGAAACAAAACACTAACAAAATCATTTTTGTTCTGAAGAGTAGATATGTTGCATGTCACAACCAAGGAATTATTGTGAATGAATCGGTTGCAAACTTGTTGTCATTAAGAAAAACGTCTTGCTTTGATCGCCAGTTGCAATTTATCTGGGATTACATTTGGTCCAGTTTGTAGAGTTGACAAGGGCATTGGAGGGTTCTGAGAATCTTGCAGGCTTAAAATTATGTGATCATTATTTTAAGGTGCTCACCTGACATCTGAAATCAGGCCTGATTGAAAAGGGCCAATTTCTCCCAGAAGCTGTGTGACTATCCTTTATTAAAGAATTAATTAGAGTTAACTTGTATCACTAAGATTTCTGCTTGATTTTATTTTTAAAATACTGACACCTGACACCATGGGCCAGGCACAGTGGCTTACATCTGTAATCCCAGCCACTCAAGAGGTGAAGATTGGAAAGGTTGGTGGTTCAAAACCAGCCCAGACAGAAACTTGGCAAGAATTCATCTCAACAAAAAAATCTAGACCAGTAAGAATGTAGTCTAGACTAGCCCAGGTAAAATTCTGAGACCCTGTTCAAAAAATAACTACAACAAAAGCTGTAGGAGGCATAGCTCAAATGGAAGAGCACCTGTCTGGCAAGAATGAGGCTCTGCATTCAAACTCTAGTATCATTTTTAAAAAATCAATTTTCCTATAATCCCTTTGATATTTCACATAATATTCTAATAAAATAAGTTGCTTAAAAGTCAGTGGAGGGGAAGGTTGAATTTTGGTCAGTCATGTCAACAGAGGCATCTATTTCTAACCGGTTCTAACATTTCAAAGCCGATATTTAAAAGCACTAGTGATTTCTTAAAGAAAGTTTGGCTTCTAAAAGCTATATAATGTGGCTTAACAACAGAATAAAAAGTAACGATTGGCATTTGCATCCATCAGGACTGTGTAGTCTCTACCTGAAAGTGAACTCAACTTCTGTCAAGAGCCTTACCCCATTATGAGAGCTACGGTTGCTTGTTGAGAAATGAGCTCATTAAAATGAGAGTGGCTGCAGCTCATCCGCTGGGAGGGGCTCCATCCTTTTGGAGCTGCTGTTACCTCCACATAGTTTGGGACTGTAACACACAGTCACCGAGACAACCAGCAAACATGAGATGAGGTAGTGGATGGTTGGGGTTGTGTTATGGTTTTCTGAGTATCAACAGACATTCCCACCTGTGGGGAGAAATGTAAGTGGGTTATGAACCCAACAGTCACAAGAGGTGCAGTTAGCTCTCCTCACACATTTCGGTGATGACCATGTGCTAGTGTGCCAATGTCTTTGCTCAGGGACACCCATGTTGAATGTGACAGGTTTTGGTGCCCAATCTAAAGCCTTTTCTCTATGGCAAATGCTCCTGTTAACAAATAAAGAGTTGGGAGTACACCTGTTTAAAAACAAAAAAAGCAAAGGGTCCTGAATTTGGTCTGTAACCCTGTGCTGTTTGAGTAGACTGTTCCCCTAAGGTGTTCTTTCTACTAAAAAACTCACATATCATTAGAACGTGGTATTCTTTACTTTGGCGAAGCCCTAATTTGTACCACCTCCTCTTTTATTCATTCGGCATCTTCTAGCTCACACTGTACAATATTTTCTTTTGATGACTTTGACACAGCATTATGTATATTTGCTGGGAGCCAATATAGAATTTTCACATTCACGAATATTTGGCGGTGTACCTGGGCAGGCTGCAGGAGCTCTTATGCTCGGATGAAATGAAAAACAATGTAGTCATAAAATCAACATAAGCTTCCTTTTTTAGATTCACCTTACATTGCTCCTATAATTGCTTCGCTTCGGTACTAAACCTTCGTTGACATCTCTCTTTTTATCTAGTGTTTGTCCAGCAATAATTACATTCATTCACTTAAAAGGAGCCAAAATAATATAGTTGACATGGAACTTGGGGAATAGAATTTTTACATTTAGACACTGTCATGAAATCAATAGGCATTTTTCTTGTGAATTGGTACTGTTACTTCATGATGAAAGATTGAGCTACTTAAGAATGTGTTCACTTTGTGATTTCTTATGGAAAGATGATTCAAAGAGTTGTAATTAGGGGTTGTGTATTTGCTTCTGACACTAAAAAAAATTATCACTAAAAATTCAACTTTGGTTAAGGTGGAGAAAATATGTTATCTTTGGAGAAAAACGATTAGGCATTACATGTAGAAATTTGTTATTCCTTGTTAGCACTATAGTAATTGGTCAGTACATTGTTATTACTGCTGCTGTTTACTCCTCTTCCTCTCCTGCTAGTCCTGGGCCTTGAACTCAGGGCCTGAGTGCTGTCCTTGGGGGTTTTGTTTTTTCTCAAGGCTAGCACTCTACTACTTGAGCTACAGCTCCACTTTCAGCTTTTTGCTGGCTAATTAGAAATACAAGTCTCTTGGGCTTCCCTGCCTGGCAGGCTTCAAAGAGTGATCCTTACTTCTCAGCCTCCTGAATAGCTAGGATTACAGATGAGAGCCACCAGTACTGGACCTGCCTCCTCCTTTTGCCTTCTTCCTGCCTCTCCTCTTCCCCCTTCTCTTGGTTCTTCTCTTCTCCTTTTCTCTTCCCTTCCTCCTCATCCTACAGTGCTAAGAACTGAGTTATGGTCTTGTATATGTCAGGCAAACAGCACTGAGCTAGCCCCAAACCAATAACCGGTACATTTCCTTCCACAGCCATTTCTCCAAACCAGTATAGTCTATGGAGTGATAATAATGTTGATTGTGCTATATCATTGTGGCTGCCATTAGTTGAGTGCATATTATAATAGGTAGACTAGGTATTTACATATATTATTTCGTAGAATACTCCCTCCATCTTATGAGATATTTATTGTTACTATTACCATTTTAGAGATGAGAAAAACCAAGGTCCATGATATTGAAGTTGGCCTTGGAATCTAAACTGCTGGAATCTAAACTTATGAAGTCTGATTTATACTGACATTCTGGAAGAGCCTAGGTATTTGCACATTTTAGGAAAGTGATATTATAATGTGATTAGTGATTTCTTATTTCACACTTAACATTATATTCCTATATTGGAAGGAATAATGAAAGCCACTGTTACATTTTTGAGCAGTGAATTACACTAGGTATTATTATGCATGGAAAGAAACAATTCCTTTACCACGCTGTAATAGCTGTGTGAGCAGAGACTAGATTCTAAGCATCTTAATAGTTAAAACACATTTTTATTTTTTACCTAGGCTCTTCCTATTAGACCAGGCAGCTTTCCAACTTTCCATCATCTTGCTCTCACATCCCATCTGAGATTATAGCCATGTGCCAACATGCCCAGCCTTGTGCAATATTTTTTTAACAACTATTGGCATAAAAATTGCATACCATACAATTTGCCTTCTCAAAGTGAACAATTCATTGGTTGTCATTATATTCACAAGACTAACTATGCAACCATTATAAGTATTTAATTAGAGAATATATGTATTTCCCCCCAACCTCTTGCAAAAAGAAACCATATGCCAATTAGAGTGATTTTTTTTCTTTTTTTAAACTAAGAAAGCAAGCTGCCTAATCTGAGAAGCATTCGGCATTTAGTACTGAGCATGCAAATTCACCTAATTTGTGGAAACATAATATTCTTCATTAATCACAGGTTTTACCAAAATAATCACTTTCTCTTATAAGCCTTTGAACATCATCTAGCAGAAATGGTTGGAAAAATCAGTTTGTTTTCATTTTACACAAACAATTGCTGTAATTAATTCTGTAAAAGCAAAAATATGCCTTGTTCTCATGGAGCAGGTCTGTCTAGCCTAATCCCTGGTTATCACAGACAACCTTTAGATGGAGCCTTACTGCATTCCTCTCAGAACAAATATGTGTCAGGATAATCCTCTAGAGTTGATGTTTGATATGTTGAGGATTCTTATCTTTTATTTCCTGAGTGCTTTTAATACTGTTTGAGATGAATCCATGACAGCTTGAGAATTTTGCTTTGTGCTTTCCAGTGTTTAATGAATGCAAGTTTTCCTCTGTGCGTTTTATGTACGGCAAGTTTTCTCTTTGGTGGAAAGGGGAGGTTCTTTCTACAGGGATTCTGGGATGCTTTACTAGATTATTCTGGTTAGGAGATGATGAGATGGAGTTCTCCAGAGCTTCAGTTTGGGATCCAGGAAATCCTGGGATTCAGCTTTCTGTCATCCAACCCTCAACCCCACAGCCCTCCTTCCTTGACTTGATGAAGGCCATGTTGGCTTATTTGTCCCTGAAGAGTTATAGAACTCAGTGGAATCCCTCCTCACTCCTATTTTGTCTCCTAACCCTTCCTCTGTCTCTTGCATATATAGATGTTTTCACTGCTCTGGGGCAATAAAATCCTATGTTCAAATTCTGTTTCTCCTGTTAACTAGATGGGTAATTTCTAACAAGTCACATGGTATCTCTCTGCATCTTTTGCCAACCTGTGATATGAGGGTAATATTACCTGCTTATAGTGTTGTTGCAAGGATAAATGTTGGCTTAAGTACAGTTTTTTATAAGCAGATTTGTGTGTGTATATGTGTGTTTTTGTGCGTACGTGCATGAGCACACATCTGCCAGTATGGGGGCTTGAACTCAGGGCCTAGGTGCTGTCCCTTAGCCTTTTCTCTCAAAGCTTATATTCTACATGAACCATTCTTCTACTTGAGCTATTTTTGGTTGTTTGTTTTTGCAGGTTAATTAGAGATCAGAGTCTCTTAGACTTTTGTGCCTAAGCAGCTTTGACCCATAGTCCTCAGATCACAACCTCCTGAGTAGCTAGGGTTACAAGCATGAACCACTAGTGCCCAACATATGAACATTATTTTTAAATGCCTTAAATAAATCTACTGCTTGAATCTTTGCATAGGAATTGACTTGTACCTCACTGTCATGCTGCTGTGTTGTCATAGTAGCAGGCCATGTTCTTCTGTGCCAGTGACAAAATGAGTGTAAAAGAAGGACCTACCTGTGGACAGCAGCAATCAACATAACGTCAGAGATGGACACTGTTGGTTTGTCTTACACTAGGTCCTTCCTCCTTTGCTAATGGTTGTGAGTCATTTGCCTGCTATAGACAAGTATGTACCTTCTTCTTCTGTCACCATTCAATTCTCTCAGCTGTCTGCCCCTTCCCCATGCTTCCTGGTAAGCTTACATATCCACCCTTCCAATGGCTGAGGGCCACTGGCTTCCAAGAAAACAATAGATGGGAGATTTGAATAGCTTTTCTCCTAGGCTATCTCACTCAAAACTTCTTTTCCTTCTTCCCAACTCACTGTTGTTGTGAAACAAAGAGCTGGAAGCAGGATCATGAAAAACAGATGGAATGTTTCCCATCTTCGATTCTAAGCCCCTTTTCTGGCCATCAGTGTAATGAAACAAATGCAAGTCCATGTTTATTTCAAGTGTTTTGGATGTGATGTGCTAATTACATAGTGTGCTCCATGTAGGATGGAAGCTGATGAGCTCTGGCTTGAGAGTTATAGCTGCAGTGAAGTAATTGTCTTTATGCACCTGCTTTTAAGCAGCTGAGCATAGTGTGCTTGCCTACAATTCTAGCTGCTTGGGAGGCTGAGGTATGGAAGATCAAAATTTGAGACCAGCCTGGGCAAAAAGTTTGTAAGACCTCTTTGTCAACCATTAGCTAGTTGTAGGAGCATATGTCTGTCAACTGAATTGTATAGAAGCCTGAGATCTGGCCAATTGTGGTTCCAAGATAGCCCAGGCAAAAATATTTGCAGCACTCCATCTCAATAGAACAAATTGTGTGTGCTGGTACATGCCTGTCTTCTCAGCTAAGGCAGGAAGCATAAAATAGTATCATTTAGTTCAGGTGTAGACCTCAGCAAAGAAAAAAAAAGAGCTATAATCTCACAAAACCCCCCAAAACTGTTCAAAAAAGGGCTGTAAGCATGGTTCAGTGGTAGAATCCCTGCCCAACAAGCATGAGACCCTGACTTCAAACCTCTAGATTGTCCCCTACTCCCCCCACACCAAAGACGTGATTAGTGAATAGTCTCGTTTAAAATCTGGGGTGGAAAATAGAAAACTGAAGGCCCTGCTCCTTCCCTTTTGTCATCAGGGTTGGAAAGGTTGGAGAAGGAGAGTACCTCGTTAGTCAAAATGAAGGTACTAAAGGAGATGAATTGCCTTCTCCTTGTATGAAGTGCCTTTCTACTGAGGAGTGAAGATTTGTAGATAGCTACATAGGGTGATAGGAAGACACCATATCTTCTAAATTTTAGTTTTGCCCTTTTGGCCATTTGGTCAACCTTCTTCATTCCTGTCTATTTTCTAATATTCTGTACGGATGCTAATGAGGTGAATCCCTTCAAGTTTCTGTGAAATGGTGCATCAGTTCAGGTTAGACTGGGGCACAACTAGATTCTAGATTCTTTAGGGAATCTAAAGAGAATTCAGCTTTGCTCTGACAGATACACAGCACGTGTGGGGAGGGGGGGAGGCTCAGCAGCAGACACTTCCAGTCTCTCTCAATGTGAGTCTCTTACCCACTGTGACAGTGATGATATTTTGGAGGTAGGGCCTTTGGGAGGGAACTGAGATGGATTTTCTCATAAGAGTGGGTCCCTCTTGATAGAATTAATGCTGTCAAAGAAGGAGGAGACAGGAAAGCTTGCGTTCTCTGACATGAAGGGATGTAATTTAAAAAAAAAAAAAGGCAACTATGTGCAAACCAGGAAGAAGATCCTCAGCAGACAGAGTCTGCTAACACCTTGATCTTCTGTTTGCAGCCTCTGGGACTGTTAAAAGTGCTTTGTGTCTGAGCCATCCTATCTAGTCTGTGGTATTGTCCTACAGCAGCTCCAACTTAAAAAAAAAATCCAAGTAAATGCGTTAAGGATTTTGTGATGAGAAAATTTAGATCTCAGATTCCAGATCAATGAAATACATTTATTTTTGTTGCATTTATTTTTGGTACTTACTATTTATGACAGGTTGAAATGGATTCTTCATTAGAGATAATGCTAAATGTTTCCTTAAAAATAACCAAGTCAGTCTGTCCTAGACCTGCTCTTCTCCTGCCCTTGGACTTCAGAACCTGAGATTCTCTGGCCTTACGCCCATGCCCCTCTCCCTCAGGGCCCTCAAGACTTTGATCTCAGACTGTGATCCCACTGACTTCCCTGCTTCTGAATTCTCTTTTGGATGTGAACTGAGTCATGCTTCCGGAATTTCAGGGTCTCCAACATTCAGACAGCCTATGTGGGTCTCTTCACCTTCCATAACCTTCTAGTAAGTCTCCTCTGACATATCTGTCAGTGATAGCACATAGCTAAACAGTTTCTGTTGGTCTGTCTCCGTGGAGTTCTCTTGTTCAGCCCTAATCTCCTGTACATCTTTTATACATTATCTCTCAACCTGCTCTCAGGACCCCCTGCAAATTACAAAATATAAGCAGTAGCATTCACTATTCATGATGTAGTATGGATTTGTGGGGGGGACGTCGGTCATGGGGCTTGAACTCTGGGCCTGGGTGCTGTTCCTGCACTCTTCAGCTCAAGGCCAGTACTCTACCATTTGTCACAGTGCCATTTCTGGTTTTCTGGTGGTTAATAGAAGAGTCTCACAGACTTTCCTGCCCAGGCTGGCTTTGAACCGTGATCCTCAGATCTCAGCCTCCTGAATAGCTAGGATTACAGGTGTAATTTAAAAAATTGCAGGCATAGCCACAGGTGCCCAGCTATTAGTATGGATTTTCATGTGTACTGAACAGTGAGTCTCCCACAGTCAGGATGCAGGGCATCCTGTTCTTACCCGTTTCCCTGGGGCTGCCCCTGTGCAGCTCACTCCTGCCTCACTCCTGCTGACCACTCATCAGATGTTCATCCCTAGAGTAGTTTTGTCTTTCTCAGAGCATCATGTACATAGAATCAGTCTGTAGCCTCTCAGTTCTGGCTTTTCTTTCACTCAGCCTTGTGTATTTGTGTATTTGTGATCCATGCTGTGTGTATCAGTAGCTTTGCTGAGTAGCAGTTCCATTGGGGGTGAGGGGATGTCCCATAGTTTAAACCTATTCACAGTTGAAGAATGTGGTGTGATTATGGGTAAAACTATGGTAGAGGTTAGTGAGCAGGTTTCTGTGTTTTATTTCTCTGGGGTAAATAAGCATTGGAATAATGTAATAAATTTATGTTTAATTATTTTGATAGCATAGATTAATTGTACAGAGTAAGGGGTCTTACTGTGACTTTCAGTCCGTACATATAATTTACACTGATCATATTTATCCCATCCACCATCCCCTCCCCTTTTTTTGTAATCATAATGTATTTGTTTCACTGTGACATATTTATATGTATTGTATGACATGACATGTGCATACAGTTTACTTTAATCATATTCGGTTCCTATCCCCCTCTCCCTCTTCCTTCCTACTTAACCCCCACCCAGTAGTTCACCTTTTATATTAATGTATTCCTTTTTGTTTTTCTTAATATTTGTATTCTGCATATGAGGGAGAAAGATATAGTAATTTCTTTCTGAGTCTGCCTTGTTTCACTTATCATCATAATCTTTGGTTTCATTCACTTTCCTGCAGATGATATAATTTCATTCTCCTTCATGGTGAATGAAACTCCATTGTGTATATATGCCATATGTTCTTTATTCATTCTTTCCTTGATGGCACCTAAGCTGAATCCATCGCTTGACAATTGTGCATAGTGCCACAGTAATATATTTTAACTTTTTCACGAACTCTTCTCCCAAGTGGTTAGATAAATCATTTTTGTTCTTGAGAGTTTTAGTCACTCTAGCATCTGATATTGTAAACAGAACATTTCTAGCTGAATGCTAAATATAATGCTAACTGTAATCCTAGTTGAGATCTGGAGGATCAAAGTTTAAGGTCCACCCTGGCAGAAAAGCTCACTAGATTCTATCTCCAAAGTAACCAGCAAGAAGCTGGCTGGAGGCATGGTTCATGTGGTCTGTTTTTCACATGTTAAATGGTTCACTTTAACAGTTGAAGTGACTGCAGTTTTTGGAAGCCTTGTTAGGTTTTAATAAACAGGACTCAGATTAATTTAGCAGCAGGTGATGACAGCATCATTGAGTATTAACAGTTCAGACTGAGTGGGATGATGGTGACCCTATTAGCAAGCTAGCCTTAAGCCCGTTTGGATAGTAATTGAGAGAGATCTCAACAGAAGTAACTTGTCTGGGAACCCAGTGGTACTGGAAGCATGACGCACTAGGAAATGGTTTGTTAATGTTCCACCACCAGGATTTCCCACCCAGCTTCAAGTGGGTATTTCTAGAATAAAAAGAGGCTGCCAGTGAGCCTGCTCAGTTTCCTGTCTTTAGCCTTGGGTTGGCAGTTTGATGATAAGGAAGGTCACTTTGTGATTTGCTCTAGTAGGGTCACTGAAGCCAGGTATACTAAAAGTTTATGAACCATAAAATGTGCATAAGAAGCAAACAGCCACTCAGGGTTGACTAGGTGAATTTTGTGTGAGGTGAGGGTAGGGGTGGGGGTGAGGGATCCGTGGGGTGACATTGCTAATACTTTCTGAAACATTCAGCAAGACAGAGCTCAAATTCATTGTTTGGACACAAATCTTATAGGCTTTTTGTTGTTGTTGTTGTTTGTTTGGTGCCAGTCAGGTGAAAAACTAATGCCATCTTTTCATCCGTTTCATGTCTACCGTATTCCTTTTCATTGCCGAAGGCAAGTGTCTTTGATCTTGGAGTTAGTTTTCAATGCAACAAGAAACCTCATAATACACTGTGTGGTTCACCTGGTGCTTACAGTTCTTTTGCATGTTTTTGTGGAAACCAAATTAAGACTGAAGACGTTTGACTTGAATGAGCAAGAGTCAGGTCTTGGAGCTATTTCCATTTGTATTCAGTTTCTAAAATGCCAAAACAAGTATGTGTCTATTGGTAAAACCCAGAATAGGAGAGGTATTAAAGGAAAAAGTGCTCAGTTCATTTCCTGTTTGGGAAGCCACCCTTCCCAAGGCTCCATCTATAAGGGTAAACTATTATTCCACTCATTGACTATGTGAAGATGAACTTATAAAACATTCAGTATACACATGGCTCTCATTTTCTGTTCTTCAAAGAAATGCAACATCAGGGTACATATTCTATAACATGTTTGCATTACTTTGGTTCTCATTCCAGGCATTTCTTCTAACAGTGGTGGGCAGATCCAGTCATTCTTTACAGTTTGCTAGGAGAGAGCTAATACCTTCTCCTTGGGTGTGGATTACCACCACATTCCATTTATTTGTTTCCATATCAATGCGTATTCTTTTAATAGATTCACTTTTTCTTTGTCTTGTTTTATTTGGATACGTTTATTGCTCTAACCACTGTGCTACAAATACCTATTTTCTCCTGCCAAGTGACCATAGCCAATAAGAAACAAATAGAAATTTGGGGAGGGGTGTAAAACAGAATTTGACTAGATCATTTTCAAAGCATTTATGAGCTGCTGCTAAAAGGAAGGTTTTTGTATAGCAGTTCAAGATGTCTCGCTGTGTAATATGAAGTATGTTTCTTATTATTCTGAAAGCCTGAAGTGCTTTGGGGCACAGGACAGAACACAGTGTAAACCAGGCACTCTCATGGTTTAGAGTTGTATTCATCAACATGATTGCAATCATTGGTCACATGTGGCTATTAAAATTAGAAGTAAATGAGAACTTAAATTCAGTCCCTCAGTCTCTGTAGCTGTTTTCTAGCCCCCGTGTTAGCACCGTTATGGAATGTCTCCAATCCAGGCAGAAAAGTTCTATTGGGTAAGGGATGGTTTCGAATGTGGAATGACAGGAGACTGTCAGAAACTGTTAGAACTGAAATCATGGCTTTACCCATCGCGTTAGGTGACCTTGGGCAGGTTACTTTCCCTCTTTAAGTCTCAGCTTCCTCATCAATACAGTGAAAATAATACTAATCCTACTTTTGTGTTCTCTTGCAAAGATCAAATATAGTAGTATTGATTAAGTACTTAACACCTTGTTATCAGACATAACATCCACAAGATGGAAGCCATTCTTTCCCAGTGATGGATTTTTTTTCCTCTTCTTTTCTTTTTTGAGAAGGGAAATGATGTGTTTGTTAGCTTAAATCTATTAACTGCAAGATATAGTTGTTCTGGTTTCCAGCTAGACAAACAGAAGACCTTATTGTTAGCTGCAGAAAACCCCAGTTTGTCAGACTCATACTTTTTTCTCTCCCTTTCCTTTCTTTCTTTCTTTTTTTTAAAAAGCATCCTCTGTCTCTGAGAAACATGCTTGAATTTGTTTTACTTCTCTTCGGTCAGGAAGTAACCCTTTGGCTTTGTTAGAAGCGTGGTTTGTAATAATTGTACCCACCCCAGATGGCTCCTGAAAACCCTTTGAAATGCCATCTGTCAGGCGTGTGTCCAGCCGGCAGCCTGTCATTCTGCTACAAGAAAGGAGGAGGCGGGGCCCCTCCCTGCGTCCTTTTCTCCCTCCATCACTGAATGGAGCCTGGTACATTGGAGCAGACCCAGCATGGGTTGCTCTGAGGATACCCGGGAGTAAACCTCCTGCTAGCCAACAGCATGGAAAGGTTTTGTCTGGATAAAATAAACCCTGAAGGTCCAGTGAGTAGAGAATTGTCTGCCTACTGCCTCCTTCCACTGCTGCTCAGAGACCATTTGAAGAATATTTTGTAATGTGGGGGAAAAGATGTCTGTGAGTTTTATTTTTCCTCCAAAACGTAGCATGTTTGAAGGCCTTGGTTATTTCCGATGCTTTTGGGAAATTAAGACTCTGGGGGTGACTATTGTCTTTAAAGTAAATCTGACAAGCTGAATGAGAAAGCACAGTTGAAATGGCATCCATAAGATGGTTACAGAAAGAGGGAGAAAAACAAAACAAAACAAAACATGGTCTGGTCTAGGAAGATTTTTAAAACTCACAAGCTTGTGTTTGTTTTTATTTTAGCCTTATCTTTTTAAAAAATGAATTTAATGGAATTGGAGTATGGAGGCTGAGCCTGAGAGTTGCTATTTAAAACTTATTTAGGACAGATCGTATCTCAGCACGTTTCAGAGAGTCTATTCTTGCACAGTATCGGAATCGCCCAGGATGACGTAGACTGTGTTTTACAAACAGCCCGCTGAACAGCTTTTTTTACTTGGCTCCAAAACCTCATTTCCACCTCTCATGCTCCTGTCTTGCTGGTTGCCTCTTGTAAGCTTTCAGGACCTGTATCCTATTCACAGATTCTACAAGACAGAAGGTCTTTGTGTCCAGTCTATGCTTTTCAAGCTTCTTTTTTTGATGCTTCTTCCTTGGTCTTCCAGTGTCCCTGGTTTACTGAACGACTCATCACTTCTAAGCCAGGTCATCAGACCATGAGCCTTTCCTGATCACCTTCAAACCTAAAGAGGTTACTGGTTCTCTCCTCTCTGAACCCAAGTGTCTAATCTCAGACTTAAATGTCTTAAATCAACTATTTTTTTCCCCTTCTGTCAGTACTGGGACTTGAACTCAGGGCCAGAGAATTCTCCCTTAGTTATTACACTCAAGGCTGATAATCTACCACTTGAACCACAGATCTAATTCTTGGCTTTTTGCTGGTTCATTGGAAATAGGAGTTTCATAGATTCTTCTGCCTAAGCTGGCTTCAAAACACAATCCTTAGATCTAGCTTCCTGAGTAGCTAGGATTGCAGGTGTGACGCACAGGGTATGGCCAGAGTCAACTCTTGATGCTCTATTCCAGAAGTTTTTTGTTTTAATAATGAACGAAATTGACCTATATTCTTTCTTACAAATTCACTTATTTCTGTCTTCACAGTATAGGCCTATACTGTCCCACTCCTCTGGTTTTTAGCAATGAGTTGAGGCAGGAGTCTCTAATGATTTCCTTAGGAAGTGTAAAACATGTGACTTCCATATCTGGCTCCTTGCATTCATTTTCAACTTCGTTTCTATCCCTGCACCAGCCTATATGCCCTTCTCCCAAATCAAAGCCGTATTCTATACGGCTGTATGCTGGAGGTTACTCCCCACCTTGCATGAGCCAGACTTTTCCTATTCCTCCATCCTTACTCCTCACTTTGCCTTCTTTTGCCAAGATGTGCCAAGACACATCTAATCCTCTGCCCTCCATTGTTCTGAGATGCCTCTAACCCTGTAGCCCACAGAAGATTTATTTCTCCCTGTATTGTCCCACATGCATATTTATTTTCTCTCATAGTGAAGTAGAAATTTCATTAGGGGAAATACTTTGTTTTGTTTACCCATGATTCCCCAGTGCCTTAATTAGTGCTTGACATGTAGAGGCATCTTGGAAAGTATTTATTCAATAAATGAGGCACATAATGATATATCTATGATCTATATTTATATAATATCAGATTATTGTAGTATAATTGAAAAAGTAAGATTCTAAATTCTAACAATAATAAACTATAACATCTGCTAACATGTTGCCTTCAATACATATAACACATGTATGACATAGATATTGTCATTAGCCCTATTTTATCCAAGAGGAACCAAGTAGTAACAGAGCTAGGAACTGTGTCCAGCAAGGTCATTAGATCATGAGCCTGTCCTGATCACCTCTACTTTCTTGAGAACACACTATGTGCCTAAAACTCAAGCACTCAAGTTCCTGAATGTTTTTCCCTCTGTGGTGCTGAGGATCCAACCCAGGGCCTCCTACACGTTAGGCAAGTGTCCTACCATTGAGCTACACTTTGGTCCATGACACATGAGGTGAAAGTTTAAAGGTCATAAACAACCTCTGCTCTAGTCCACCAAGATGCCAGAAATAGAAACAAATAAGAAACCAGTGTAGGAATAGACCTATGGATAATACTCAAGTAGGCTTCTATTCAGAAAGCCCCAGAGTGCTGAGTAAAAGAAGCAGACACTTGAACATATTCTGTGTATAATCTGTGACTACTTAAGCTCCTTCAGATATTTTATAAATCGAGTGCATTTAAAAGTATATTTGGGGGCTGGGAAGGTGGCTCAGTGGTAGAGCGCTTGCCTTGCATGCATGAGGCCCTGGGTTTGATCCCTCAGCACCACATAAGCAGAAAAAGCTGGAAGTGGCACCGTGGCTCAAGTGGTAGAGAGCTAGCCTTGAGCTGAAGAGGTGAGAGACAGCATCCAGGTCCAGAGTTCAGACTCCACAACTGACCCACCCCCCGCAAAAAAAACTGTATTTGGCCTGAGTAACACATGCAACAATTCACAAGGTTTTGGATCTAAGGGAATCATGGCTCTCTATAAAGTGGGGATAGTTCACCCACTGCCAGGAGATCAGAGGTCACATAACCTGCAAGACATTGGAGGTGCAGGGCACATACAGTTGGTTATTTAATTGCTTTAAAATTAAGGGAAGAGGAAGTGGCGTTGTGGCTCAAGTGGTAGAGTGCTTGCCTTGAGCTGAGGAGCTGAGGGACAGTGCCCAGACCCAGAGTTCAAGCCCCACAACTGACCCCCCCCAAAAAAAAGGCTTATAAGGAAAGCCCTAAAAACCTTCAAATTTCAATATAAAATTTGCCTAAAATTAAGGGAAGAGAATCTGAGGAAAGGGAAGCTCCTGCTTCTTGTGCTGAGAACTTTAAATCTCTACCATCCATG
The DNA here is from genome assembly GCF_000151885.1 of Dipodomys ordii. Classification (NCBI taxonomy): domain Eukaryota; kingdom Metazoa; phylum Chordata; class Mammalia; order Rodentia; family Heteromyidae; genus Dipodomys; species Dipodomys ordii. Next base: position 17,532,173 of record NW_012267228.1, read on the forward strand.
TTTATCTTATCTCGTCATTTGAAGGAGGCAACAACTGACATCAGTTTTGGTTCTGGTTTGGGCTCCCATCATATCATCGTTCAACCTAGGTTTCCTTTACACACTGAATAATTGCTTTAGTTTATCTTCTATTCTTGGTTCTGGGTAAGCCGCAGTCTGCCCATTGCCTTTCTACTTAGGGTCATGACTAAGCTAAAACAGATCCACAGCCTAGCACCCAAGCAGGTTAACCTCAAGGTTTTAGATTATTTTATAGCAGAAACTGTGACATTGAGTAGCCATATAACCAATTAATTCAGGGAGAGATTTTTCCTTCCAATGTAGTGTCCTTCCTCTGTAGGCAGAACATACACATGTCCTCTTTTTTTTTTTATCAAATATATTAATTACATGGACAGAAGCTACATTTTAATCCCTGGGAGATGTCCAACCACAGATCTTGGGCAATCACACAGTGATGTGTTTATGCAGTGGGTGTCATTTTCTTCAAAGGGCCTATTACACTGGAACTTGCCAGATGTATTAAGAAACACAAGGATTTCAGGGGCTGGGATAAAAATATAAACCCCTCAGACTCTGAGCTTAGTGTTTACTGGAGTCCTTAAAGCTGCTGATAGTAGATGTTGTCTGGGTAACATCCTTGCTCATTTGGTGCATTTAAATGACTGGTAAATCTGTCTCTAAGTTACTAGTTGTGCTTAGTTCTGTCTTCCTACCTGAGGGTGGAAGAATGCTGTACTCATAGAAGAAGTTGCCTTTCTCTGATACTGTCTGCACAGGTATGTGGGCATGATTCTCAGCATGCCAGCTGACCCGACAAGTTCTTTTAATTATACCTGGTTGTGGAACTTCCTGTTCTAATGGCTGATGGCTTCCTTTCTACAGGCACAACCCGATCTCCCAGAGAAGGAGAGGTTCCAGGAGTGGATTACAACTTTCTAACTGTGAAGGAGTTCTTGGATCTTGAGCAGAGCGGGACTCTTCTAGAAGTTGGCACCTATGAAGGTGAGAGTCTTGACAGTTCGGGGGTCACAGAAGATGTGTCTTTCCCATGGACACTGTGGAAGGCCCTAGACCATCCAGGCAAATGTCTTACAAACTAGGGAAGTCTAGCCATCCATAGGAGATTACAGTTTAACCTTAATGTGACAAATCTTAATGAACTATACAGAATAGCATTTGGGGAAGCTATTTACAAATAGTTTTTTTTTTCTTTCACTGCTGAGGACCAAACTCAGGGCCTTGCACTAGACAGGCAAGTGCTCTTCCATTGAGCTAAATCCTCAACCCTACAAATAGTATTGCTCCAGATGTTTTCTCTTTTAGCTTATGCATTTCAGTGTAGGTGTTGGCGTGTGTCAATGCAGACATGTGGGCATAGGAAACATTGGAAGAGCAATTATGAGCAATCACACAATGTGACCTTGCAGGAAGGATTGTTTTCATCTGGAAATCTATTTACAGAGTTCAGTGGCTGAAATAGTGGTGTCTTTACACATGTTTCCATCTGCCTTTCTTCCATTTGCTAAGTGCTAATGTACTTGTTAGCTTCTGTGTGTATTACACACCCATGTGCAAATATGTATAGGAGCATCACAGTGCCTTGTTCCTTTTCAGTTCTGTCTTCCCTGATCTGTACTGTGCAATACTAGAACACTCCTTGTTTGCTTCTTCTTCTTCAGACTATTTTGTTTCTTTGTATCAATCACTTAATCTGTTCCCTCTGGATAAGAATTTGGGTCACTTTTAGCTTTTGATCTTTCAAAACACAGCTGTATTTAATAATGTGAACATATTTCACTTGGCAACTGTAAAGCTGTATGTATGAGATGGGTTCCACAGGTGGGATTGCTCAGTCAAAACCAAATTTTCCTCTTCCTCCTCTTTTTATTGTATTATAATCTATTGTTTCTCATAAATGTATGTTTATGTACATGATTTTAATCCTTTTGAATAAGTTTAATAGATATGTAATGATTACATATACTTACTAAATACATGTTTATAATACATAAGAATCAGAACAGATGAATTGGCATATCCATCGCCTCAAATATTTCTCCCTTCCTCCCTTCTTCCCTTCCTTCTTCTTTCCATCCTTCCTTCTCTTTCTTCCTTCTTTCCTCTGTCCCTCCCTCCCTCACCTTTCTTTCATGTTGGAACTCAAACCCAGGGTCTTTTGCATGCAAACAAAGCCCTCTACCACAGAACTACATCCCAGCTTTTGGTCTTTGCACAAGGGTCACATTACGTAGCTCAGACAGGCCTCGTGTTCACTATACACCTCAGGCTTGCTTCAAAGTTGTAATTTTCCTGCCTTTACTTCTCCAGTAATGGGATTACAGGTATGTACAACCTTGCCTGGCTATCATTTCTTTGCACTGGAAGCATTCAAAGTTCTGTCTTAAGTATACAATTAGTTGTTAGGTGACTAGTTAGCCTACTATAGAATAGAATATTATAAGTTACTTCTGTTTACCTTCCTCCCTGTTCCTATGTGCCATCTCCTCTCCATTTCCCTTTTCTCCACACCCTTCTAGACTCTCAGTGTCACACTTAGAGGAGGTTAGAATATGCAGCATGTGTCTTTCTGAGCCTGACCTATTCCACTTATCATAATGCTCATTCATGTTGCTGCCAGTGATAGGTGTAATGGCTGAATAATAATGACAATTTCATGGTTGAACAGCCATGTTGTTTATCTGCTCATCTGTCCATGGACACCTGGGTCAACTCCATATCCTGGCCATTGTGGATAGCAATAAACATGGTGTAGCTATGTCTTTTATATAGTGGTAAGTGTTCCAGAGTAGAATTTTTTTTATTGGGTCAAATTGTAATTGTGTTTCTAACTTTGTAAGGATCCTCCATATTGACTCTCATAATGGCTATATATTAATTTACGTTCACTGTATGAGTTACCATTTCCTCCCCATTTTTGCTAATATTTGTGACTGTGCTTATTTTTCCAATAAAAACTACTCTATTAGTAGAGAGAGGTATTACCTCATTGTGGTTTGATTTGCATCTCTCAAATTGTTAAATTTTCTAGAAATAATGGCTTTTGGATTATTATTTGAGACAGAAGTGGTGTGATACTAGATTAAATGACTAATTTGGCAATAGTTAGAGGCATCTCTATAAAGTCCTAAATTTTAGATTGTTCAGACAATCACACATATTTAAAAGATTAGACTTAAATAAGTACAGATAGAACACTGATTATCTTATCAGGAACTGTAGAGCTTCAATGTGATTACAGTCCCTATTAAAGATACTAGCTAAAATCAAGTGCTGGTTAAGGTTAGTTCCTAGGTTCTGCTCTGATGGATTTAGTGCAGGGAGGGGAGCTTTGTCTTTGTCCCCATTATTCATTACCAAATATTGTATATACCCAGTTAACTTACAACGTGATTTTTTTGGGGGAGGGGGCGGGGGGTCAGTTGTAAGGCTTGAATTCAGGGCCTGGGCGCTGTCTCTGAGCTTTTATTTTGCTCAAGGTTAGTCCTCTATTACTTTGAACCACAGCTCCATTTCTGGTTTTTAGGTGGTTAACTAGAGATAAGAAACTCATAGACTTCCCTGCCTGGGCTGGCTTCAAACCATGATCCTCATATTTCAGTCTCCTGAGCATCTAGGATTACAGACATGAGCCACCAACACCCAGCTTGAGCACTGCATCTGATCAGTTGGCTTAGTTCTTTGGTCCTGTCATGGCTGGATGGAGACTTGTGAATAGTTGAGGGTGGTGGGTAGGTGGTGAGAAGGCCAAGGGGCTTGAGGGAAACATGGAGTTTCTTGTCTTTGTGTCGCCAGTTAAAAATTCAGCAACTGTTCAGGTGCTGTTATTATCACCGACTTTTTTAGATGGGATTGTGTAAGGTAAATGGCATTAAGTAGCTTTTTCAAGGCAATAGTTAGTTCTTAGATGCTGGATCAGGAACCAAACTCAGCTCAGTCTGGCTCTGAGATCCTACACTGTTTTCCTGAAAAACCCCCAAATATCATGACTATAACCTAGTATATAGCTGTAAGGAAGTAACTATTTCTAATTATCTTTAAAACTGTGCTTCTGTGCACACCTACCAGTTGATTATTTCAAAGTTGAAATTCTGTGATGTATAAAGGCATCCTTTCCTCTTCCCACCCATTTGATTTGCTGAAGTCTTTAGCCTCTGACCTTGTACCAGTCAGATTTCCTGCCCTGTGAGATGTCTCTTGATTGCTTGCAGCACACTGGAGTATATTATGTTGACTCTTGCAACCTAAGAACAAAATAGGATTGTTCTTAGAAGCTGGCTACTATCTCAGGAGTAGTTCCAGAGAGATCCTCAGAGGTTAGGCTCTGTGCTGGCCTCTCTTGGACCAGTCCCTGATGGCAGCTGTCTCTGGTGTTGGAGCTGCCCTGTTCACCCACCACCTGGATCCAAGTCTCAGCCCCTGTGCGGTGGAGCTGGGTGGCCTCTGGCAAGTTGTGTAATTGCTCCTTGTCTGCTTTTCCCCTTGGTAAAGTGAAGATAATCACAGGGCTTCATCCTAGGTAGGACTAAATCACACAATGATTGGAAAGGGCTTACCAGAGCGCCTGATCCATATGAGCTCTCAATCAACATTAGTTCTTTTATTTGCGCACACGACTGGCCTTAAAATGCAACTACAGAGGATTTTCTGTCTTCGTGGAGTCAGCAAACCAGCAAATTTGCCCATAAAATATCTGTGCTTATTTCTCAAGTTCAAGCCACCTTTTGTTCTTTATATTTTATTACTTTATTATTATTATTATTTTTGTGGTACTAGGATTTGAACTCAAGGCTTTGTACTTCCTAAACAGGTACTCTACCACTAGAGAGCTATGTTCCAGTCCTTTTTTTTTGTTTTTTTCTTAGTAGATCCTGGAGCTTGAACTCAGGGTGTAGGCACTGTCCCTGAACTTTTTGGCTCAAGCCACAGCTCCACTTTCTAGCTTTTTTGGTGGTTAATTAGAGGTAAAGTCTCAGGGACTTTCCTGCCTGGGCTGGCTTCCAGCTGCAGTTCTCAGATCTTAACCTCCTGCATAGCTAGGAATATAGGCTTGAGTCACCAGCACCTAGCCCCAGTCCTTTTTAGCTTTACTTATTTTTCAAATAGGGTCTTGAGATTTTTGCCCTTCTCAGGTCACACTCCTCCTATCTCTGCCTCCCATATAGTTAGAGTTAAAAGCATGTACTGCCATGGCCAGCTTGTTGGTTTTGGTTTTGAACTACAATCCTCCTGGATCTCTCCTCCCTGAATAGCTGGAATTACACATGTGAGCCACCAAAGCTGGCTTCCTAACCACAATTTACCACCTGGAATTTCTTTGTCTTGACCACTGTGGATTCCAGAGGGGGCAAGTCTAGTAAAATTGTAAAGCAACACACTTTTAAATATTGAAGTAAAAGTAATAAATGTATTTGTCTGCTGTTGTTATGATACATGTTCTCCAAAGGCCCACATGTGAAGAGTTGGTTCTCCAGTCCATGGTGCTGTTGTGACAGTGCTGGAATCTTTACCTTTAAGAGGTGGGGCCTAAATAGGAAGTCATATAGAGGTGTGTCCTGGAAAAAGGTGTGGGAAGTGAGAGAAGGGATGGTTAGGAGGTGGGTGACAGTGTTCCTTGTAGTCATGTACTGTTGTGTAGAATGGGAACTTCTTTGTACAACTAAAGATAATAAAAGAAAAAGAAAAGGTATGGGGAGCCAGGCCCCTCCCCTTCTTCTGTCTTTGCCTCGTAGCCACAGGAGGTGAGCAGATTGCTACCCATCTCACGCCAGGATACCTTACCTGACACAAGCCCAAAGCAGATGAGTCACCATGTTCTGGAACCTGAGGCTGCGAGCTAAAACGAAGCTTTCCTCTTAAATTGACAATCCCAGATAATCTGACACAGTGATCTAACACAATGATTGAATAAGTCCTACCACGAAGAACATAAAATTATGTAAGTCCAGGCTGCTTGCCTTCCTCCTCCTCTCCATAGGAAAACTTCAGAAGATCTAGTACAGATACTCAGAAAACTTACATGTGAGCAATGTATGTATAGGCACTGTTGCTTATTTTTCCCTGGCCTTTCTGATTGTACTTAACATAGCTTGGAGATCCAATAAAGCATGTCTTGAGCTAAGCAACTTTTGTTTTTGGGGGGGGGTCATGGGGCCTGAACTCTGGGCCTGGGCGCTGTCCCTCAGCTCTTCAGCTCAAGGCTAGCGCTCTACCACTTGAGCCATAGCGCCACTTCCGGCTTTTTTCTTTTTGCTTATATGGTGCTGAGGAATCGAACCCAGGGCTTCAGGCATGCAAGGCAAGCGCTCTACCACTGAGCCACCTTCCCAGCCCCCAGCAACTTTTAAAAGTTGTAATTTGGCCTCCTCTCAGGGAGGGCACAGGGCACTGCTGCAGAGGGGCTGAGCTAATAAAGCCCCAAAGCCCAATCATAACCTTCAGATTTGTTTTCAGGCTAATGTCTATCTGGGATTTTGTGTTGTCAGGGCAGTAAGATTTGAGATCTGGAATACAGTAGAGCCTCTTTCCTCTTTCTGCAGACCTGATGTCTAGGAAGAGATTGACTAAGACTTTGAAGAGAATTGACAAAATCTGGCTGTATACCTGTTGTCCCGGTCATATAACAGACAGGGCTAAGGGTGCTGCAATTTCCCTGCTGCCTGGAAATGGACACTTCCTTCCCAGCCTTGCTGAATATTCTGTGTATTCATTCATTCATTTATTCAAGATACCATTCTAAATAAAAAACAAATATGAAGGCTGGTGTGGTGACACACACCTGTAATCCCAGCTACGCAGGAGGTAGAAGTAAGTGGGTCACAGTGCAAGGCCAAAGGGCAAAAGTACAGAAGCCTGTCTGAAGAAGGACTAAAAGCAAATAAGGTTGTAGGGGCATGGTTCAAATGGAAGAATACTTGCCTAGAAAGCTCTTACCGCTAAATTCAAACCCCAGTATCACTAATTTTAATAAGAATAAATAGTGAACCGTGAATATAGTCACCATGTGGTTCTTTAACTGTTTAGTGGACAGGACTCATTCAAATAATGAAAGAAATAAACATTTTTACATTCTAAGTGTCCGTGAAAGAAATAAACATTTTTACATTCTAAGTGTCCGTCTTAGGGACTCCTTCGAAGGGTTTCAGATTCACATTGAAATCTTGAAAGGCTTTCCCTATAGAACAAGTGATTGAGCAGAGACAAGGTGAGCAAGCTAGAGTTAGGTGGTAGATACATCAGTGTGCATTTTGCCTAACAACTGTTCTTACAGCTAACAACACATTGTATTGGTGATGGTGAAGTGTTGGCTCTTAAGATTTTTTTTTTTTGTAATTAAGCACCAAGTTTAATTATTATAAGAAAAAGGAAGGCGGTTATCCTCCTGGAATAACTCCTCTCCTTGTCTCTTAAAACAGGACAGATGGTGGTGCTATGTGCTCAGATAAGAAATGAATAGTGGCATAGGCCTATAATCCCAGCTTGTGGGAGGCTGAGGTAGGAGGATCATGAATTTGCTACATAGCAAATTCCAGGCTAGTCTAAACTACTTCGTGAGACTTGACCGAACAAAGCTGGGTGCCAGTTGCTTATGTTTGTAATCCTAGCTGTACAGGAGGCTGAGATCTGTGAAGCCAGCCTGGGTAGAAAAGTCTGTGAGAATCTTATCTCTAGTTAACTAGCAAAAAGCAGAAGTAGAGATGTGGCTCAAGTAGTAGAGGGCCAGCCAAGCATGATACACACACACACACACACACACACACACACACACACAATACAATAAATGGGCCATATTGCCATATTGGAAGAGAATAGGGGCTTTGCCATAGAACTCTCCCTCCCTGATCTACTATCATGTTGATTGGTTGCATACACCCACACATATTTCCAACAGAGTAGCCACGATTCTGCTGTTAAGGAACCTGACCATCCTTCCTCACAAGGCCTAGAAGAAATTCCTGGTAGTTTGTCAATGAGTTCTGCAGGCTGAATCAGCTCCCCATTCTGTCGCCAGGCAGAAATGACATCAAGGCATGGCAGAAAAGATAAGAATAAACTCCTTGGCTCAACTTCCTAATTGTGCACTGAGCTCATTTGTGTGATACGGTGCTTGAAATAATAAATCAACTGAACCATTCCCTTTTGCCTTTTTTTTTTTTTTCCTGTTGACATTTTCACTTGGTGAGACAGGTTGCTGCCTCTGCCTGCCCTGGGGACTTGCATAGGAGAAAGTTTACAAGGGATGAACTATTCAGGGCTTGGGGAGCTTGCGCACATGCCTGTTTTACAAATGCCTTTGGGTAGGAGAGGCCGATTATACAATGAGCCCTGCAAAGGTTTTCACTTCAGCATAGAAATGTCGTGCCAGGGTGACATTTCGAAATGGAGTTATGGGTTGCATATTCCTGCATGTTAATTAGGAAGGGGATATCAGCCTCAATAATGTTATTGTTGTGCTTCCTAGAAGGTCTACAGAAAAGCAGCTGTCAATGGTATACTTTTAGGGGACAGAGAGCTAAAGCAGGGGTGAAGAGAACTCTTGTTGGCCATTGAGGAAAATGCGATGGTCTTGGAGTCCTGTTCTTCAGCGGGTACTGGAAGCCGGCTGTTGTGATAAACTCTGTTGGCAAACTCTGTCACAGAATGTTCTCTGTTGATAATGAGAAGTAGCCAAAAAAATCTGGGCTGTCCTCAGCTGTTCTGTGCAGAGAGAAGTCAGGGCCAGGGAAGTTTTGCTTCATTCCCCAAGGACTTGTGGAGTTTAAAGCATTCATATCAGACACAGACAGATCTGTGTTGGAATACCAAGCCTTTCTCATTATCTACATGACTCTCGGTTTCTTCATCTGAACATTGGCATATTGGTACTTTTTCTGCAAGGTTAGAAATGTTCACTTGTAGCCAAGTGCTGGTGGTTCACGCCTGTAATCCTAGCTACTCAAGAGGCTGACATCTGAGGATCGAGGTTCAAAGCCAGCCCGGGCAGGAGTGTCCATGAGGCTCTTAGCTCCAATAAACCACTCAGAAAACCTGAAGTGGTGCCGTGGCTCAAGTGGTAGCATGCTAGCCTTGAGCTGAAGAGCACAGGGACACTGCCCAGACCCAAAGTTAAAGCCCCATAACCGGCCCCGCCCCTCCCCCCTTGTGATCTCTGTTCGGTGTCATATTCTAAATCCCTGGTAGTGGACATCTCATTATAGGCATAAGAGGGCATCTCATTGTTTGCTTATCCCTCTATACTTTTATCCTTTTTGTAGAGTAGAACAAAGGAAGGGAAGCAGTTGAAAGAAAGTGATGTGAGCTGGTACATGACACTATCATGTATAGAGCAAAGAAGTAGCAAGGCAAAGTAGCCGATCTGCAGTAATTCAGATGTAAGTGGTGCCACAAAAAGAAGCTGCGTGAAGCCAGGGGTGGTGGTACATACCTGGAATCCCAGCAACTCGTGAGATATAGGCAGGCAGAGGAGGATCAAGAGTTCCAGGCCCACCTGGGCTGGACCAAAAAAGGAGGAGGTTGTGCCTGGGTGCATAGCCTTATGCCAGTCTTCTACTTATTTTCAAGAAGCTTCTCCTATAGAAGACAGAAAAAGATCCCTTAGTACCCACCATCCCACTTACCCTGAACTGGCCTATAAGACACATATCTGTAGCTCTGGGCCTCTGTGGTCCTCATCAACAAAGGGGAAACAATCCTCTCCATGGAATGTAGGGCCTGGGTGGCAGCAGCATGTTGCCTGCATACTTGTTAGAAATCTGGACATCAGGCTTACCTTGACCTGTGTGTGGGCACTTGTATTTCATGTTTGTATTTCAATGTTTGCACATTGCAACTGAGGAGCACTGATGCATACCACATAGAACACTCATGAGGATCGCATGTCTGTTGCATTTTTACATTTTATTTCCAGTGCATAGTATCGTGAGGGTATAAGAAAGACCATCTGTAAGGAAATGAGTGACAAGGTAAAAAATGATAACTTTGCACAAGTGAGAGGCCATACTGATTTGATTCATTTGTACTCAGGGTCTGGGGTTACGGGCTTCCTTCACTGTTTTATAGAGCTTTAGAAATGGATTTGCATTCGCCATTAATTTTTAAATATGTGTGTGGGAAGCATTTTCTTTGGCTTGGCCCAGGTCAGAGGTTGTGTCTGTTAATTAAGGCCAGCATTGCCTTCCTGTGGCCTCTTGCCTCCCTCCCCTTTCTTCTCTAGCCACCATCCCTGTTGAGTTTTATTGTCGAACCAGTTCTGGAAGGAGCAGCATAGAGGACTTGAGAAGGAGCCCAGGCTCCTCAAGAAGGGTGCGCAGGGCCCCAGGGTGACTGTGGGACAGGCAGACTCATAGCTCTCCTGAACTGTGGATCCTAGGTTACCACTGGCCGTGTGGTTCTCTTAATTAAATTTCCACTCATTTCTAATTCTTCTGATGATCTGTACTTCATATCAGCCAGCAGTTCAAGATCCTTGGCATAGAGACCCTTGTGCATACTGCATAATTTGCAAATGTTGTACTTCTGCCATGGCTAGACTTGGCTTGATGATAACCAGTATGGAAACTTGATAAAGTTTCTGGATGATAGGAGTTGGGATCTCAGATTCCCCAGTTGTTGCTCAGGTCAAATAAGAGGTGAGTGGGCTAGGTACAGGCAGTGGAGGACTAAGAACGTATGAGATGACTTGTTGCCCAGGAAAGCTAGTTTACCGCATCATAACCTACCTCATTGGCCAGAAGCCCAGTGCCAAAATGGATTTACCCAGAATCAATTCATTGAAAGACTATCCTGTGAATTCTTGAGGATATTCTTGAGTTTGGGGTTTTCATACTGCCTGCTCATGCTGTTACGTCTGCCCCATACCTTAGATTGCCAAAGCTTTAGGACAGTATCCTGGATTTAAGGTGTTGTTGGCGAGACCCACACCAAGGGAGAAGTAAAACTTATTGGCAGAAAGCCTCAATTCATTGAAGGTGTTGAGGCAAATCAGCTTTAGACCTCCATGTGCTTATCAGCACTGCCCATGAGAGGCAGAGCCCATGGAACGAGCCCTTGCAGTTATTCTAGTGGCATAGAGATTCCAGGTATAATTGGAAATGTTCCATATTCAAGTTATTTCAAAATAGCAGGTGGGTAGAACGCTTGACTAGCATGCAAAGTGCAATTTTCCAGCACGGAAAGAAAAAACCAGATAAAACAGTAGGAGGTGTGGGGCAAGGAATGGGGAGAGGAACAAGTAACCCAAAACATATCTCTAAAGGAACACATGAACCCTCTGCAATTAGAAGCCACTAGGTGGCAGCTTTGCTGTGGAGGTTACCTTACTGAAAATGAGAAAGGCTGAGAAGATTGACTAATAACACCCTGCCATATGTGTAATGTCTTCTGGTTGACAGAGTGCCTTCAAAAGATGTGGTATTGTGGACAAGCGCTGGTAGTTCACACCTGTAATCCTAGCTACTCAGGAGGCTGAGATCTGAGGATCATAGTTTGCAGCCATTCTAGGTAAAAAAGTCCCTGAGGTTCTTTAATTACACACACACACACACACACACACACACACACACACACACACAGTGGAGCTGTGGCTTAAGCAGTAGAGTGCTAGTCTTGAGCAAACAAAGCTCAGCAATAGCAGCCAGGCTCTGAATTCAAGCCCCAGAACAAGTACAAAAAATAAAATAAAAATACAGAATATGTGGTACTGAATTTTCACCATCCTCCTGTAGGGTTATCATGGGGAGGGGTACTCCCATGTGTGAGAGAATCTGAGTATACAAGTCTTGGTTATTTGGTTAGAAGTAGGATTGCTTGCTTATTTTGTTTGACTGTTTATTTGTTTTTAGCAAAACAAAAATTTTCAAGACTTGCCAGCCAGTTTAAATATACCTTGGTAATTAAAAGTGATATAGCATTGCTTTGATCTTAAAGATTAGAAACCCAGCATGGAACACTGAGTAGCATTTATCCAGCCTTATTCTGGTAGTTGACTTGAGCAGGAACAAAAAATTTGAAAAGGGCCAGCTCATTTGCTCACAATGATAGGTGCTCTAAGCGTGATCTGGGTCATGTCTTAGAGTTCCAGCTTTGAGACTCAGAGCAAAGACTTACTAAAAGTGGTGGTTTTTTTAATTTAAAAAAAAAAAAAGCCTTGCTCTCAGGGAGCCTCACAGTCTCTTCTTGGAGAGACTGGAACTCTAGGCTGTCTTCTTCAAGTTCTTTATTGGTATGGGGTGCTGACTATCCTGAACACTGATGACATACCTATATATATTATATGAGACCAGATGAGGAGGATTTAAAATTAAATTCCGGGGTGATTATGGGTCATTTTAACTCAGGGTGGAGATTAGATTTCAAATAGCTAACAGTTTTATTTTCCCAGTCTTCACCAAATAGTTCTCACTTAAGTCCATGAAAAAGTTAGTTCTGGTACCTGATGCACTCAGCACCCTCATAGAATGCATGGGGGTGGAGTTCTTTGATGTCACCCCCTAGAAGAGCAAGGTGAAGTGCAGTTCTTCAATCACACATACACTAATTCTCCCTTGATCCAGGAAACTGTATACTGGGTATCTTCCTTTAACTGGTTCATCTTAATTCCTGTACCTAAGTGAAACTTAAGAGAGGGTTCCTGAAGATCTTAATAATAGATTGCCTTCAATGAAAATACTTATCTTCACTAGAATATGTTAAATCAAAACATGGTACCCTTTGATCTAACATGCTTTTTAAACACTTTTCTGGTGGCACTGAGCTGTGAACTCAGGACCTTGTACTGGTTAAGAAAGTCTTATAATCCCCCCTCCTCCACAGGTTGCCCCAGCTTTGTGATCTCTCTGTCTCTGCCTATTGGAGGGGGGGGGGCGGACATATGCTACCATGCTCAACCAACTGTTTTTTATTTGTATGCTGATATTTAGCCTGTTATATCCCTCTTGAAGAAGTGTGCATTTGTATTCATAAATTTGATGATTGAAAAACACGGTAAAGAAATGATCTCAAACTTTCTACTCTTGAAAAGGAAACAGAAACAGTATCTATGAGGATCAAGCTAACTCTAAAAGTAACTATAAGAAATAAAATAAGGTTATTATCTGTAGGTCTCATGACAATAAATAAGGTTATTATCTGTAGGTCTCGTGACAATCAATGTTTGAGTTTTGGGGTTTGTTTTTTTATGATTGTGTAATGAGATTTTTATGTTGTGTAACTAGGTACTAAGTTTAGACAGTAGGTTGGGTCACTGGGAAAAGCAATGTGTACATGATTTATTATTATTTACAAACTCAGCTTTACTAACACAGAATTGCAGGCCAGGATTTGTTGAAGGACTCAGCGTCACCTCTGATCTTGCTGGCTTTGCTCTCAGAGACATAAAATGGCCAGTGGCATCTGACATTGATGTCGTTCCCCACTAGTCACTGAAGCAGGCTGAAACTTCTCAACTCTCTTTCATACATACACACATATTTATCCTTGGCTTATTTAAGACATTTGGGCCATGGAAGTTCAAGTACTGCTGGAAGAAGCAGGACAGGTAGATCAAGGAAAGGAAATACCTGTTTCCCTCAGCACAGAGCATGAATAGTAGTGCTTATAAACCATGTTTCTGATTGTACATGACCATATTTTCATGACTTTGTTCATATCTGAATACATCTATTTCCACTCAGTGTTTTCTGTGTGTGTGGGAGGGGGGTGGTATGTATGTAAGAGAGTCTTTTTTATATTCTCACTTGGCTTTCTTGCTCACAGTTGAGGTGCTGTAACACTAGACCCACATCTCCAGATCAGCATTTTGCTGGTTAGTTTGAGATAGTGTCTTGCAGACTTTTATGCCGAGCTGACTTTGAACTTCAATCTTCCTAGTGCCTGCCTTTCTAGTTCTAGGATTAGAAGCATGAACCACTGGCACCTGCCTACTTAGTGTTTTCTTTAAGATTTTTTTTTTTTTTGGTCAGTCCTGGGTCCTGAACTCTGGGTCTGGGCACTGTCCCTCAGCTATTCAACTCAAGGCTAGCACTCTTACCACTTGAGCCACAGCACTACTTATGTGGTGCTGAGGAATCAAACCCAGGGCCTCATGCATGCAAGGCAAGCAATGAGCCACCTTCCCAGCTTCAAGATTTTTAAAATAGATTTCTATTAATTTATTTTTAGTTGGGCATATAACACTTTATTGGCATAAATACCGTGTGCATGTCCTTTTTTATTGTAAACATGATGTACAGATGGGTTACAGTTATCTAAGTCAGGTATTGAGTACTTTTCTTTTGCCCAAGTAAACATGGACTATGCTACTCCTGTTCATCTCATCTCGCTGAGAAGACAGGAGGCATATACACTTACTGATTGAGATGGAGTCTTGCTAATCTTTTGTCATCAGCCATGATCTCTGCTTTCTGAATAGATAGGAGCCAGGCTTGAATCACTGTACCGGACCACTTTTTTTTTTTTGTCGGTTGCGGGGCTTGAACTCTGGGTCTGGGTGCTATATCTCAGCTCTTCAGTTCAAGGCTAGCACTCTACCACTTGAGCCACAGCACCACTTCTGGTTTTCTGAGTAGTTTATTGGAGTTAAGAGTCTCACGGACTTTTCCTGCCAGGGCTTTGAACCGTGATCCTCAGATCTTAGCCTCCTGAGTAGCTAGGATTACAGGCATGAGCCACCAGCCCTCAGCTTTACTTAAAAAACAAAAAACAAAAACAAAGACATAAACCTCTTGTTTCCATTTCTTGGAATTCATTTCAATAATCATCATTTTATATGATCCTATGCACATAGCTATTGAGCCCTTGTAATCCTCTCCTATGAATATCCTCCTTTGGGCTCACTGTGCAACTATTTAGAGTCCTGTCTAATTTATTATGTCCAAGTGTAATTTTTTCGTCATTTATTGCCCATTGGGTTTACTTGTAGATTTATAGGCACATTCTAATTATTACAAATGAGGGAAATTATGCAATCTGTGTTTCTTTGGGTCTGGCTTATTTTTCTTAATATAATTTTTCCAATGTCATTCTTTCTGGTGGAAGTATACAAACCCATTGTGTACATATGCCACATTTTCTTGATCCATTTGTCCATCTGAGTTGATTCCATATTTTACTTATGGTAAATAATGCTGCAATGAACACAGCTGTGTTGGTGACTTCAGTGTGGCCTGGTGTACTTTTAAATGTAAACTTTCAGAAGGAAAATCTTTTTACTATCACCTCTATTATTTATTCCACTGATTCGCTTCTTATTATATAAAGCCATTTTTTTACACTCCTAGTTAAAAAGAAGTGAGCTTTTTTAAACCATGGCTTTTTTCTTTTCATTGTAAAGGCTGATAGAACTTACCCAATAGCTTTGACTCCACAATTTAAAATAAAAAAAGAATGCAAAAATCTATTTACTGTAACCAATCAGAATCCTACAGCGCATTGGAAGTGAAGACAAACCATGACTAGAAGATATGGTCCTAAACAGAGCCCGCAACCACAACAACACAGAGTTCTCTGTTAAAACTTGGCAAGGGTTTGTTCCCTCCCTGCCCGACCCTGAGAGTCAAGCCTGCCATTTAGTTGAAGAGGTGCCACGTGGTATTCACTGCCCTCCTTTTAAAATATTGCCCTGGTCCCCTGTAGAAGAGGGAAGGTGACCTCAACTTCTGAGGCCTGCAAAGCCGCTGACAGTAATGAGTTTTTATTTTCTGTTGGAGGAACTCCCTCTGAATGGGATTCAGCATTGTGCTGGTGCCTACATATGAATAGATGACCGATTGAAATTCAAATTTAATGAGGATGCAGGTTTACTCTTCAGTACAGCTGCCTTTGGTTTTTTTATTTGTTTTTTTTCTTTTGTTTGTGTTTTGTTTTTTGGCCCTGGTGGGTTCTTTGCATCAAAACAGTTGAGCTTTTCTCTTCCTTAGTGCCATCACCCTAAAGTTAACTGGGCAGGAAAGACATCTTTGCCAACCCATTCCAGAAAAGAAATCCAGTGTGCTCTAGTTTTCCAGTTTGCTTTTCTTTTATAACATAAGTGTGAGATTTGGATGTTAAATCTTGGTGGGGGGAACAACAGAGTATTCTTTTTGAAACATGCAAATGTGTCTCTTCATCACCTAGGAAACTATTATGGGACACCCAAACCTCCTAGCCAGCCAGTCAGTGGGAAAGTGATCACGACGGATGCCTTGCAAAATCTTCAGTCTGGCTCCAAGCAGTCGACTCCGAAGCGAACCAAGTCCTACAATGATATGCAAAATGCTGGCATAGTCCATGCGGAGAACGAGGAGGAGGAGGATGTTCCTGAAATGAACAGTAGCTTTACAGGTAAAGGCCACAGTGTGTCCCAGATGGATGGATGGATGCATGCATTCATGTTGGGTGAGAGGGTGGTATAGACAGGTTTGAGTCTTAGGAACATTGCTAACATTCATGATCTGTGCTGAGGGAAACAGATAGGTCCTTTCCTTGATCTACCTGTCCTGATTCTTCCAGAAGTACTTGAACTTCCATCCCCCAAATGGCTTAAATAAGACAAGGGTAAATAGGTGTGTATGTATGAAAGGGAGTTGAGAAGTTTCAGCCTACTCAATCTTTTTTTTTATTCCAGAATGATCAATGTCTTAAGTTTTTTTCTTTGTTCATGGATTTTTTGGGGGAGGAGGAGTGCTTGGAACTTCTCTAGAATTGCAGTTAGTAAAGATCCACTGAAATATAAGAATTTGTTTTGTCAGTTTAATGTCAGTTGATGCTGTATGGAGGTCCAGCAACATATCCTCCCACACACCCTGGTAAGTGCAAGTATTAAGAAAGTATATCCTGGGCTGAATTAACCTATGTAAATCTTTTATATCCTTAAAGAGACAGAGGTGGAAAAATTTAAGAAGACGATGACATTGGTATCATAACAGTAAACATAACCCAAACCTTTTGCCAGAAGTATTGAGTGAAGCAGATGGAGCTGTTTGCCATGAGGCTTGGTTCTTGGTAGTTATCTTTTTATGAATAATATACTTGATTTCATTCACCTGGGAAAGGACCAGCTAGTATTTCTAAGTAGTTTGAAGATTTGAGTCATGAAAATTTATATTCTTAGACTGGGAAGGTAGTTCAGTGGTAGAGTGCTTGCCTCGCATGCATGAGGCCCTGGGTTCAATTCCGTAGCACCACATAAATAGAAAGAGCTGGAAGTGGCACTGGCTCAAGTGGTAGAACACCCAGGCCCAGAGTTCAAGCCCCACAACCAAAAGAAAGAAAAAGAAAAAAAGAAGAAAATTTCATTCTTCCAAACTAGAATAGGGTAGACTTCTTTTTGACTTTTAATCACAGTATCTGGAAGAAATTTCTCATTTTTGTGTATGCTTTTTATTAAAAATCAACTGATTCATCCCTCGGGATGAATAAACATTCCTTTGGGGATATTTTATGTATTTATAGTAATTCTCAAGAAAGCAAAAACATTATAGAAAAGAAGTGTTAACTTTTCAATTTTTTCTTTTCTTTTCCCTTTTCTTCTCTTTCTTCTGTTCAAGTAATGTGTCTTGTAATTGTGGTATCTTCTTAACATTTCATTTTAAAAACATCTTATGCCCTAACATGTATCTCCATGGTTCAATAAATAAGACTAGCAAGTTTTATCATAAAACCCAAAATGTAGATATGGTCATAGCAACTAATGACATTGCAGGTCAGGTGCTGAGAAGCAGCTCTTCAGGAAGACTCTGTCCATGGTCCCTAGGAAGATTTCTCAATAGAAAACAAGAAGAAAGTAGAAGTAGCTGGCTCTAGGACTATTTGCATTTCTTCTCTTTTTTTTCGTCTTTTTTTTGTTGGTCATAGGGCTTGAACTCTGGACCTGAGCGCTGTCCCTCAGCTCTTCAGCTCAAGACTAGTGCTCTACCACTTGAGCCACAGAGCCATTTCCGGTTTTCTAGTGGTTTATTGGAGATAAGAGTCTCATGGCCTTTCCTGCCCTGGCTGGCTTTGAACCACAATCTGCAGATCTCTGCCTCCTGAGTAGCTAGGATTATAGCAGTGAGCTACCAGTGTCCAGATATTTGCATTTCTTAAATCCAACTGCCATAAATTTCTGCCAATAGAAAGCATGACTTAGAAAATCTGACCTCATTATAATTCCCACTTGAAATTTAGCCTGATAGATAACATTGCTGAAATAAGTGTGATCCTTAGTTTTCTGCACAAAACAGAAAATGAAGTCATGTGGCACGTGATTATGCCCTTCAAGTTCCTACATCCATACCAGGAAGGCCAATAAGGTATGCTGAGAAGCAGTGGTAGAGCCAAGAGAGGGAAGGGGGAAGGCAGATAGACCAAAGGATAGAGATAGCTATGAGATATACATGTATGTGATGAGAAACCCTCAGTATGTAGGACTGCGTTGAATGAATGAAATACCTTCTTGCCTACAAAGCTGATCATCTGTCCTACACTAACTCATATGAAGTCTCTCATGTAATTAACTCTACCCAGTTTATGCTCTGGGGGTGAAGGTAGCTGTGTCTCAAAGAGTTTAGCACTCTGGTGTGCTTTAAGTAGCAATCCAGCATGGCTTTGACCATAAGAGTAACAGCTACTGACTTGACTCTGGTTAGGCCAACTGTGATAAAGGCATGGGAATATCCACTAAAAACAATCTTTACCAGGAATATTTTATATAACCTCTTCCTATCTTTTGCTCCTATCTTGGCAATTTTGAAAGAGTCATGTGCTAAATAATATGCCTAAATGACATGCAGAGTATCTACAGACAGAAGCCAGGGATCCTAGTGGTATCACGGTCCTAGGAACGCAGCCTCCCCTTCTGTTCTGCAGGCGATGATCCAGGCAGATTCTGAGCAACGAACAGAAACTCACTGGAAGGTTGACTGTTGAACACTGACCATGGAACAGGCATCTACAGATTGCACTAAAGATACAGAGTTAGAAGGGCCCCCCTGAGGGAGAACACTCTTTATGTGTGCTGAGTCAGAGTAGAGTTGGCCAGAGTACATAATTATTTACACAAACAAAATCTTTTGTGTAAACATTTTGTTTATTATGGATAGTTTGGTCAGTATATAATAAACCACCAAAACCAGAAAAGCCTGATTTTCCCACTACTGCATCCAAGAGACATCAAAAGGTTATTGAATTGTAATTTTAGGCTTTTCTGCCTTTCAGTCTATCCTGTTGCTGGTCATTAGCTTACTGACTCTTGGGTGTCATTTGAAGGCAATACTCCTTTGGCTAATGTTTCTCTAGTACTGGGTGGAAGGCCCTTTTCTGAGCTCTTTTCTTTCTCCTTAAGCTCTTTATGCATATGTCGGGAGGTCACGTCATGTCTCCACTATCACAAAGACCCAGTGTGTTGTCAGAGCTGCCATGCCAACCCAAAAATGTGTTTTAAATCAGCTTTATCAGCTCTAAGAGGCCCCAGCGATTTTGACTGATTTGTGCACAGCAAGAGATGCACATAAATCTGAGAGCATAGACAATTTAAGATAAGCCTCAAGGTTTTTTTTTCCCCCAACATAAGCTTATGTTCTTAAAGTCACTTCCAAAAGTCTCCAAGTGCATTGGGGAGGGAGTGAGGAAGGAGGTTCAATGCTTGAAAGATTCTGATTTACTAGGAATAACGTGCCATTCAGAGATGAGCAACTTGCATATTCCATTCCCGGTCCACAGTTGAGAATGCTAAAGGCCAGCACACGTTTCACCAGTAAAGGATGGATAGACTGGGCATTCCATCTCCTTATCTGGGCTCACTCCAGCATCCCCTTCTACCTGTCCTCTGTGATTTATGGGAATCCTTTAGTAAGAAAGTGATAGCAAATGATTCATAAATTAAATGAAAGAATTTTTCCCCTTTAATGCAAACATGTATCATAGTCAGAATCATGACTGGGGCTGTGAATTCTTGAGTCTGTCCTGTGTCTACTTCAACTTCTTAGTGTTGGACTTTGTGTGTTTCTTTTCAGAGAATGAGGTTGTTGGGTTAGGGTGTGAATCAATTGGTAGAGCATTTGTCCAGCATGTATGTTTGATACCCAGCACTAGGGGGGAAAAAAAGAAAAATGAGAAAATGAGATTGTTTGTAAGGTTTGTTTGATCTTAAAGAAAACCTATAGAGGGCATATGCAGTTAAATAAAAACAAAACTATTAGCCAAGCACCAGGTAGCTCATGCTTATAGCTACCAACCTCCTAGCTACCCAGGAGGTTGAAATCTGAGGATCATAGCTGCTAGCCCAGGCAGAAAAGTGCATGTGATTCTATCTCTAATAAAACCAGCAAAAAGCCAGAAATAGAATTGTGGCTCAAATGGTAGAGTGCCAGCCTTGAGTGAAAAAAGCCAAGCAAGAGCTTGAGGCTCTTAATGAGAACCTCAGTACTAATACCAAAAAAAGTTTCTTATTTTGACCTAATTTCCTTTATATTCCTTCAAACTTTTGATTATTCTGTTAGTTTTCTGATGCAAGTGGTGAAACTCTATTGGCCTAAGCAGAAAAGTGGCTTTTAGGAGTTGCCTTGATTGTAGGTATAAGCCAGGGATCTGAAGCAACTTTCTCCATTTTTCTTCTCTACTTTTCTCTGTATGGGTTTCTTTCTTCAGTAGGTCTTGCCCAGCCATGTCAGGGAGCCATAAACACGTAAGTGTAAGCCTGTCAGCTCAGTAACTCAACATCAAGAGGCTACCACTTTCTCTGTAGTTCAAGCAAAACGTCCTTTTCTTTTGCCTGAGATATCACACTTACTCATGAATCAACTGCAAAGACAAAAATGATGGAGTACTTCTTGTTGACAAAGCATATTCCCTGGGACTAGAAGTAGCTTAGTGTCGGTTTCCTCCACATAGACCTGGAAGAGAGGGCACAATTTCCACACGGAGAGAAGCCTAAGAAGGAAGAGATGCAGGACAGAAAACCTCTGCTGGCAAGGCTAGCCTCCTCCATGAAGCTGGGTTTGGGTTGAGATGCTTGTTTTGCAGGCTCGGCAAATTCTCCATCCAACTTTCAGATTACCTTCGTTCTCCTGTGTGTCATTGGGAGCGTCTCATCAGAGACAGCTTTGAAAACAGCCTTTTATTATTCTCTACTCTGCTTTCACTACATCAGAAATGTCTCCAGGAGAATTACTGTGGAGATAGAAAATCACTGCCTCCCCTGATTATTATGTTTCAAAGCCCCCTGGAGATTGACATTTAATATCATCAGCCTCTATAAAAATTCAGCCAGAATGTCAGCAGCACTGTTTGTGGATACTTTGGTGAGATCACCCCTGATGTTTCTAGTTAATAAGAAGGCAAGGAGATTCAGGCACTTACAGGATCTTGTAAGACCCAAGTCACATTAGTCCTCCTACGCTCAGAACTGTCTTGGTTTTCACAGGAACAGTCTCTTTGGTTTTCCTAAAGTGACTCGAATCTGACTCACTGATATAGCTGTCTCCATATCCTAAACTTTTATATCCTTTCTAGCTTAATTTGTCAGTCTTTGATCTTTGCCAGTGTCTTCCAAGCTGTTTTAAATAACATCCGAAAATGCATAAAAATGCCACAGTGTCTATGTTTTCAGCTTGGAATTTTGGTGAGTCACAAACCAAATAATACCAATGGTATTATTTGATGGCCTGCCTGCTTTTTAATAGTTTTTAGGGTTTAAGTTGTTAATTGAGCTCTTCTTTGACTTTTCCAGAATTGTGTGTTATATTTGGGTATGTTCTCTTCTTATCTTTAAGTAAAATAATTCTGTTGGTGTGTTTTGTTCAATTTTAGTGCTGGGGATTAAATCCAGGGCCTTGAGCACACTAAGAATACACTCTACCACTGAGTTCATTCCTAGGCCGGGTGGTGATGTAAGGAATATTTGCCTAAATAAAATAGAAGTCGGGCTGGGAAGATGGCTCAGTGGTAGAGCGCTTGCCTTGCATGCATGAGGCCTTGGGTTCGATTCCCCAGCACCACATAAGCAAAAAGAAAAAAAAGACGGAAGTGGCTCTGTGGCTCAAGTGGTAGAGCGCTAGCCTTGAGCTGAAGAGCTCAGACACAGTGCCCAGGACCAGAGTTCAGGCCCCATGACCGGACCCAAAAAATAAATACATAAATAAATAAATAAATAAAATACAATAAAATAGAAGTCATAACCAATGGGCAGCAGTTAGGAAAAGATAAAGGATTGTGAACATAGATAGATCTGATAGATCTGTCCAGTGCGTCCCAAGCTTGGAGTTTGATTCTGAATGCCTCTGTATTTATTTTCTTTCTCTGTATCTCTCCCATCTCTCCCCTCCCCCCACTCCCCAATTTCATCAAACAGCCGATTCTGGTGACCAGGACGAGCACATTCTCCAAGAAACAGCAGTCCCACCTGTGAATAGTAGCACCGTCGCTGCTCCCATCACGGACCCCTCTCAGAAGTTCCCACAGTACCTACCTCTTTCTGCAGAGGATAATTTAGGTCCTCTACCTGAAAACTGGGAGATGGCCTATACCGAAAATGGAGAAGTCTATTTTATAGAGTAAAGTATACAATTCTTGTTATTCAAATCTCTCTCTCTGTCTCTCTCTGTCTCTCTGTCTCCATCTCTGTCTCTCTCTCTCTCTCTCTCTCTCTCTCTGTCTTTCTCTCTCTGTGTCTCTCTCTGTCTCTCTGTCTCTCTCTTTATTTCTGTCTGTCTGTCTGTCTGTCTCTCTCTGCCTTTCCGGGTTTTTATTTGTTACAGCAGGTAGGGGTATAATTTAAATTTAAAAGAACCGGTCACTCACTGATGCGATTCTTTTCTAAGATTTAATGAGCCTTATATCCAAAAGGTATTTATTTATCCATTTCGTTCTAGTTATTCAGTCTGAATAGTTCAAAGTAGGATAAGGTTAGCAATTCCCTAAAGGGTTAGTAAGTAAATCATAGTGTATATAAATTAAGTTGGGATCTATAAGTATTATATTTGACCATTAAAATAAGAAATTCCTTTTTTATTCTTTGTTATTTTACTTTTTAATATTTTATTGTAAAGCTGCTGTACAGAAGGGTTATAGTTACATGAGTAAGGCAAATGAGTACATTTCTTGTCGAGCATTGTGGTTTTTTTCATCATTGGGTTGTGATTTTTTTTTTACAGTTGTGTTTTCAGATTTCTTCATATATTGTGGATACAATTAATTCCATTACTGTATTTGTGATTCACAGACTTTTTTTTTAAGTCTGGCTCCTGTTTTCATTGTATTGTGGCTTTCAAGGAACAGAAACACTGCTTTGACTCGGTTATCATTGAAATTTGCCCTTTTTTATGGATCCAAAAAAGAGACACAATGCTAATTAAAACATTTAAACTTAATAGTACAAGCAACTAGGTTCCATCTCCAACATGTAATAACTAAAATAAAGCAAAATAAAGTAAACTCATATGTATGTTTATTATCCCTTCCATAGAATGAAATTGACAGTCTACTGCTATGAGACAAAAACAAGAGAGGACATTGTAGAGGAGTATAGGAAGGATCTCACTTCTGTAGTATAGATGATTTGGAGTCAGGTGCTGGTGACTCATGCCTGTGCTCTTAGCTACTCAGGAGGTTGAGATCTGAGGATCATGGTTCATGGCCAGCCCATGCTGAAAGTCTATGAGACTCTTATCTCTAATTAACCAGCAAAAAGCCAGAAGTAGAGCTGTGACTCAAGTGGTAGAGTGCCTACCTTGAGTAAAAAGCCAAATGAGGGCACGAGACCCTGAGCACTAAAAATTAATAAATGAGTAAATAAATAAATTCATGTCTAGACACAGTACATTATGTAGCAGAGATATACATGTGTTTCTGTGAAAAGATTCGGAAGTATCTTAAGGAATTACTATATAACATATTTTTATATGTGTCATATAAAGAATGAAAATGAGAAAACATAATTTCTCTCTAACCGATTGGGATTGACTAGAAAGGCATAGAGCTTAGGACAGCCTCTTTGAGAACACACCACCTAGGGGGAAGTCTGAGCTCTGTGAGTTCCCAGTCAGAGAAGGGCCAGTCTATTCAATATTTGATGCTAATACAATTAACCAGCAAAAAAACTGGAAATGGAGCCATGGCTCAAGTGGTAGAGTTCTAACCTTGAGCAAAAAGGGAACAGTGCCCAGGCCCTGGGTTGAGTTTAAGCTCCAGGACTAACACACACACACACACACACACACACACACACACACACACACACACACACACAGATAGGAAAGGTAACTTTTTCTGGGAGTCAGAGAAGTGCAGTGATTGACCTGAAAGGTCACACTATTGGCTGCACTTACTACTTGTGTGACTTACCAATTGGGAACTGAGTTTCCCTGTCTGTAAGAGAAGGAGATGAGGGTACTACATGCTTACCTGTCACACAGTGGTGAGAAGAGAGGAGATGATCCTGTGAAGGACTTGGGCCAGCAGTAATTAGTCATTCCTGCTTCTCTTACCGTTTTCGTCACTGCAGTTATTACAGAGGAATTTGAGCATTGTTAGAGGAAAACTGAGCGTCAGCGATAAGCCCAGAATTTTGTGCTTTGCTTTTGTTACAAATTGCCTTCAAAATTATGTCCATTAAGAAGAATTGTGCTGAGAAAAGGAAAGTATAATAGAAGCATTCTTGATACAGAATAATGTGTGAACTCAAATCTGTGGATAAGAATATACCTGTAATTTCACTGAAGTCTGAATTAGACATTGGATATGCTAACGGTTAGGGATAAGCTAGCCTCACAAATAACACTAGATACCTCTTTTTCATACTTGAATTCAGCTTTTACATGGAAAGAGGCCAGTGTCTCATTGGTCTAATGTTCAGAAAGTAAAGTGAAAATGTGGCCTGTGATAAGCATGGATTTGTTCCTCACTTAGATTTCGAATCTCATAGATACTGACTCTACATAGCATTTTTGGCTAGGGTCATAGCTCAGCAGAAAGACCTCACCTGATATACATGATGTCCTGGGTCCAATCTCTAGCAATAATAGTAGTAGTAGTAGTAGTAGTAAGGAGGAGAAGGAGGAAAAGGAAGAGGAGGAGGAAAGACAAATACACAGCATTTATGTGGTAGCCTAAATAATATATTTGCTGGTTACTGAGTTTTCAAGTGTTTTTCATTCAGAAAGATATCTTCTTAGAGCTCTTACATTGAATAGCAAGTTAACTAGAATTTGTTTTGTGTATGTTTTACAGTTTTGGAAGTATCTAAAATACTAGTATGAAAAAAATCCAAAATGGACCCAGGAACCTTGGACATTGTGTAGAAAACAAATCTGAGGGCCTTTGAAAGGAGAAGCAAATCAAGCCCAGGGCCTCCCCACCTAGGAAGCAAAGGACGGCCAGGGGAACCATTTCTGGGGTTTTCTTTTTACTTCATGTATATCAGGCTTGGAGCAATCCAAAAATGCCAGTGGATAAGACACAACAAGCCCTAAGGAAAACTTAATTTCCCTGGTCAAGGCATCAGGAGGAAAGCATCCCATGTGCCAGGACTCTCGTTGAGCAGCTCTTATACTCCAGCCTTTGGTCTTCCTCCTGCTCTGACAAAGTCATGTGGGAGGCTGGGCCTTTCCCCTTGACAGGGTGCCCAAACCTTTGCTACCCAGTGCTGTCAGAAAGACTGAATGCAAAATGAGTGCTTTGCTTTGAGTAAGGTGAAAGCCTTGAGGAAGTCTGGATCTCCACGTCCACCCCGTGGACAAATGCGTGGTTCCCCTGCCATGTTCAAAGAGGATAAGAAGAGGCAGGATGCTCACTTCCGTCATGTGGTGGAGTTCACCGTCTTCCTGGGGAGTAGCAACCCCAGTGGGGATCAGTAGTGAGATTTTTACCGGCTCCTAGACACGTGGCTGTTAAAGCTGAGGGAGCTGGTTTACCCACTTCCTCTATAGAATCAATCAAAGCCAGGAGGAACCCCCCCTTTTTTTTAAGGAATTTCAGAGGCAGCCATCTAATTAAAAATTTAAATAACATTCAGTCTGTAATGTAATACCCAAAATGTTCAGGTTACTTTTTTAAAAAGTCTGTTTTACTGAGAACCACGAAGATCTAAAATTGGGTGAGAGAAGCAAGTCAATAGATGCTAACATGAAGATGACAGGAATGTTCGATTGTCTAGTGAAGATTTTCAAAACATTCATTATAGCCAGGTGTGATGGGGTACACCTGCATTCCCAGCACTTGGAGGCTGAGACAGAAGGATCTTGAGTTTGAGGCCAGCCTGGGCTATGTAGCAAGACCTTGTCTCAAAAGGTAAAATAAAGTAAAATGAAACTAAAAGCAGCCATTATAAAAAAAAAATACTCCAGTGAACAACTATAAGTTTTCTTGAAACAAGTAGGTAAAAAAGATCAGCCAAAAATAAAGCCTCAGCAAAGCAGTAGGAGATAATAAAGGACAAAAAATAGCAAGGAAAAAAAATGAACTAAGAAAACAGCATAAAATAAAGAGCTTACTAGATGGATTCAACAATATCCAAATGTTTAGGAATAGAATGGAAGGGAATTAACTTAGAGATAGAAAATAAAATTACTCAATCTGAACAACACGGAAAAATTGGGGTTTTTAGTTAATAAGAAAATATTTAACATTTGTCATCAGAATCTCAGGAGAATGACAAAAAAAATTTTAAGTGAGAAAAATGAAAATTCCCAGATTTGACAAAAGAAATAAAATTAAAGAGATAAGAAACAAGATGAATGAACTAAAAGAAACTGCACTGTGAAAATCAGAAACAAAAAAAAAACATTCAACATTCAAAAAAACAAAGGTCAGATGACAGTTCACTTTTGAGAAATGGCAGAGGATGGAAGGAAGTGACAAAGTATTTTTCGGGTGCTGAGAGGAAAGAAAAATTAAGCCAATGTTCTCAGCCCACAAAAAATATTCTTTAGATTGAAGAGAAAGTCCAAACACTCATAGATGAAAAAACAAAACTAGGAAAATTTGTCACCAGTAAATCTGAATTTAGAGATTTAAGTGCTTTGGTAAAATACTTCAGAAATCTTTCATTCCTACCCCTAGCTATAGCTGAACTTCAAACTTGGGGGAAAAACATTAGGTTACTGCCTACATACTTTTAATTCAAGCCACAGTGACTCAAATCTGTAATCTTAGCCACTTGGGCAGTAATCAAAGTGGCGCCTTCTGAGGCCAGCACAGGCCAAAAAAACCAAACCAAACCAAACCAAAACATTTTTCTAGACTCCTTCTCAATAAATGGCTGGGCCTGGTGACATCTGCTTGTCACCCCCAGCTTCAAGGAGCATCAGTAATTGGAGCATTGCATTCTAGACCAGCCTGAGCATAAAATAAAAATTTTATATCTCAAAAGTAAACCAACACACGAAAAAGCTCATCAGAAAAGTCCCTACCTAACAAGTGTGCAGTCCTGAGTTCAATGCTTCATATAGCCCCAAATAATATTTTTTTTGTTTTAATTTCTGGTTTGTAGCCAGAGTTACTAGAGTGCTTACTTGCACTGTACTGGGGCTAGGGGGTTCAAACTGAATTGTGTCCCAAGGTTGTTCATTGGCTTAGAGAAGCAGAACTGATGTCTTCCAGCCATGCCTGTAACATTCCTGACAGGACTGACGGACAAGATCCTTGTCAGTGTCTGTCAGTCTCTACTCAAAGGCCTGGGTTACTGTTTGTGTGGGCTTGACTGGCTCCAGCAGGAGGCAGGGGTGTGGCAGGCTTCTCTTCCTCAAGCTTGTTCTTGGGGAAGCCTCTGGGTTCTGTTTGTGATTGACTGGTCATCATGGGCCACATTCGGTTCAGGAGCAGTATGATTTAGGATGCCATGATGAATGAGATATATTAGTGGGTTTGAGTCACATCCATGAATTGAGGTAATTTCACACTGCCACCATAATGTTTACATATAATACAGTGGGTGAAATCACCATCTTCCTTGTGAATTTCAGCATCCAAGATTTCAGGCATAGGCAAATTTAAGGCAGAAATTTTTCCTTGGTATTGAGAAGGCTAATAGTAAAAATAAGTGTTGGCCAATAGACAATATGAGCAGAGCATGTCATTTCTCCCTAATTTTCTCAAACTAAAGCTTGTATTTTAAGCTCTTAGACCTCAAATGTTGATGACTTAGATATGAAAAATGACTCACTGAGACCTGTCTTAGCTATTGTATCAGTTCAAACTCTAGTTTTGTAGGTTGGGTTTGTTGGAAAATATCCTCGCTTTGGTTGAGGAACTAATAATTCGGTCATTAACTTTTTTCTTTCTTTTTAACCCAACTTCTTTTTGTTTTTGGATTGCAGCCATAACACGAAAACAACATCTTGGTTAGACCCTCGGTGCCTGAACAAGCAGCAGAAACCTCTGGAAGAATGTGAAGACGATGGTAAGGCTGAGGAAGGCTCTGGTTCAGTGAGTTGGAGGGTTATTTATATGTGAAAATGTAGACGGTAGTAAGGCAGATTGGTTTTTACCATTGAAT
Source organism: Dipodomys ordii (assembly GCF_000151885.1). NCBI lineage: Eukaryota > Metazoa > Chordata > Mammalia > Rodentia > Heteromyidae > Dipodomys > Dipodomys ordii. Next base: position 17,560,638 of record NW_012267228.1, read on the forward strand.
TTGTAGGTGGTAACTCAATTTCTAAGAAAGGCACTGCAGTTTACAAAGGCTAGTAAAAAAAATCTGGTGGAATAGTTGGAGAACAATTGCTTTACATGTAGGCCTGGGCACACACCAGAATCTCCATTGGCAATAGAACCTGAGCTCAAATAGAGCAGAACAGAGCTATTCACAAGTGGATTGTATCTTCTCTGCCTTTGGGTACTTGAGAAAGACTTAGTGTCTAGAAATAGAGAAATCAGGGATGCTGTGGTCATTCAGACCCCCAACTTTACATTATAAAAGTCAAGAGGACATTTTTTGTTTCACAAATTTGGGAACAGCAGAAGTAGATCTTGACATGCGGGGGATAGCTGTGTAACATCAGATACCATGATTTCTGTTTTAAGGAAGAGTTGAGATGTTAATGATTCCTTCACCTTGCCTGTTCATCTTGGGAACAAATTAACTGCCTCTAAGAGTTTTTGTTGGAGATGTTTATATCCAGGCATTGGTGATTCTAGTTATTTCTCCATCTTGAAAAAGTAAGACCCAACAAGCACATTTCTTTCCAACAGTCCACTGGAATCTATCCCAAATTCTGCTAAAATTGCAGTCTTATGGACTTATTAAAAGGAAAATGGCTTGCTCTGCTGTTCATTATTCATTTCTGACATTTGAATTAGTAGTATAATTATGGAATCCATATTTTCCTGTAAGATAAACATTAGTAATTTCTCTTGAAGAATTGTTGTGTATGTATATGGAAATGGGAGGTTTAAAAATACAGGCTAGTATTTTAAAGTATATCCTGTTTAAACTTTGTGCTCCAAGGTACCCCCTTTGTACATGGTTTGTAGCTTGCATGGAGTGAACATATTGTGTTCATGTTTATTTGAACAACTTCAAGTAGAAACTCATGTTCAAAGTTAAGATACTCATTTGATTTTGGGCTGCCTGGACCCACTGCTGGAGGGGAGCTGTTGCAGGATTCGTTCTTTGTTTCACAGGCTCAGGGAATAACAGACTATTTCAATTATTCAGATTTAATATGTGGGTAACGAATTTTCCAAGATTGGGAAATAATTTAACCATAAAACTTTGCAGAATGAAACAATCTTTATTTGATGATTGAATTTTAAAGGCAGTCCAAGGGCTCTTCTTTCTTTTTTTGGTCTTTTCCTTTTTTGGTGCCAATACTGGGGCTTGAACTTGGGGTATTGTGCTCTCCCTTAGCCATTTTGCTCAATGCTTAAACTCAGGACTTCATGCTCTCATTTGCCTCTTTTAATTAAGGCTGGGATGCTACCACATGAACCAGATCTCCACATTTAATTAACTAATTAATTTTTTATTAATTTTAGTTAATCCAATTAGTTAATTGGAGATAAGAGTCTCTCAGGATTTGTCTGCCCAAACTGGCTCCAAGCTAAGATCCTCAGATCTAAGCTTCCTGAGTAGCTCGGATCAAAGTTATGAGCCACCAACACCTGGCTGGTTCAGGTACCCATATTACCTACCATAGAGTCTTTGATATCAATATTCATTCTAAGAAAACTGGGACTATATGAAGATGCCTGCTAATATGATTATATAGATGAAGGAGACAACAGGAGCTTTTGTGGAGAAAAACTGTTATTGGAGCAAAAGCATTAAAAACTGAAGTTACTGAATGTTTTCATTACCACAAATTACTAATTTTTCACTGTTAGAATTCTTAGGATTTGTTATTTCCTTTAATGTAAAGTATATATTCATACCAAATGTAGTTAGTTTAGTAATCATCCCATTAACATTAGAATTAATATGTTTGTTACTAATAGAAGCTATGTATATATGTCTGTGTGTCTGTACACATATAGCATAAAATAAATACCCAGATATGGCAAGCATCTATTAACACAAAGCTGCCTCATGTTGTTTATATTATGTCACAAATCAGGGAAACATTTACTGCTTCACAAATATTGTCCCTGGTTCTTTAAGTGTTTTTTGGTTTTGTAGTGCTGGGGACTGAACCTATGTCCCCTCACATGCAAGGCAAATACACTCCTCATGGAGCCACATCCCTAGTTTATCCTGTTTCTTTCTATGCTCTGTAGTTCATAAGCACTTGGAATGTAACAGTGTTATACTGAGTTATTGTAAAGATGTTGTATTCTTTTTTGGCTCTCTTAAAAAAGAAATAATGACCTAGTTTGGAACTGTGATCTTCAGTATATTAATTACTTGCTCAGTGTCTAGCTTTATTAGAAGACTCTGACCTTGCCTTTGAGCTCCAGACAAACATTCGCATCCCAACTCAAACATGCTTCAAATTCTCTGATTAAAAGCAAACTAACGATCATCCCCACCCCCCAAAGTCTTTCCTACACTTCCCAGTCACCATGGAAGGTAAATTCCTGTAGACTCCAGAGTCCCTTGGTCTGAATTTATTTGGCCTCCTAAGTATCTCTGAAATCCATTCCATGTTTTCTTCACCACCTGTGCTTTTCTCCCTAGGCCACACCTACTTCCCACCTGGACCTTTACCTGCTTCCTCCTTCTGCTGCACTCACAACTAAGTCCCTTCAATTCGAAAGTGCTGATATTACCCCCTGACTAACCCTCAGTAACTCTGCAGCCTGTTCAGTGCATGCCTGGTCCTTAACCTGCTGTTTTCACATAGATCTTACCATTTCACCAACCAAGTACCTGTTCCAAGTGCTCTAGGATCTTCAGATACTGCAGTGAATCTACAGACAGGAAGCCCTGTTCTCAGAAAGCAATTCTGGTCATTTTTTCACCAGTCTTTTTGTTAAATTTGCAGATCTTTCCTTCAGATTTCAGCTGGGAGACCTTCTCTAGGGTCTTACTTTCAGATCAGACAAGGTCACTCTGCAGTGAATTTTCTTTTTCTTTTTTTTTGGGTGGGGGGTCCGGTCATGGAGCCTGAACTCTGGGCCTGGGCGCTGTCCCTCCTCTTCAGCTCAAGGCTAGCACTCTACCACTTGAGCCACAGCACCACTTCCGGCTTTTTTTCTTTTTGCTTATGTGGTACTGAGGAATCGAACCCAGGGCCTCATGCATGCAAGGCAAGTGCTTTACCACTGAGCCACCTTCCCAGCTCTGCAGTGAATTTTCTTTAGAGAATTCATTACAGGGTTAACTTTACGTCTCTTAGCTTTGGACTTGCACCTTTGGACTTGAAGAAAGTCTGCTCCTTTGAGATCTCTGCCACTCAGGATGATGATCTCAGTAACTAATGAGTGAAGAAAAAAAAGTAAGAACCTTCCCATAGATATTATTCACCAACCCTCATGCAGGCAATTTCCACCAGTGCTTTTGTATAAACCAAATAGACCCATTAAAGAAACAATATCAGTCCACACTGTGGGCATCTCGATAGTTTGTTGTTGTTGTTGCTTTTGTACCAGTACTAGGGCTGCTTGAATTCAAGCCCTAGGTGCTGTCCCTAAGCCTTGTCCCTCAAGGCTGACTCTACTGCTTGAGCTACAGCTCTTCTTCCAGCTTTTTGGAGAGGAGTTAATTGGAGCTATGAGTTAATTCCCGTGTTCCCGGAGCTACTCTGGGTACGGGATGTGCCACAGTGGTGAGAACAGGTCGGACCCTGTGGTCCCTGTGTTTTTGAGGTTTCAAGTGGGTACAAGAGCCACTTGCTGTGGAACTGGGGAGACTTTATGTATGCAATGATGTCATGTGCTTGCACCATGCTCTCTTCTGAGTAATAATGAAATGTTTTTTACTGGCAGCCAGCAGAGGTCAAGAATAGAAAGGATTTTGGCTTGTTTTGCTTGTTGAAATCATTGAGAACATTTTTTTTTTATTCTACTGTTTCTGAGCCATTTGACTTAGAATGTTCACATACAAATAACCACAAAAAGCAATGCTCTCTGCCCCTTCGGCGTAGCCTTCCAGCCCTGCTTCCTTAATGCCCAGCATCAAGGACAATTCATCTTTGCAGCTTCTATTTGAAAAGACATTGAGCTCATTAAACAATCTGCTTTCTCCATTCATCCTCGCCTTCCATTTTCCAAGCTGCAGTTATTACTTATAAGTGAAGTAATGCTTTAATTGTGAGTGTAATTGCCTCTCCGATGAGCGGATTATGGGAGGATTAAAAGAACTAACATTGAAAGGTCTAACAGCTTTGTTTGCTGCAAATAAGGTCTGAAATAAGTGACTTCCCTCTTAAGAACATTGAGACCACAAAGGTATTTGTCATCTTTTATAACCAACCAAACCCTATTTTGACATGCAAGGAAATGAGCCGTATAATTATTTTGCCAATACCAGTTCCTACTGTTCTGTGATTTACACTGAGGTCGCCCGGTTACTAGCCAAGCCAATGAAATTAAACCACAACGCAGGTAAGGACAAAACAAAAGTGATGTGTTTGCTGCTGTTTTGTTTTGTTTTGTTTTGTTTTCCTGAGGGAAGTTTCTTTCTTGGTGCTGGTGTCTGAATTTTTCTTCTTTCTTTTCTGTCTCCTTCCCTCTATTCCTTTGGAGAAGAAGGGGTACACACCGAGGAGCTGGACAGTGAACTAGGTAAATGTTCTTTCTGCCTTGCTCTGCATGACCACCTTGCATGTTGGGTTGTTTAATCCAGCTGTTTTCTTCCCATCACCCCTCAGCAGTATGGGCTTCACACTTAACTAAGCAAGCACTCTTTAACACTTTAGCCACGCCCATGGTCCTCTCTGCTTTTGTTAGTTTGTTTGTTTTTCAGATAGGGTCTTCCACTTTTGCCCAGAAGGCCTTGGAGTAGGACCCTTTTACCTTGTCTCCCGAGTAGCTGAGAGAATAAGCATGCACTACCATGCCCAACTAACCCTTCTGTTTCTTGAATTTACACTTTACCACTCATATGTTCACTCATATAGCCATCATGTAAGTTATGCGCATGTTGTCTACAAAGAAAGAGTGTGAGTGAATTTGAAATTGGAATTAAGAAATGAGCAAATTGGCCAAGAGTCTTGTAAATTGAGGATGGGGAAAGAACTAAGTTGTGACCCTTGAACTTTCATGTACCCTGATTCAGCCTCATTGCTTTATTTGTTTAGTGTAGAACAAAACAAAACCCCACAAGTTGAATTGAATTTATGATTGTTGTAGAGGTAGTTACAACAAAATAATTTCAATGATGAATAGTTACTGAGTCTTCTGGTTGTATTATTATTGTTGTTATTATTATTATTAAGTCATGGACCTCAGATTGCTGATCTTATCATTGTGGTGAATGTTTTGGGAAATAGATGGAGTATGTATTTGTGTCATCTCCCTGAGAGGCTGTGTATCAATGTAAGTCTCATCTTGACTGTGATAGCTTTTGTGGTTTAAAATAATTTACTTACATAATACCAAACTTTTTTATCTTTGCTGTTGGAATATATTTGATTATATTCCCTTTAAGTTCCTATGTTCAGATTTGAACAATATTAAAATTACTTTGTATTCCATCTCATACGTCCATTGAGAGCTCAATAAAAAAGTACAAATTTCAGCTCAATTGCAGATATAATCCTTAGCTAGTAGAAAATTGGCCAAACCTATTTTTAAGTACAAGGTTGACATTAATATGAGTGGAACTGTCCTCAAGATTATTGAATCCTGGAAATTTTTCAAATTGTCTTATGATCTAAAAATATATTTAATATAGGCTATTATTTTCATTTGGTTTTCTTTTGTTATATAGATAAAAGCAATTTGGGTTGATAATTCTAATATAGAATTTAGTTCTGTTTCTCTTCATGTTTGGAAAATATCCCGTTATAATTGACATATGCCCCTATTCGAAAACTATTGAGGCTGGCCAGCCAGCTGACTTTCTCTCTTTCTTTCTTTCTTTCTTTTTCTTTCTTCTTTCCTTTCTCTCTTTGTTTGTTTGTTTCCTCCTTTCTTTCTTCCTTCCTTTCTTTCTTCTTTTCTTTCTTTTTTTCTTTCCTTCTTTCTTTCTTTCTTTTCCCCCCTCTCCCTTCTTCCCTTTGTTCCTTTCTTTGGTGTTTTTCAATACTAAGGATTGAACCCAGGGTCTTATTCATGGCAGGCAAGTACTCTACCACTTGAGTTATAACACAGTTCATTTTTGTTCTGAGACAGTTTGAAACTAGTATTATTTAGGAGAGGAAAAAAATAATTTAGTGATACTATATTTTAATAAAAGGATTTATTGATATTAGATAAAGTGATTGGAAAAAGAACTAAGTTTTCTATATACAAAATGACTGTCTTATTTGTTGAACCAGTTTCAACCACTCTGGATACGTAAATAATACATGTGGATGTCTGCCCCTCAGTGGCAGTGGGGGAGTAGATAGTACAGCTATGAACAGGCACACGTCCTTAATTGCTTTGTGCAAGTTGCAGTGTGGAAATTTGAAAAAGACATTTCTGTAGTTTCCCTCATGTAACTGTGGGAACTTCCCTGTAGTGTTAATGATGGTGGAAAATGACTTCTAATGCTACATAATGCCCCTTGTTAAAGTTGTAGTTGTAATTGGGAGGTGGATTAGGTTCTGTTGTGGAGCTGTCTCAGGGGTCATATTAGACAGTCTGGCTTTCCTACTTTCTGGCTCCCCCACTTCCTGGCTCCCTAGTTATTGGCTCTACAACCATGGCAAGTTGGTCCACCTTCTCCTTGACTCCCCTGGTACTTCTGAGACCTAGTGAAAGTGAATGCATTACCTATCCCTGTGATCATCACATGGCGGCATGATACCTCTCTTGATCCCTTTAACATGAGACAAGAGAGGAGTATGTTGTTTTCTAGAAAAGACCCAAATATGTTCCTGTCGGTAGAGTAGATATGACAGTCCATTTTGGCCTGCCCCAGTCTTCTGTATAAAGAGGACTGCATATGCACATACATACACACTTCTCTTGCATTTACTCCAGATTTTATTTTTTTGGACAGAATTTTCTTAATAAAAGGGGCTTAATTTCAAGCAAAAGGAATTTTTGGGTTTCCAGATGCTGGAAGGAATCTTTCTCTAACCTGCCTCTAGGCGGTGTGGATGGTTGCTGTGCATGTTCAGTGATAGAGTGTTATTCTGAACTCTTCAGTTTGGGCAGTGCACACTTGAGATTTGTAGATTTTTGTCATGTGTTCTACAGAACCATCCCTTGAACCTAAACACCCCTGCACAACCTTTTTCAGGAACTACAGGGTCTTGGAGGGAGTGGAGTCTATTGGGGGAGGCAGAGATAAAAGAGGGAGTCTCTGAACCAGAACATTTAATCCACTATTGACCTTTGCAGTAACTCAGTTCAGAGAAGTTAAGCTACCAGCTTAAAGCCACAAGGCAGTTTGTTGCCAATATATCGTCCTGTGGGTATCCTTGTTGCAGTGGGTCATCCTGTAGTCCTTGTTTCAGTATTTCGTTATTCCCCTTCCCCTCCCCAGATTAGACAGATGTATGTACATGATGCAGAATACAAAAATCAAGGACAGTGACAACAGGGGATATTCAGTAGGAGGAAGAATATACAAAGAAACCAAAAAAAATCACATAGTACATTTAAAACAATAACAACAAAGACAGACCTCTTGTGTCCATATCTTGGGGTTCATTTCACTTAGCATCATGTTATGTGGACATATGTACATAGCTCTTGAGCTTTTCAGCTCATCTTATAAGATTATCCTTTATGTGTACTAATTGTTGCAAATAAGGGAAACCATGGGACCTAAATTTCTTTGGGACTGGCTTACTTCACTTAGTATGGTTTTTATTCCAGGCAGGGGTGGGATGGGGTAGGAGGAGTGTGGAGCGGGGGGAGGGAAGGGATAATGGGACAACAACAGGGAAGGGGTAACAATGCTGGACAAGTAATGTACTCATTGCCTTACTCATGTAACTGTAACCCCTCTGGACAGCATCTTTACAATAAAATAATTTTTTTTTAAAAAGCCACGGGTCAATCAATGTTAGTGGTAGGTAATGTTCAGTCCCAGATGTTCTAAAAGGGTCTCAGTTCCTTCTGAGTTCCATAATTGGTTATATAACCTTATTTCTTTCCTGATTAGACATGCGGTATTGGGTGTTTAGCTATGTTTATTTTTATTAAAGCTATAATACCTCTTTCTGAGCTTAAATATTTTCTGCCATTATTAGCTTCTTAGAACCAAATGGCAAATTCTAGGACAAACACCCTCCTCCCCATCCCCACCCCCCCTTTTTTTTTCAAATCGATGACCCATTTCTATTTTAAGCATTAGGAGACTAATTCCTGTTATTAAGTTAATCACCATATTGGAGGCAAGAAATTTTTATCTTTTCAGTTCAAAATGACTTTTAACTTGAAAAACTGGGAAAGTTGTTTCATCTGTTCCAGAAGGGTTTAAATTGGGAAATATCCAGAAATACCATTCTTAATACTCTCATTTCTCAAGCCCAGAACCCCTAAGTGGTTGACAAGGTAACAGGTCAAAGTAGAGTTGTCTTCTTATGGCATCATTGGGCCTCCATCAAAGCATGTGCCATGTCGCTGTATTTTTACCCACAGTACACTTACATTTAACCTTGGGTCCCAATGTTTAACACCTCATCAGGTAAACAGGGAGCATTCAATAAATGTCTGTTATATAAGCCGGGCGCTGGTGGCTCACGCCTGTAATCCTAGCTACTCAGGAAGCTGAGATCTGAGGATCGCGGTTCAAAGCCAGCCCGGACAGGAGAGACCGTGAGACTCCTATCTCCAATAAACCACCAGAAAACCGGAAGTGGCGCTGTAGCTCAAGTGGTAAAGCGCTCAGCCTTGAGCTGAAGAGCTGAGGGACAGCGCCCAGGCCCAGAGTTCAAGCCCCACGACCGAAAAAAAAAAAAAGTCTGTTATATAAACAAATGGATATTTCCCCCATTTTATGGAAAGATAATCAGGGCAAATATTTCTGGTTACACATTTTGGAAAGAGGTCTGACTTGTTTAATCATGATATGGTCCTTTGCACTCTCCCATTCTTCTACCCCCTGTTACTCTTGCTCCTATTTGCATTTTTTTAATCTTCAGTTTCTCAACTCTTTGGAAATATTTTCCTGGTTCATTTTCATTTAAATGGTAATTTCCAGCTTTGTAAGGAGAAACCATTTCCCAGGCATTTGATTTGTGTCGGTCCACAAGAACTCCATATATAAAAATGCCAAGTTGTGTCAATGTCTGATGATTGGACCTGCCTTGCATTTTAGTAGCTAGTGTCTCCTGAATTCAAAAAAACAAAAAAACTTCTTTAAAAATTGTTAAGTGAGTTTAACAAAAATAGAAAGAAAAGAGAAAATCTGTCTCTTTTTGCAAATAAGTAACGTGGAAGAAATCCTATGAAATTAGTGTCTCAATATACAGCCACTTCCAAGCAAAGCACAGCCTTTGAGTGTTTTCTAGACTGTATGTATTGGTATGTTTTTGTAATCATGGGGACCACCCTCTCACTCTGGGACTGTTCGTGACATATCTGAGCCCTACACTGATTCGACAGTCCTGATCACATGATTCCTTGAATTAAAAGTAAAGTTTCAAAATGATATTTCTTGCAAGTGTTTGTGGTGTTCCATTCAATTCACTCTTAATAATGGCCACTAGGAATAATGATTCTCTTTGGAGTACAGTAGTACTCAAGCCTGCTTTAACTGCTTCTGAATCAAATTGTGTAATTGCTGCTCTCTGAAAGGACTGTTTGATGACACAAACAACAACCTAGGTGCTTGTTTCATAGTGGATAAAAGTAATAGATCCTTGTAACAAAACTTGTAATTGCCTACTTAACAAATCAAGTTCCACCCTTTCATAGGAAACCTTAGGAAGTAAAATCCAGTGGAGCATAGCTGAGTCTCCTAAAGATGCAGAAATCCTCCCATACCCAGTAGTACTAAGATCTGAACTCAAAGTTTTACACTCGCTATTATTAGAGCTACTCTGCCACTTGAGCCACCTTTGTGCCCCTTTTTGCTTTAGTAATTTTTCAGGTAGGGTTTCATATTTGTTTTTTTTGCCTAGGATAGCCTCAGACTATAATTGTTATTACCTAGTTATAGCTGGGATTACAGCTATGCACCATGCTTGGCCTGGGTTTTGCTTGAGCAGGTCAAATGCTAGTGATGATGAACTGGCTCAAATATGGTAGCAGAATAATATAAGTGTTCAGCTGAATAATCTACCTCTGTGTGGGCATTTTATTTGCTCAGTAGCATTTTAATTAGGAGAGAGGAGAAAATCAGATGCAGATTTAATTTTCTTCCAGGGAAAGCAAAACAGGACTATTGTATTGAAAATAAGTAAGAAACATTAATTTTCATCTAGTTTTGCTTGTGCAGTAAGGTAGTGTGGAAACAAAATGAGAAAAGTGTAAATATTGAAGGTAGGAGCTAGACATTTCAGGCAAATTTTAAGTATTTCTAATAAAACCTAATTTAATAGTTGGTTAAAAATAAAGACAGCGGGGACTGCATTTTATTAAGTTTTATTTCTAGAGTAAAACACCAGTAGATAAAATATTGTTCTTCATATAAGAAAGTATACTGAACAACAATGAAATACTAATAACGATACATACTCTTCCATTTGGTTCAGATACACAGTTTTAATTGGGTTTCAGGCATTTTCATGAGCATCCCTCCCTCCCTCCCTTCCTTCTTTCCTTCCTTTCTTCCTCCCTTCCTTCCTTTCTTCCTGCCTCCCTTCCTTGCTTCCTTGCTTCCTTCCTTTCTTCCTTCCTTCTTTCCTTCCTTCTTTCCTTCCTTCCTTCCTTCTTTCCTTCCTTCCTTCCTTGCTTCCTTCCTTCCTTCCTTTTTCTATATACTCTATTGTTGACAGTGTCCAGGCTCTTCAAGAATCCACTTACCTTGCTATAAATTTTGTTTTTCTATTCAGAACTGCCTGCTGGTTGGGAAAAGATCGAAGACCCTGTCTATGGTGTCTACTATGTAGAGTAAGTGCTTTTTGATAATCTCTACATTCTTTCTGTTTTAATGACATGATTTACATCTATAGCAAGCTTGCTATCATGACAAGGTACTAAATAACATTGTAATTAATTTTATAATGAAAATGTGAATATTTCAATGAATGAGAATATGATCAGTATATCTGAAGATAGTATGTTATGTTAGCAAATTCAAGCGGGCAGATTTCATATTGTTTGGTTACTTCCCATAGTTCAAAACAGAATATGGTCCTGGCATATGGCAAATGCTTGGTAAGAGCTAGTTGAAGGAATGAATGAGAAAAGCCAAGATCCCATAGAGAAAATAAATGAGGATCATGTACTTTCAGAAGTATGTATTTGGCCTACTTTTTTTTTTTTTTTTTGGTCATGCCCGGGTCAGAACTTCTCAGTAATTACTTATTCATTCTGACATTCTAAAAATGCTTGAGCAATGTTAATAATTGATGAAATGTTACCAAGAGTAAGAAGGAAGTGGAGAAGGAGGCAAAGTCACATGATGTGTAACCTCTGTATCTCTTTGTCCCTCCCTTCCTGGGGACTACATTTGTAGTCCTGTTTACTGTTTGAACCTGAGCTCTTCACTGTGGACTTTATTCCAGCATGAGGTACACCTGTCATGAGAGTTATGGATTAGTAAGATGATATTAAAAGAAAGTAATGCCCAAAAGATAATATGCTGGACAAATATGCTGCGTATCTTTTCTTCTTGAAAAGGATAAAATGTCCTTTGAAAGAAAACAAGACTCTATAAATTTTGCATAATCTACTGCTTATGCAAATACAGATAACAGGCATGTTTTCTTTCCCTTATGTTACTGGCAATGAAAAATTCCTCTGTATAATGTCCTGGTGAAATGAACATATGATGTAAACATCCCAGACTGTGAAATACTTAGCATCTTACTATAAAAATTTTTTAGTTCAAGTCAGCAAGTGTCCTCAGCCAGCACTAAGTGCTTTCTCTGTACCTAACAAGAACAGTTGGCAATCTAGGCCATGGAAGAGGCAAGTGAAGTTACTTCTCTGACCCTAGCAAATGCATTTCCTTTGCCAGTCCTGCAGATTATCTTTTTTTTTTTTCAGTCACAGAGAAGTTTTGCTACTTGGGACTCATTTTCAAACTGTCACTCACCTAGACTGTGCACATAGTAAGGAGAGAAATGGGGAACAACTGTGTTGGTGACAGGAGACATTTGGTATTTAAGGGGCAAGGGATTATTTTACCCTTCAATGTCTTAGAAGTCTGTGCCTTGTAATACTTGAGTCTCATTGATGTTAATAGAAGACTAATTCTTACATTGAAAATGCCTATAAGAATTAAAAACTAAACAAGTATTTCTTTAATATGAATTAAGGAGAATCAGTCTATCCATGCTGTTTGATAAATTTGTCTTCAAAAAGGAAAGCTTGATTTTAGAGCTCTATACAATCAGATTATAATTATGTCCCTAAATGTCTAATGAGCCATTGTTCTTCTAAGTATGTACATGCACATATATGGATATGTATATGCTTGTATATTTGCATGGGCTTGTATCTATATACACATGTATACTTAGACATACTCAATAAACAGGCCATGGCTTTATTTATGTATTAGTGTGTATATGTATGTTTTTGCCATGACTTTATTACATAATCATCTAAAACATCTGGGTCTTTGTCACATTGGACACATCACATCTGCTTAGACTAGCTATATTTGGAGTCTTCCCCCCCCCCAAGGGCTATACTTTTCATTCTGCCTCTGTGTCAGATGATCAGATTAGTTGACAGATATTTAGTGGAGTTGTTTTCACTTAACTGTTGTGGCGAGCACTTAAGTTTCTGCCTTCTGTGCAAGGTTCCATTGCAGTCCTCATGTTGTAAACAGCTTCACCCATCTGCTTTCATCTGACTTCTCAGGAATGCCAAAGTCTTCTTGTGGAGTTTAAGCAACTTCCCCCACGAGGCGATACCTTGGAAATTGGAGTAAAGTCACATCTTGGAATTTGAAAGCAGACAGCCCTGAGCTTCCAGGCCTGTTATTCCTTAGTAGCTATGTTATATTCAAGGAATTCATAACTCCTCAAAAGTTTACTTATTTATTTATCTTTAAATTTTTTTTGTTGTCATAAAGGTGAGGTACAAAGGGGTTTCCATTTCATAAGGCTGGTACTGAGCATATTTCTTTTTGGACAATGTCACCCCTTCCTTGTTCGTTCCCAGCGTTTCCTTCCCATCCCCACCCACAAGTTCTATAGTTTATTTTCAACATAGTTTCCACTGCTGCATTTGCTCACCTCATGTGTCTCCATTTTTGTGTCCCCTCTTACCTCCCCTGAAGACAGAAAAATGAAAAACAAAAAAAAGAAAAGTTAAAAAAAAACCCTTTGCGTCCATTTCCTGGAGTTCATTTTGATAAGTACATTTTTATATGCTCAGCGGCACATTGTGCCTTTGTGTTCCTCCCCTAAGAATGTCCTCCTTTGGTTTCACTGTGTGTGAATGCCTGGAGTCCTGTACAATTTATCTTACTTTTTATTTTGAGGAAATACAGTAGCCCCCTCCATTACCCCATCCATCATTACACTCTTTGTGGTCTCACTTTCCTGAGGTCAGCCATAGTTGGAAACATATCACACGGGAAATTCCAGAAGTAAGTCGTTTGTAAATTTTAAGTCAAGGGCCATTCTGATTAACAAAGTGAAATCACAAACTGTCCTGCTATGCCAGATCCAGGATGGCTAATGGCCTTTGTCTGTCATGTCCCTACTTCATGCACTGCCAGCCTGTGAATTGTTCATTGTCACCAGGCTCCTCCTAGCATCGTAGTACCTGGGTTCAAGGCGCACTTAAGTGTACTTAGCTGTGCCTTCAGAATGCAGACATCATCCAATAGCAACAGGAGTATTCTCAAGAGAAGCTATGAAATGCTTCCTTTCAATGAACATTCTCAACATAATGAGGGGAGGGGAAAAAAATGAACCCTATGCTGAGGTTGCTAAAATTTATAGTAACTTATTGTTAATTCTTCCTGGACCTAATTTGTAAACCTTGCCGTGGGTACATATGTATGTGGAATTAAAATCATAGTAAGATAAGGTTCAATATTATCCCTGGTTTTCAAAATCCTCTGGGGTCTGGAATAATCCTCTTTGTGAACAGTGGGGTACTGCCATATGAGTAGGAGCGTTACCAAAATGCATAACTGACAACACAATGCCGGGTGCATATAAGCAGTCAGTAATGGAAACTTCATTTGTATTTACTGTTCTATGTAGGGTTAAAGCACTTGCTTTATTCAGTTCTAACCACAGAACTTGACAGTGATTGGCTTTTTGCTGGTGGGATGGAAATTTCCTGCCTGTAAACAGTTCTCCTTTCTCTACAGCCACATCAACAGAAAGACCCAGTATGAGAACCCTGTTCTGGAAGCCAAGCGGAAGAAGCAGTTGGAGCAGCAGCAACAGCAACAACAGCAGCCACCACCGCTAGAAGGTTAGCTTCTTCCCTGGAGGCTTTTTTTTAGCTGGGAACTTGGGACAAAGCCTGAGCACTGACACCCCCGTGTGGTCAGAATTGGCCTTGATGACTGAGCCATTCTCCCAGGCAAGGAGTTGCTGTCCTGAGCTGAGGATGCTGAGCCTCTACTCACTAACCACCCTTGCCACACTTTGCTGATGGCAGGGGAGAGACAGGTTCAGAATCACCTGCATCTCTTCTGGCATGAAGGAATTCCCACTCTGGCGACATTTGTGTTCTAACTGCTCTCACAAATACAGATGCCTTTTAGCATTTTTACTTTAGGCAGAATTGCTAGGCACAAGCAGTGACTTTTATTTTTAGGAAAATTACATGTGAACACAGATCAGAAAGAGCTGGTAATTTTGAGAGCTTCTTAAGAGTTAGATTAATTCACGGTCTTTGTAAAAATATGAACCATTCATGAAAGTAGACTATTAAATTCTCTCATGTTGTCCCCACATCATTCTTGAAGTTTTTCTGTGTAGAAATATTAGATACTCTAGGGATATACAAATTGTAGATGTTTTTAAAAATCATATAATTGTGTGTGTGTGTGCATGTGTGTGTGCGCATGCGTGTGCACACACACATGCAAATGCACCAGTATGGCTAGGGTTTGGGTTTGAATTTGGGACCTTGCATGCATTCTTGCTCTGCTTTTTGTTCCACATCTGGCTTTTTGCTGGTGAATTTATCTACCTGGGCTGACTTTGAACTGTTTTCAGCCTCCTGTGTAGCTATGATTATTACCTTATAAATCTTAATAATTTTGTAATGTATCACTTACTGAATATTTCCACCTTTGTTTAGCCATCCATTTATTAACAAAGACAGGTTTTTTCCAGTTTTCCACTGGAAATAATATTTAAAAATAATAGGCCCCATATCTTCTCAATATGATGTCACATGTATTATTTTGATTACTATAATGCAGAATATAGTGCTGTACTTTTTTTGTGGGAGAGAATCAAATTTAAAGCCTCCTACCTGCTAAGCACATACTTTACCATTAGTTCCATCTCCAGCCCTTGAATGTAATAAATAAATAGAGACACTATGCTCTGGATTAGCCATTTTTCTTCTGTCAAGATCCTCATAGTAAACAGTTAAGGCTTTACGATACATACATTCTTAGTTACAAGTGGTCAGTTCTTGTTCTTGCAGCCTGATAGCCAATATGCAAAGGAACGTACATAGCTACATGTCTAAAACTTGACCTATGTACCCTGTCAATTGAACCTAGTTTCTAGGTGTCACAAAGTCAACAGCACCTTTCTCCTAATCTTTTGATTATTTGTTGCTATAGTATTTCACTGCGTAGTCAAGGCTCCTATCCCAGCCTTCCAACTACTAGAGATTTCAGGGAGGTACCACCACACCCAGCTTAATTCTTTTATTCTTTTCAGCGATTTTTAAAGTGTAAGTGCTGTTCTTTGCTGGCAAAAGAATAGCACTGGACCCAATTTGACTGATAAACTCTGGTGTTCTACTTGCTGCCCTGCACTGTTTAATTTAGACAGTGAGTGTGTGTATGTGTATCTACTTGCCAATTCACAGTCCTCTGCCTCATCTCTTCTCTATTTGAAAAGAACATTTTAAACGATAACACTTGGTACTGTTGGAAAATGTCCTTTGGGCAGTGGGGCTGTACAGCAGAATATGGTACCTGAGCTGGAAAGTAACTCTGGTGCCTCTCAGGGGGCCTTAAGCTGTGTCAGACAACATTAGGACACAGGAATCCTGGTAGTGGCTCCCAGTTTGGTTCAGAGATGACAAGAGTTAGCACCTTCGCCCCATACTCTCATCTGTGTTCATCTAGCACTCCCCCTAAGACAGGCTGAGTCCACCTGTGCCTCGCTTGCCTTAAGGAGCTTTCTCCCTCTAAGGGCTGACTTTGGGCAACCTTACTGCTTTTCTCATTTTTGTTCTTGATTTCACTTTGGACTCTCCAGCCAGAAAGATCTGGAGTTTTTATTGATTCAATGTCTATTCCCCAAATATTGGTGAATTTCTTTCCCCAAGTATCCCTGAGAAGAGAAACCCAAGGTCAGGTACCAGCTTCATTCTGATCTGATTTAGTTTATTGATTTGATTAGCATTGTGAAGGGAAATGGGCCAGCTCTTTGACACTCTTTCCTTTTTCTTTCTCTTAGAATGGGCAGAAGATCATTCATCCCTTGTGCCTCCTGTTGTTTCTACCCATCCCCCAAGCAATCCAGAGCCAGCCAGGGACCCTCCACTTCAGGGTAATGTGTTTTTATAATTGCATCGTGGTGTCATGTCTCATTTTAAAAAATTTTATAGTGAAAACACAAATAGTAAAAGCAATTCTATTAGTGTTGTTAATCAGACATGTCTGAAAATCTAGAATCCTTCCAGAATAAGATTCTCTCGCTCTTTGCAGTATTTTAAAAACAACCAGAGCTTTCATCCTCAGTGCTGTTGACAGTTTGGGCGTGATAATTCTGCATGTAGGGGGCTTTCTTGTACCTGATGGGATGTTTTAAAGTATCCCTGCTCATCTCCTACCTCACCCCTATCCTGTGGCAGGCTAAAGTTTCTCCAGACACTGCTAAATGTCCCTGGGTGCTAAATCATGTCAGCATTGGAAACCATCAGTGTAGAGACCACAAATATTTAATGCCATGTTAAATAAGATAAATTCTTTTAAAAAAAAAATGGTTAGGGAGCTGGGAAGGTGGCTCAGTGGTAGAGTGCTTGCCTTGCATGCATGAGGCCCTGGGTTCGATTCCTCAGCACCACATAAGCAGAAAAAGCCAGAAGTGGCACTGTGGCTCAAGTGGTAGAACACCAGCCTTGAGCTGAAGAACACACCAGAGTTCAGAGTTCAGGCCCCACTATTGACAAGAAAGAAAGAGAGAGAGAAAGAAAGAGAGAGAGAAAGAAGGAAGTTGTTATTTACTTCATTGTTATTGTAATGTATGGAGGGATTACATGAATCAGGTAATGAGTACATTCCTTTTCCTACAGTGTCCTCCTCCCTCCCCTCACTCTCTCCTAGTTCACCCACCCCAGTCTCCACCCACGAGTTGTGTAGTTCACTTTCATCAGTGCCCTGTGAGCTCCACTGCTGCACTTAGCATTAGATATATCAAGACTCTAGTCAACAAACTTGCATTTGACTAAGATTTCCCTGTCGGTGTAAATGGCTTTATATTATATTAAAGTTCTCTTCCCTGGCTCCTGCCACGGTGTTGGCATTTATGCATATTATACAGAGAGCATTTCCTTGAGGCTCACTTACTTACATCCACAAATAATATGTGCCCCCTAGAGAGAACCATTCTTGAAAAGTGTAAGCTCTCAGATTTTCAGGCCTCATTGTTCCACAGTGATAGGGGAATGCTGGGATTTTGTTGTTGTTTGTTTAGTTTGCCTTTTCTCTTAAATAATGAACAAGCATCTTGTTTTATAAGTTAGGAGATATTTGTAGTTCAAAAACATTAAAAATAATGCAAGATTTACCTTCAAATCTACGTTTTCAGCATGCTATACCTGTGTTAGCTGTACAATTAGTAGAGTAATTCTCTCATTTTGACTCCTCCATTACAATTTTCATAATACAGCAGTTGTTTCTCTGCTTGCCGGACATTGTCATAGATGAAGGGTTGGTTTTTGTTTTTTTTTTTAAAGCTTTTAAAGCTTTTTCTGACACAAGTATACTGTCTTTGGTGATAATGACTTTATAAAAGATAGACCATAATATATAATAACATATTGATTGATATCAGTATGATTCAGCCTCCTCCATGTTTGGTTGAAGCCTGGTAGGGAAATAATCCCTAATGGTGGTTCAAGGGCAAAGTTTGGGGCCAAAACCCAAAAAATCTTGATTGAGTGCGCCTGGTAGAGGCAGGAATGTAAAAGGGAACATTTTTAAGAACTGCTCATGTGAGTTTCAGAACACAGCCAAGACTTAAAACTGCTTTCTAGCCCACAAAGATTTTAGGTCTCAGAAAATTACACCGATCAGAGCTATGGCAGAGAACTTCGAATTTCACTGCTTGTGGCGAAAAACTATTTCTCTCCACAAGTTGCCTTAACTAATGATCCACCCATCTATAAAATGTGCATAAATGTGAAACCCTCTGGTCTTCCCTCTCTAGTTAAGCATGACCAGTGGAAGGCAGTGGTGTAATTTCAAAGCTCTGTTCATGTCTCTATTAAGATGAAAATACTCCAAGCACAAAATATGCTAATGACTTTTTAAAATATTCAAACTGCCTGGTGCGTTTCACATCTTCTAACTTTGCCTGTAATAAGTATAAAAAAGTTCTAACATCAGACACTTCAATCTTAGCAAAAGCCTGTTGAATCTGTTTGTGATTTTGTTCATTCATTCCTTCACTCTAGAAGAACTACAGAATTCCAAGTGAGTGGCTTACAAGCGGAAATCTTCACGGAGCTTAGATTTTAATAGTTTTATGTGTGTTCACATGCAATGTCCCTCATTCCTGGGCACAGGGAACAGTATTACTAGACAAGAAACCAAACCAGCAAGGAGATGTATACTGTATTAGAAAGCTATAAATTCTAACGACAAAAATAACAAGAAAGGTAGTCAGCACTGGTGTTTTACATGTATAATCTAGCAAAAACCCTAAGTGGAGCTCTGGCTCAAATGGTAGAGAACCATCCTTGAGTAGGACAAGATAAGGGATAGTGTTCAAGCCCCAATACCAGTGTGTGCAGGTGCGCGCGCACACACACACACACACACACACACACACACCAGTGTGTGCAGGTGCGCGCGCGCACACACACACACACTCCAGGAAAGGGAGATGAGACATGTTGGAGAAGGCATTGTGTGTTTTAATCTGTACTCAGGAAAAGTCTACATAACTGAAGTATGTTTCACTTCCAGCTTCCTGAAACAACTAGTAGCCTTTGCTATAAGATTCTAGGCCATTCGCCTCCTTTTTCTAAAATAAATTTTAAGGGTCATTTCACCTGTCCTCAACTTTCTACCTGGTAATTGGCTTAACAGCTGTCTCCCTCCAGTCTTTGCTGCAGGTGGCATCTCTCCCCATTCTCCCCAGGCCTTGGCAGGTGACTATGCCTGGCACCTCTCAGGAAGCTTCGCCTTTCTGTAGCCACAGCTTGTCAAACTTCCAATAATCCTTGGGATTTCTCTCGAGTGGTGGTTAATGAACAGACCTCTGACTACAGGCAATTTAAAAGAGCCTTCCTTTTTAGGAGCCAGAGACTTTTCAAATATGCAATTAAAAATTGTATGCCTGCCCAGAGACCTTTTAGGCCTTTTAGTTATAGTTAACCAAAAATAACTTTTCTTTCTGGGTGCCAGGCTCCTAGAGCCCCCCCCTTCCCCTCTCTCTCTCCCTCTTTCCCATCAAATAGCAATTTTAGTAAGAAAGAAACATAGCCACCATATTATCCTGGAACTATCTGCATTTTTTCCTGAGCCTTCCATTTGGTTGAAACCTAAAAGTTTTCATCAGTTGATATTATAGGTAAAATCCAGACCCAAAGCAGTATATTGGATGCAGTCCCAATAGACAGTGACACAAAATAAGGACTGACTGAACTTCCTTTGGGGGAGCTATGGCTTCTCAGTTCCCTAATACCAGGGAAGTGGACCACCCAATCAGGACCAGTTTTGTCCTCCTCTTCTGTCTTCCTTTAAACTTTAAAGATGGCATGCTTTGTGCATAATACCCATCTCCTAAACAGAGAGAGGGACCTGAGAGTACTCCGATTCCTGAAATCAAAAGAACACTTTCTTGAAACACATCTCTATTCTAAGGCTTCAGCCCAAACATGAGCTTGGAGAGTCAGATCTATAATGTCTCATATCTAAACTTAATTTTCCTTCTCACTCATAGACAAACTCCTTGCTCTTCTCTCGTTTTCATCCAGGCAAACCCTTTTTTACACGAAACCCTTCTGAGCTGAAAGGCAAGTTCATCCACACGAAGCTGCGGAAAAGCAGTCGTGGCTTTGGCTTCACGGTGGTAGGAGGAGATGAACCCGACGAATTCCTGCAGATCAAGAGCCTGGTTCTAGATGGTCCTGCCGCACTGGACGGCAAGATGGAGACAGGTGTGTGGGGGGGGCTGCAGCCTTCTAGTGATGAGATCAGCTCACCACTAAGCAAGACCAAAGAACATTGTGTCTCACAGGTTTATAAAGGTCTTTTACACCCTTGGAATGTGCCAGAGCCCTCCATCCTTCAGTCCAGGTGCCAGAAGCCTTTATACTCATTTAAACTTCAGAAGTGATAATTCACTAGAAATGTA
The DNA here is from genome assembly GCF_000151885.1 of Dipodomys ordii. Lineage (NCBI taxonomy): Eukaryota > Metazoa > Chordata > Mammalia > Rodentia > Heteromyidae > Dipodomys > Dipodomys ordii. The sequence goes on from NW_012267228.1 coordinate 17,581,345, forward strand.
GAGATCCAATTGAATAAGTGATTTCTAAACTTGGATCTCTGCAGTGACAATTTTCAGAAAAAAAATGTCAGTGATCTTTCAATGATGATTATATTCTCTTTAGCGGAGAAGACACCGGATACTTAAGGAATGCTTCATTAGCAGTTAAAATAAGCAATAGAAGCAGTCTCTCTGTGCCTCATGCAATCACCTCCACTTATAGCTTCATATAGCTGACAAGAGAGACAGCATTTTGTGTCCACTCCCTCACAAGTTTTGGTGGGAGGGATGAGGGTTTGGCTTAAGTGGTAGAACACCTGCCTAGCAAGCATGAACTTCTGAGTTCAAATCCCAGTAGTTCCAGAAAGAGGGGTGGGGAGGGAGGGAGGAAGGGAGAATGACTAGAGCTGAGACTAATTACACAAGAAGAAAAGCAGTAGATTTGTTTAATATGAGTTTTCTGTGACATGGAACACTCATAAAGAAGTACACACCCAAGTATGTTAGCATGTGGTTAGAGTGAATACTTACTGCCTTGAACATGGAATCCTCAGCTGTGAAAATGTAAGAAGACAAATGGGTGTTGACTACAGTAGTTTGACTTCTTATCCATGGTAGTAAGAATGTTACCTGGGGTAAGACGATTTTGAGATATAGAAAGGCTATCTTCCACTGCAATTTTATCTCCTGCTTCTGGGAAGAAAAGGAGGAGGATCAGAGTGTCTTGCCTTCATTTTTATACTTGCTGATTTTTTTTTTTTAAGTATAGTTAGCTCAAAAGAATTCTGATGCTAGAGTGGCATATTTTGGGATAGGATGTTAGGAACACAACATTTCTGGGTGCTGTGTTTTTTTGACTCCTTCACTTTTTGCATTTACAGGAGATGTGATTGTCAGCGTGAATGACACCTGTGTTTTGGGACACACCCATGCGCAAGTTGTGAAAATCTTCCAGTCAATTCCCATTGGTGCCAGTGTGGACCTTGAACTCTGTCGAGGTTACCCATTGCCTTTTGACCCAGATGACCCCAACACAAGTTTAGTGACCTCAGTGGCCATTTTGGACAAAGAACCAATTATTGTGAATGGACAAGAGACCTATGACTCGCCCGCCAGCCACAGTAGTAAGACAGGCAAAGTGAGCAGCATGAAGGATGCCAGGCCAAGCAGCCCTGCCGACGTGGCTTCCAACAGTTCTCACGGCTATCCCAATGACACAGTCTCCTTGGCTTCCTCCATTGCCACTCAGCCAGAACTTATCACTGTCCACATAGTCAAAGGGCCCATGGGCTTTGGTTTTACTATTGCAGACAGCCCTGGTGGAGGAGGTCAGAGAGTGAAACAGATTGTGGACAGTCCTAGGTGCCGAGGCCTGAAAGAGGGAGACCTCATAGTGGAAGTGAATAAGAAGAACGTTCAAGCCCTCACACACAACCAGGTCGTGGATATGCTGATTGAATGCCCGAAGGGCAGCGAGGTCACACTGTTGGTGCAGCGGGGAGGTATGGAGAAGCTTTTGTTCTCTGTGCTATCATCTCAAGTCTCTCGCAGCAAGGTCTTCATGGGAACTCTGGGTTTAAATATGTGCTTTTAAGATGATTTTTTTTAAAAATCACTTTTCAGTGCTGAGAATTGAACCCAGATTCCAGGACCTGCTAGTCAAGTATTCTACCTCTGAGTGATGTACCCAGCTCAAGATTGTTTTTTATTGAAGTATTTAGAAATCCTTTCTAAATGCTTCGTGATTGTTTCAAATGCTAGTCCCTTTGGGATAAAGTTTATAGTTTCTACATTATGTTACACATGTGTAAGTAAAGTCTCACTTTAAAACCTAAATCAGTTGTACTTTTTAAAACCCATTAAGTTTTAGTAGGCTGGGAATGGGTGCCCATGCCTATAACTCTAGCTGTTCAGGAAGTAGCAGTTGAGAGAAATGTGTTTCAAAGCCAGCCTAGTATAAAAAGTTAGTGAGATTTCCATCTCAACCAACAAGCTGGATCCCAGCTACAGGGGAGGCATAGGGCATAGGTCAGCGAATTGTAATAAAAAGTTGGTCCCAGACCAAAAAAAGAAAAAAAGCCAAAATGTATGAGACCCCTGTCCTACCAATCACTAAATCATGGATGTATAACTCAAATGGTAGAATACCTGTTTAGCAAGTGTGAAGCTCTGAGTTCAAATCCCATTACTCCCACCAAAACTCAAAAGATAAGATTTCAAAATGTTTCCCCTTGAAGACCCCTGAGCCTGCACAGGATACTGGATCTCGCTTCACTCGCCTCTTCTTCTCACAAGGCTTGTACAACTGTCTTTTCTGAAATTACTTACAAGACCTTAAGCCCTTTCTCAGCTCAAGAACTTTTTTAGTTTTCCTAACAAAGAAAAAAATTTCTTGTTTCCATTTTCTGGAGTTCATTTCCATAAATACTATTTTCTATGATCAGGTACACATAGGCATTGCGTCTTGGTGATCCTCTCCTAAGAATATCCTCCTTTGGTCTCACTGTGTGTGAATGCAGATTCCTACAACTTACCATGTCTGGATCTTTTTTTTTTTTTTTTTTTGCCTTCTTGTTTCCTCTGCACAGAGCCCTTTATCCAGTCCTCAGTTTGATTTGGTCTCAGCTCCCCCCAAGAAGCCTTCTTGGATCACTTTATCTAATTATCCCCTGACCCACGTCATCTCTTCTACTCCATTTCTTCTGCACATCTCCACCGTTGTGGCCTTTATTGCAGTCAGTATTATCATAACTCAGCCACTGTATATTTATTTATTTATCTTATAGTTCAGCTTTACATACCTGACTCCTTATTCTTGGGTGTGACTATTTTTAGTGTAAGTGGTAGAATGATAGTGCCACCAATTGGACTAAAAATGTTCCTCAGCCTAGTCTCATGAGAATAAAGAGGTTGAGGATCTCACGGAACTGGGGTTTCTAAATCTGGAGCCGACGTTCACCTTTCTTCCTCCTATCTCTCCTCTTCTTTTCCCCACCTTGTGCTTCACCAGCACTCCAGGGCCTCGCCCAGAATAATAGTCTCTACCCCAGTGAAGTGTCCTGCTCCTGGGATAAGTATTTGTGGCTGGTTATGGCAGAGGCTTGCGCAAAATAGCCTGAGACTGGTTGTTCCCACAATCTTTGCCAACACAGTTTGTTTCAAGGACATCATATTTGAGGGTTTTTGTTTTGTTTTGTTTTGTTTATAAGTCGTGGGGCTTAAACTCTGGGCCTGGGCACTGTCCCTCAGCTCTTCAGCTAAGGTGAGCACTCTACCACTTGAGCCACAGCACTCCTTCTGGTTTTCTAGTGGTATATTGGAGATAAGAGTCTCATAGACTTTCGTGCCTGGGCTGGCTTTGAACCGAGATCCTCAGATCTCAATCTCCTGAGTAGCTAGGATGACAGGCGTGTGCCACCGGTGCCCGGCCATGTTTGAGTTTTTGACGAGAGAGGAAAAAATCAGACGTGGCTCCCTTGCAGTGGAGAGCTCATTTGTGTCAGAACAGCCACGCAATCAGCTATGGAGAATCTTCCTGCTATGTGATCAGAATGATTGGAGTAGCTGGGCAGAAATCCAAAATATTGTTCAACTGTCTGTATGCATCAAAATGCTCAATCACCCCTTCTAGAGTGGGTAATTGAGCAGATTTCATCTTTTTAACCTATTTCAAGACAGTTTTTGTGTTTTTGTTTTGTTGGTTAGTGGGGCTTGAACTCTGGGCCTGGGCGCTGTTCCTAAGCTCTCCAGCTCAAGGCAAGTACTCTACCACTTGAGCCACAGTGCCGCTTCCAGTTTTCTGTGGACTTTCCTGCCCAGGCTGGCTTTGAACTATGATCCTCAGATCTCAGCTTCCTGAGTAGCTAGGATTATAGGCATGAGCCACCGGCACCCAGCTTTCAAGACAGTTTTGAAGTCTCTTTCTCATATCTGTCCACTTGATTCTCAGATCATTAGTTCTTTAATAATGACCAAATGTAGTTGGAAATAACTTGAGTGTAAGTGTGATGATGATGATGATGATGGGGATGATGATGATGATGATGGGGATGATGATGATGATGATGGGGATGATGATGATGAGGATGGGGATGAGGAAGCCAGGAATGATAGTTGACTGTTGCAGATAAATTGGTGCTTTGTGGAGAGTTTTCCTCCTGTCTGACTTTACGGCTTTCCTAGGATTGATGAAGGTACAGCCCAGTACAGCTGAGGTATTCACTCAGGTTCTGCAGTTCCCAGTCCTATTTTCTGCCTACTTAATTCTGAGGAACACTGACTTTGCATACTTATTGGTGTCGGTGGCCAGCAATCTGGAAACTTGCCAGTGGGTCTTGGCAACATTTTGATCCTGCTCATTTGATAGTTACAAACTATCTATTCTCTCTCCAATTTACTTCTTCTTCATTTCTGTGGTATACTCACTTGTGTTCCATTAGATCTCTTAGTGAAAGAGAACCCACCCCCTCAAAAAATAGTTCCATGACTATTTACTAACTTAACACTTCCTGGAATCTGTGAATTTGCTTGAAGTAACAGTAAGTGATTAGTGAAACATATCTCTGGATTTTTAACTGTGTTTGTGTTCCCACAATTCCTGAGCCCTTCTTTCTGTTTAATTCCATCACATTTTATAACATTGATGTAGAAAGATTCAAAATATACTGCCTCATTAGTCAACATCTACATGGTTTCTTCCAGAACCTGAGTCACTTAAAGACCCTATAACATCAGTAGACTTTGAAATACGCCATATGCCTTGTGTTTGATATATGGGAAGGATGGCATATTTGTACATCTGCAGTTGGCAGGCTAGCACCAGCTACTATTAATCTTTCTCAGAAGCATATAATTATATTTGTTTCTGCCATGCACGATTGTGTGAGTCAGCACTGACATTTAATCACCCTTCTGGTGAGGATTATAAGGAGAAGATTTGATGGAGGCACAGGACAGCAGCCCAGTTAAACATGAACATGAAGGCTACTTCACGAATTGCTTTGAATGACTTTCACAGCTCCTGGTATGCAAAATAAGTGCTTCATGGTGAGAATGAGACTTTCTGTGCTTTGGGGCAAAATTGAATGTTTTAGAGCATCTGTTTTTTGTTTGTTTTGGTTTTGGGTTTTTTTTTTTTTTTGGTTGGTCATAGGGCTTGAACTCAGGGCTTGGGCACTGTCCTTGAGCTCTTTTGCTCAAGGCTAGCATTGGGACACTTTGAGCCATAGTGCTACTGCCGGTTTTGAGTAGTTAATTGGAGGTAAGAGTCTCACAGGGACTTTTCTGCTTGGGCTGGCTTCAAACTGTGATCCTCAGATCAATCACAGCCTCCTGAGTAGCTAGGATTACAAGTATGAGCCACTGGAGCCTAGCTGTTTTAATTCTTAATCCCCAGGCTCTTTTTTGTTGGTTGGATTGTTTGCTTGCTAGTACTGGGGCTTGACCTCAAATCCTGGTCTTTGTCCTTTAACTTTTGTGCTCATGGCTAGCACTGTACAATTTGAGCCACAGCTCCATTTCTGGCTTTGTGGTGATTAATTAGCGAATAATCTCATGGACTGTTCTGCCCAGGTTGGCTTCAAACCTCCATCCTCAGAGCTCCATGAGCCACTAGCACCCAGACCCCAAGCTCATTTTCAACATTTGTTGTCATGATCTGATATTCTTTGCTTTTTAGTACTTTTAAGCTCTTCCTCCTATCTTCCCCAATAGAAAATTGAGCGGAGGTTGAAATACCTTTTGTAAATATCTGAGAGCCGACAGTTTTCTAAGTCAGGGTAGAGTTGCCAGGATTGTTTATGCACACGCCTGGGTATCTGGAACCATCCCAGGCACTCTGAACACACCTCTTTTGCATCTAGCACAGCTCTCAGGAGTGTTTCCAAAAACAAAGCTCCTTCTGCGCTTGCCTGGCACCCCATCTTTCTATCTCATCCCCCAATTTCAACCTCCTAAGTAGCTAGGATCATAGGCTTGAGCCATTGTGTCTGGCTATTTCTTTATTAAAAAAATTATGAACCCAGTACCTTTTGGACAGTTCTCTCTGCATTATGACAAGAACAACTATTATTCTATACATGGAAGAGCATAAGTGTTTAGAGCTTACGTATGAAACTCTACATCCTGGCTCCTGTTTGGACCCTCTTTGTGACTTTAGGAGAGTCACTTAGCTTCTCTGAGTTTAGTTCAACATTAAAAAAAAAAATGTGGATGACATTTGCCTTGAAAATGGGTTATGCAGATCAAAGAATGTATCATTTGTGCCACAACTGACACCGAAGTAGCTATGCTAACCGTGATGTTTTCCTAATATTGCTGAAGCGTTGGGTATGGTGGCTTGTTTTTTTTTTTGGGGGGGGGGTCCGGTCGTGGGGCCTGAACTCTAGGCCTGGGCGCTGTCCCTCAGCTCTTCAGCTCAAGGCTAGCGCTCTACCACTTGAGCCACAGCGCCACTTCTGGCTTTTTTCTTTTTGCTTATGTGGTGCTGAGGAATCGAACCCAGGGCCTCAGGCATGCAAGGCAAGCACTTTAACCACTGAGCCACTTCCCAGCCCCTAGGGTGGCTTCTTAATTGAAAAACACAATGAAAGAGCCATTTGTAATTTTGTTCTGGAAGCTTCATTGTCCATTGTGATGCACAGGTACTGTTAGGTTGTCCCCCCGTGGGCCCTTCTAGTTTTTATTCTACAACATATGCCTTGTGAGAAACCAAGTTTATAGAACTAAAAATCATTATTTTCATTTCTGAGTGATTAAAGACTCTATTGCTTTTTGTTTTGTGGTGCTGGAGATCAAACCCAGAGCCTAAGCACAGGGTCTCACCCTGCGCTACATCCCCAGCCTCGAGCTATAGAAGTACCATTTCTCCATCTCATCTCAGGCCCTGCTCAGCTCCTCCCTTCCACACCTTCTCCTCCAGGACCTGAAGGCACATGACCCCGGAGAGGCTGTGTTGGTGCTCGGATTCTGCTAGTTTTTGCTCATCACAAGAATAGAAGTAATACTTTGCTTTCTGGCTTGTATAAGTCATACGTGGAAGATTTTTGTCCAGTCCCTAAGTAATGTTAGGATCTGGTTTAAATAACATGAAATATTAGAATTCCTGGAGAGGAGGAAAGGTCCAAGTTTTCACTCTACCCCAGGCTTCTTATGGGGGACCAAGCATGTGATGTGGTCTCAGAAAATATTACTTGACTCAATTAAATGTTATCTATAAGTCAGGGGAGAAAATGAATCATATAGCTTTTTAGCCATACTTCATAACTGGAAGGATAATGATGAGAATTAAAACATCAAAATTGTGTATAATAGTGGTTGAGATAAGCCAGGTACCAGTGGCTCACCCCTATAATCCTAAGTACATAGACTGAGACCTGAGGATTATGGTTCAAAGCCAGCCTTGACAAGAAAATCCATTAGATGTTTAACCACCAAAAAGCTAGAAGTGGAGCTGTGGCTCAAGTGGTAGAGCAAGCACTAGTCTTGAGCAAAAGAAGCTCAGAGATAATAGTACCCAGGCTCTGAGTTGAAACCCCATGACCAGCACACACACATGAAAAATGTTTCTGATGTTACTGAGGACCTACTGTGTGCCGGGCAAGTCACCATGGCATAGACACAGACACAAATACAACACACAAACACACACACGTGCACAAATATAAACATATATAAACTTAGCAGCATGTCATTGTGTTACCAAACTGGAACTGCTGATTTTGAGTAGGATCCTCTGAGAAACTTGGCAGTGGTTGCTTCCACCTACGACAGGGAAACAAATATGGAGGAGCTGGGTTTGTTTGAGGTATGGAAACAACACCACTCAAGCATAAGACAAAGAGGGGGGCTAGGCATCTCATTTGATTGAAAAAACATGGAGAAGACTTGTGATGAAAATTCTAAACACTTCTTCCAAGTGCCAGGCAAACATTTACATACATTTAGTATATAATTCATGGAGCCTTCTGAGGTGAGCTTAGTCTTAGATCTGAGTTAGCGAACACCTTGACACCTGACCGGTACGGTGATTTTTTTTTCCCCCAAATCACACACTTAGTTAATGGCCAAGGCAGGACTTAAACCCATGAACTTTAGTGCCAAAAACTGTATAGTTACCCATTATGCTGAATAGCCTATTGGCTTCAAGGCAAGAAGTTGGCCTCCTTAAAGGAATCAATAAGGTCCCAAGTCCATGGGCAAATTGAGTGTTCTTAATTCTCATCAGAATTGACTGGTATGTGGTTTATTAAAATCATCATGGGTCCAACAGGAAGAGCAGTATTCTCATATAACACATCATTACTATTAGCTTGTTTGTGTGTGTGTGTGTGTGTGTGTGTGTGTGTACAATGTGTGTATTTTTCTGCTGAAATAATGTAAACTAATCATAATTAGACTCAGAGTCAGCTGTTCTCCTGAGAGCTCAACTGAGTGATCTGGCCCCTCTACCCTCCCCTTGCCCTCTGGTCTTAGACAAGAGAAAGAATTGCAAATTATACCCCATAAGACTTTCCCTGCCAGAATATCTCCTACTGAGCTACAAGGCCTCGGCGAGGCAGTGTGGGTTGATAATGGAGTGATACCCTAATCGTATTGAGTATGTTCCACTGCCCACTCCCCCTTCTTAGAATACCCAGGCTCAGCCTACATTCCACTCATTCCTGGCCACTACTTCTATCTATCATGTGGCATCTGGCCTGGTCTTAGTGTCTCCCCAGGCCGTCTGTGGCTAGAGTAAATTTGTGCATCCTACTCCCCAAGTCCAGGTGGCTTCCAGCCAATTCACCTTCAGTGTGAACTCCAGAGTCTTATGTCAGGACACTCCCCCCCCCACCAAGTATCCAATATCCAATGTCATCTAGGCACGTCATTACCATCTTGTCCCAGATAGCCTATGCCCAGAGGTCCTTTACCTAAGAATACTGTGCTGATCACCCACATAAAATACCATCCACCACCATCCCTCTCTGTTCTTTGTTCTCCCTCCTAGCACTTGGACAGGGCTTCCCCTTTGTTCCCCACAGTAGATGACTAAATCATCAACAGTACCAAACCCTGTGTAAATTGTATTTTTCCTGATAAAAGTTAATGTATGTGTTAGGCACATAAGAGTTTAGCAGTAGCTCATAAGAAACTAGAATCGTTAGAGCACTATATGTACTATTCTGAATAGTGTGCAATTTAATGCTTATGGATTTTTCATTTCTGGTTTTCCATTTGATATGTTCAGACTTGGGTGCTGATACCACACAAAGTCGAACCTCACAGAAGCAGGATTCTTAGACTTGGGATTCCCAGGACAGCAGGAACTCCCACTCAATCATTACTTATCTCCAGTGTCCAAAACTGAGTGGTACATTGTAGGTGTTCAGAAGGTCATATGTATTGAACGTACAAATAAGGTCATGCTGGGCCATTTGTTAATACAACTACTATTCCTCATGAGAAGTTTTTGAGATGCCAGCACACTATAATAGCTGAGGACAAGGGCCAAGATGCTTCAGAAAGGTGACAGAGCCTGGACCTAAACCCAGGTTTGTTTGCCTGTAGAGCTTCACTCTTCTGCTCAAGCTGCTCACAAGGACAAGGAACACATGGATGGGGTATCTGCAGGCCAAGGAGCTGGAGAGTCAAAAGCCAGTGGTCATGTGGGTACCAGTGCATCGCCAGTGTCTAATTAAGTCACCACTGTGCAATGAATTAAAATTAAATGAAATTTAAAATCCAGTTCCTTAATCCTACTAGACCATGTTGGTGAGTGGAAAGGATGGTGAGTAGCTGCTGTATTGGACAGAGTAGATGAGGACATCACCATCAATATCAGCTTTGCAGATACAAGCATCTGCATTGTAGATAACTAGCCTCTCCAGCGTGGAGAGAGAGTATCCTTGCTGTGGACATAGAACATCAGCATCATACATAGAGAAGAGCATCATCACAGACAGATAGCATCACAGCTGTAAGTAGAAAACGTCTCCATCAGATACAGAAGCACATCTCTATCTTATGCAGAGAATATCTCCGGTAGTTACCAGCACGTGACAGTTCTTCACAATCCACTTTAAAAGAGAAGATATTAGTGAGACACAATATTTCACAGATACAGTAATCCCAGATACTCAGGAGGCAGAGAGTGAGAAGATCATGGCTTGAGGCATCCCACGGCAAAACTTTGGCCAGATCCTGTAACAACTAAGAGGGTAGGCATGGTGGGTCCTAGCTATATGGGAGGCCATAAGTAGGAAGCTTGTGGCCTGAGGCTGGCTCAGCCTCTAAAGGACTAGGGGCATGACTCAAGTGGTAGAGTGCCTGTGTAGCAGACACTATACGCCAGTATATCCCCCTCCCCAAAGAGGAAAACACGGAAATCTCCTTCATAGATCTGACACAGTATCACAAATGAATTGGCTTTATCATTTCCCGAAGGCACCTGGGTTTTCTAATACTTTGGAATTTGGGGCCTCTTGACACACCCATCATGCTGCCTAAGTATTTCTCACTGTTCAAAGTTAATTGATGTTAAAATTAGTTAACTTCTGGCATTTCCTTGGTACTCAACAGGATAGAATTCACATTTGCCATTAAGGAGCCTTCTGGCCTTTATTAGTGATTCAGTTTTCATTTGTTACTTTGGTTTATTGCCACAGTTTAAAGATATCAAGGATTTTCTTTTGAGAATTCTTTATAAAATGTTAGGTCACATTTGCATCTGAGATGACGTACAGCAAGAATGAGATAAATATAAAAACATTTCTATTTTGGCTGTCTTTCATTATATAATACGTAAGAATTACTCCTCACTTTCACATGTTAAGGAACTCTAGTTTATTTTTTTTGCTTCAATTTTTAAATTGTTCTACTATGCATATTCAGTTGCAAAGGACTTGAGTTTTATTCCTTTCGGATTTAATATAGAGTGGTAGATACACCTCGTCGTCGTATTTTTCTGTAGGGCCATATAGATGCCATCTTCCTTAAAAGTAAACACGAAGGCCACGTGTTCACCTATGTGCATTGTTTATTATAAATGTATATGTGACTTACGATTTTCATTAAGAGCAGTGGCATCTCTGTGCATTTCTAGAAGAGTAGAGGAATTTCATTGTCTTGGCTGACAGGCTACAGAATTATTATTCTGTGCTTCTACTTACAGGGCTGAATTTGAATGTTAGGAAGTTTTGTTGTCCCTTTTGGGAAGACAGATTTGTTCACATCCTGTGCTAGGTATGGTGTAAGCACAGAGAAAGTACCGACATCGTCTACAAAAAACCAACAAAAAAAACCCCAGGCTTCTGATTTCATGAACCTTTATTCTAGGAAAAGAAAGGAACGGGGAGATACACTGAGGAAAAGGAAAATAGCAGCCGGAGGAGAAGAGTTCTAGCATACGCATCAAAGTGGGTCTTGCAGGGAGGTGTGAGTCCTCCAGACTAGGCAGAGAGACTTGACTGACTCGAGGGAGGGGAACAGATTTTCAAGAAGGGACAGTTAATATAAAGACCTCAAGGAAAACATGTAAAGGAGGGTTTGTGAGTGGAAGCAGGCAAGCAACGGAAGTGGTAGGCACCGTGTGACACCAGACTTCAAGTCTTAATTTCAGAGTTACATCTGGATCCACACAGGCAAGGGACAGACTCCCAACAGTCCTGGATAATTTCTCTGAGTGTGTGGGAAGAATATGTTTTAGGGACACAGGAGTAGAAGGTGGATCCCTACTAGGGATAGTGCCAAGGTTGTAGCAAGGGTGTTGGTAGCTTGGACTGGAGTGGTAATAGGGAAGATCAAAGTTACTTGGGAATTTGGGATATGGTCAAGAGAGTGAGAAGACTGGTAGGTTGGCTTTGAGGGCCTTACAGACTCTCTGTCCCTCGACTCGGTCCCTGTAGCAGCTGATACATAAACAGGGGATACCAGGCTTGCATTGTAAAAAGGTGTGATGTGACTTACAAACTGTAATATGGTGAACTAGCTAAAGCAGGAAAGGAGAAGGAAGAGTAAATATGACCCCTAGATTTTTTTTTTTAATTCTGAGCTGCCTTTGCTAACATTTGGATAAGGGAAGAGATGTGGACAGGGCCTATGCTGTGGGGCTGGGAAGTTCCTCTTAGACATAATAATTATAAAATGCTCCACTGATATCCAAGCAAAGCAGAAATGTAGACAGTTGTCTGAGTTAGAGCAGAAGAAATGTATATTTTGGGGCTAGCATGTCAATGGGTGCTTTACAGATGAGCTATACCCCATAAGTAGGGCATGATATCAATGTGTTACATTGGTGTTTCTCTTAAAGGTGAAAGAACATAGAATACATTGGAGTCCATCCGATTCTGAAGATAACTACTTTATCATGAAACATTTGTGTTGTGTGCATTTTCATACAACTGCATCTACATGGAGAAATGCATGTGTACATGGATAAATTATAAAATGGGTTGCTCATTGTGAACCATATTTACAAGTATGTAAAGCACACATGTAAACATTATTTAAACTATGGGGCTGCGTGAAGTTACTTAAGAGTGAAGAGAAAAGGGACAAAACAAGAAGCCTAAGGTCCACAACCATTCAGAGTTGGACTGAAAATCAGAGGGAGGTACCCAAGAAGATAGAACAGCCAGTGTGAACAGGAGAGAGAACAGGAAGATGCAGATCACAAAGTCCAAGTTGTTCTAGGAGACTCCAGCAGCAGTAACGATACCAGGGGGTAAAGGTAAAGGCTGCCCTGGTACAGGTAAACTGAGCAGAGCAGCATGGTACTGGGGGATGCATTCAGTCTGGAGTGGGTGGCAAGAAGAGCCAGAAAGACGGAGATTGAGCCATGATGTTGGTGAAGTTCTGTTGTGACATAAAACGGAGAAGAGAAGCCTAAGCTAGAAAGGGATGGAGGGTGAAAGGAGGGGGTTTTATTTTGTTCTGAGATGAGAGACATCACAGTGGTCTTGTATGCTAACAGGACTGAGTCAGAAGACAGGGGAGCTGGCAACTGGAGAAGGGTGAGATCGTGGCCTTCACTGGTTGGACAAGTGGCATCTGGGATGGAGATGAAAAGGATATTCATCACAGGAGTGGAGGATTGGCTTTGGGGATGATATGTGCAAAATGGAGAAAGTAGGACTAGATTTGGCCATTCTTTTTCCCTTGAGAGTTCACTGCTAAAATATTGGTATAGTTGAGGTTTCCAATGACTAGAATCCATTGAGATTAGACAGTAGCCATGCTTTCTCTTTCTTCTTCTTTTTTTAATATCATGTCCTTGTAATATTTATGTAAAGGCTCTTCCTACTTGACCTCTTCCTGGTCTTTATCAATCAAGGCTCAAGACATTCTTTGTGTCCAACTCTGGAAAAAGAAGAGAAGAAACAGCATGGACAATCTCCTTGTTGGAGACCAGACCAGTAGGTGCAAGTTGCCATGGTAACATGCAATCTGTCTCTGTGTGGTGCAGATTTGGACAAGAGGTGAGTCAGGGAGGAGGTCAAGGATGTGGCAAGGCTGGAGCAGGGTCTCAGCTGCTACACTACTGACACGTTGAGCCAAATAATTCTTCCCTGCAAGAGTCCATCCAGCACATTATCGAGTACTCCACACTATCTCTGTTTGCTACTCAATAGGTGTCAGTAGTCTACCTGCTCCCTCCCCACCTGTGATAACAGAAGATTCCAGACATTGGCAAATGCTATCTAGGAGGCAAGTCTGTAAGAAACGGACTAGAGCTATCCTTTGGAATATGAGAAGGATTTATCTTATCTTCAAAAACCATTTATTTTATCTTCAAAAACCATTTTAAAATGTGAATGCATTTAGCAGCAATTTCATTGTGCCACAGGCATGTCATTTCCTCTTACCTCACAGTCTCTCCTTTCATTTATATTAGTCCTACAACCTTAATTCTTAGAATTTCTGTTTATGGTTCAAGTTACCATCCTACTCTTCTTTCTAAGCATTTTTCCAGTCCCGAGCCACTTCAAAACTATTACCTGGGTTAGAGAACTTCCCTGTGCAATGTTCTACCTTCATTTTCTCAAATTTAGTCTCACATTCTTTGCTACCATCTGGAGTTAAAATTTGAGACTGTCTATGCTTTACCATCTATAGATTTAAGGGAGTTGGGAACTTGTCACTTTCTATGGTTGTATTCTTGCTTCATTTATCACAGACAGGGGATCAGATATCCGGTTCAGCTATCTGGGGCAGAACATCGTAGTACAGGCCTGTAATCCCCATTTGTCAGGAGGCAGAGATAGAAAAAGCTTAGTCCAAGTCAGTCCAGGCAAAAGCACAAGACCCTATCTGAAAAACAAAAATGGAAAAGAACTGGGGGGCTGGCTCAAGTGGTAGAGTGCTTGCTTATAGCAAGTGGGAGTCCCTGAGTTTAATACCTAGTAACACACAGACACACATGCATGCGCACACACACACACACACACACACACACATCCTTAGGAATATTAGGCCTCTTCTGACAATGTGGAGGACATAATGTATATATGTATATTCACAAGGACACAAGGTCAAGTTGTTACTAACTCCTCTTCATTGCATTCCTTTCAGTGTTTTTTGTTTTGTTTTGTTTGTTTTGTTTTTGGGTCTGGTTGTGGGGCTTGAACTCTGGACCTGGACGCTGTCCCTCAGCTCTTCAGCTCAAGGCTAGCGCTCTACCACTTGAGCCACAGCGCCACTTCAGGCTTTTTTCTTTTTGCTTATGTGGTGCTGAGGAATCAAACCCAGGGCCTCATGCATGCAAGGCAAGCGCTCTACCACTGAGCCACCTTCCCAGCCCCTTTCAGTGTTTTTTCTTCTTTTATTTCCTCAGTGATTTTGTTCTCTTGCCATGCACAATATTCTTTAGTTCATCCAGCAAACGTTAGTGCTATGCTAATGTCTCATTGTAGATGATAACATGCAAGTAAATACCTAAAACATGCTGTGCTTAATCGCATTTCCCATTTTTTCTGCTTACTTCTTTTTTCTAGAAACCTCATTGGTGTATTACATTTACTGTAAAAACTAATATACCATTTTGCAATATTCATAGTTGAGGAAAGATTGTTCAAAAGATCGTTTCTCCATGCTGTAACGTAGCAGTCATAAAGCAGTTTCAGTATGGACCAATCACACAGCTCTGTGACAGAAGAGAATAAGTCCCTTTATCTTCTTTATATTGGCTCACTTTACTCAGCTATCAGTGCTTAAATTAGGCCTTTACTTTGTTAATTGGTTTGTTCATTTGGCCCCTGGCATAATTAGCCCATGGAAAAGCTGTATTTAAAACGGCTCTCTATACCCAAGCACCTGTGACTCACACCTATAATCCTAGCTACTCAGGAGGCTGTGATCTGGGGATTGTGGTTCAAAACCAGCCAGAGCAGGAAAGTCCATGAGACTCTTATCTCCAATAAACTACCAAAATGCTAGAAGTAATGCTTGTAGCTCAAGTCATGGAGCCCTAGCTCTGAGCAAAAAGAAGCTTAGGAACAACGCCCAGGCCCTGAGTTCAAGCCCAAGACCAGCCCCCTCTCACCCCCACCCTCCAAAAAGACTTTCTTACAGATACATAAACATCCGTTTTTTTTTTCTTTATTCCTTTGGAATAGTTGGTATTAAATCTGTACTCTTTTAGGTATTTTTGTTGTTTCCTAATTTAAAATTGACTTGTGTTCTCTGTAGTTACTTTTACCATAGATACCACTTTCCAAAGTGGCAGATGACTGCATTAAAAATAACAGCCCTGCCCACGAGTGAATGGAATCTCATGTTTGTATGTTTTGCCCTTATAAAGCAACATTTATTTCCAGTTGGAAATGGTAAGCAGTAAGAGAAGACTGGCTTTTAACTCAGCACTAGCTGCCAGTAGCACCTCCCTTCCCCCATTTATAACAACCACCAGTGTCTCCTGACATAGCCACATGTCCCCGGAAGGACAGAGTCACTGCTGAGAACCACTGTTTCAGTCCCTTCCATACCCATTTGTTTCTTATTATTCCAGATGCTGTGTTCTTTATTGTTTGTTTTGTTTTTCACATACGCACGAAATCATTTTCTGGTTTCTGGAGCTTTGTTGTTGTTGAAATTGCATAGGAGAATGTTTATTTGAGATTTCTCCATTTCTTCTCCTCTGTCTAGCACCTTGGCTAGTTGTGCTGGCCCCCAGTGACCAGGGTTGGGAGAAGAGGTTGTGTTGGGAAGAGAGGATGGTTGCCACAATCTAGCTAGGCCAGCCTTGGGCAGCCTTTAGATTGTCATCTGAAACATGGGTAGAATTCTGCCCTCCTCAGCACTGCAGTAAGGATGGCATCAGACAATCTGTCATACCCTTAGCCTGTTGTACCCTGGCCAGATCACATTTTATTGCTTTTTGGGAGCTTCTATTGCAGTCCTCCACTCTACTAGCTTACACTATGAAAGGACTCATGAGCCTCTATTGCTTTCTCCCTTCGCCTTGTCCGTTTGGAGGGAACCTGAGAAACAAGAGTGCCAAAGACACCACTGTTTTCCATACTTCTGATCCATTTGTGTGGAGTAGAAAAGAATGGAGGGAAGGCAGGAAGCCGAGGCCTCCCTGGAAGAGGTCACAACAGGAAATGCCAAGTTATTCTAATGTGAAGGATTCTTCATAGCTTATATTCTTGCTCCTCTTTTATGGTAGTTGTCATTTGCCTTTCCCTTTTAATAAGAGTCATTTTTTTTTCAGATGTCTTTAGTTTGCAGAATAAAGGATGGGCAATCATTGGTCAGTTGCTCAATTCTGTTTCATGAAAATGTGCTGGTTTGCAAAATCTACAATCCAGGAAGCCCTGCTGTCCGGAAGAGGCCCGCAGGAGGTTCTGCATCGCAGGGACAGGAGGGCAGATGCACTGGTAGCACACAGATGGAGCTATGGGAGCCTCTTCCCAGTGTTCCTATGGTGTCTAAAGGGGACGCAGAGTTCAGGGTGAAGGATAGGATGAGATTCATCACTTACTTTGTCACCCTTACCTAATATAACCTAATATTACCTAATATGACCCTTTCATGAAATTGACTTTCACCCTGTTTTAAGTTATTGGAGTAACCTAAAGACTATTGAATCCACAAACAAGAGGGAAAAATCGAGTATATGTAGGACATCCCAAAATAAGCATGACTGATTTCTTGTATGTAAAAAACCATTCTCAGAAACTTTATGATAGCTTTTAAAACTATTGAGTGTTTACTTTCATGAAGATCTCTATCTGCATTGACTCAAGGCCTTCTATGCCAGGGAAGACAACAGAAAGCAGCCAAACTGGGCAGCAGAGGAAACAAAAGGATC
Organism: Dipodomys ordii; assembly: GCF_000151885.1. Classification (NCBI taxonomy): domain Eukaryota; kingdom Metazoa; phylum Chordata; class Mammalia; order Rodentia; family Heteromyidae; genus Dipodomys; species Dipodomys ordii. The sequence goes on from NW_012267228.1 coordinate 17,598,614, forward strand.
CTAGCATTTGAGCCTGCCAGTGAAAAGTGCATTGACTTGAATGCTGACTGGCTCCACCTGTATTTCATTTTCAGTGTACATCCTCTTCCCTGCCAGAAATGCAATATTCTAGTATACATCTTGTTCCCAGCTAAAGTAGTTCATTCAGTGGCCTTACATTTCTTGGATTCTTCCTGTGTCTTCAATGCACTTGACCCATAAAAGTAATTTGTAATGACGCTCATCCTGAATGAGACAGTATATGGGGGTGTTAGGGTACGGGGTGGGAGGAGTAATTCCTGTACTTAAATTTAGATGATCCAATTTGCACAATGAGTATTGACTCACTGAAACTTGAAATCTATACGTGAACAAGACACGAGTTCTGCCTCTTCCTATAGCTGTATGGGATAGCAATTCTTTAGCAAATGGCATAGTATCCAGGCATTGGTGGGTCACATCTGTGGCCTACCTACTCAGGAAGCAGATAGCAGAAGATTGTGGTTTGCAACCAACCTGGGCAGGAAAATCCATGAGACTGTTATTTCCAATTAAGCACCAAAAAGCTGGAAGTGGAAGTGTGGCTCAGGTGGTAGAGCACCAGCCTTGAGTGAAAAAGCTAAAGGACAGCTTCTAGGTCCTGAGTTCAAGCCCCAGTACCAGCAAAGGAAAGAAGTAAGGGAGGGAGGGAAGGAAATAATGTATCAAGGAGAGAAACTTCTTTCCTTCAATTGTTTACATAATCTACTTAGATCTGTTCAGATATTATTTCAGCAGTAGGAATGTGAAGAGATTTAATATCTCCATGGTAGAGAAGCAGAGCTATACATCATGTGTTCTTTGCTCTTTGGAAAAACCTGACCCTCCAGTAAATGGCTTCTTTGGGTCTGGCTTGCAGTTCTTGAATAATGCAGTGCTGGGGCATTCTGACATAAGGATGCCGATGTTAACTGCGACCTGTGCTATCAGAGGCTCGAGACTTCCTAAATTTAAAGAGTAGAATAAAGTTTGATGTGTTGCCAGGGGTGTCCTTAGTTGCAATTAAACAGATCTGTAATAAAGTTAATTGAAATTGTCAAACAAATATATGCCCTTTCAGAGCTAGCTGGCAGTCTCTCCTCCCCCACCCCCCCACCCTTCGTTTTGCCAAAGTACATTGTGACAAGACTAATTGTCATACCCATCGGGCTGTTAAGCCTGCTCAAAGGAATTCATAGCTTTGCTTAAAGGAACGGACTGGCATTCACCTTACCAGTGTTGGCGTTCTGTAGGCAAGGATAAGGCATTCAGAGCCTTGTAACTCTGTGTTATAATCAAAGTTGCCTTCATAAGCAAAGAGATAAAGGCATCCTCACCTAATGTATGATTTAGGTTCTCTGGGCATCTTTGAGAATATTTCCATTGGTTGAAGCTAGGAGCTGGGAGGTTTGGAGTTTTCTTTTTGAGCTTAGCGATGTGATGGAAAGTCAGGACACCAGGTGGCATAGTAGAACCTCATTCTTCGTGCTGAGGAAGGCAGCTTGCCCATAAATCAAGAAGCAGACCCAGGATGAGAGTTGTTAAATAGTCACCACAGTGATGATGGTGATAAAATCAAAGGCCAGCCCCCCCTCCCCCCCCCGCCCTCCCCATTGCTGCACTGCTTTTCCTGCAGCCCTGGAAATACAAATTGTCTTTCTACGCTCTGTGCATTTATTTACCCAATCACTCAAAAGACCTTCCTTCCTTCCTTCCTTCCTTCATTCCTTCTCTCTTTCTCTCTTTCTTTCTTTTTTGTGCTGTTCCTGGGGCTTGAATTGTGTCTGAGCGCTGTCCCTGAGCTTTTGTGATCAAGGCTAGTGCTCTACCACGTAAGCCATAGCTCCATTTCCTGCTTTTTGGTGATTAATTGGAGATAAAAGTCTCATGTATTTTCCTGCCCAGGCTGGCTTCAATTCACTATTGTCAGATTTCAGCTTCCTGAGTAGTTAGGATTACAAGTGTGAGCCACCAATACCCGGCCCAGAGGACATTTATTATATTAAGCTGAAGAACAGTTACTCTTCTAGGACAGGGACAAATGGATAGGATAGACCAGACCCCTGAAATAGGTATGATATACAAGTACACAATAACAATAAACAATGTTAAATAATAAGCATGTAGGTAATTTTGGAGTAATAAGCAAGTAGTTTTGTAATGTGATATAGTCTATAAAAAAAAAAGAAAAAAAAGAATTAGGATTAGGTTAGATCACTTTAGGCCAAGCATTGGTAGCTTTTGCCTATAATTGTAGCTGCTCAGGAGACTGAGATTGTATTATTGCTGTCAGCCTGGGCAGGAAAGACCATTGAGAGTCTTATCTCCAATAAACCACCAAAACAGCCATATATATATATATATATATTTGGAGGAGATAAAGCAGCTCCAACAAGGACCTTGAGTTTCAGAACTTTGTGCCCTAAAAGGATAAAATTCACAATAGTCTCCTAGACTTCTTTCCTGATCCTGTGCCTAACTTACCTTGTTAAAAATAACCAGTCAGGATAAGAATCGACCTTAAAGTCAGCAATGTTGAAGCAAAGGGTCCTGCTATGTGTTTCCTAACCCAAAAGTGTCTCGGCACCAATTACAGTGATAGGTTTTCCTTTGGGGCTAGTGACCTTAAAATAAAGGCCCACATAGCATCCTGTTTTTGGAGAAGGACTCCTTACCATTTTCCCCGTGAGCTATTTTGAGCTATTATTTCATAATGACCCCCCTCTACATTCTACTGCAGTTTAAAGTCAGACTTTTAAATTTGAAGGAAGTGCTCTGGGGTCCACAGGGCACCATTGTCTCTCTCATCCATGGGAGAGCTAAAGGAAGAATTGTGGATTAGAAGAGTGGACCTCACTGTCATTCCTCAAGCATTTGCACAAAAAGGAATTGAGCTTTGGAAGAGAGGTGTAAAAACATCAAGCTGTCAATCGGATACTTAAGTGTCTTCTTCAGGCGGAAGTGTTTGTGGACCGAGGAAAGACCCTCTTCATAAGCACTGTAATTATAAGTATTCTCAGCCCAGATAGACTCAGAGTCTTGCTAGATCCCTAGGAAGAACTGGCCTGATTCCATAAAAGCATAGATCCTGGTGGGACTATTTCCTAGAGAAGGAAGATTGCCCCATAGAACGTGATAAATGATAGGAGAAAGCACCTTTCCTGTCCTAATATTCATATATGTGATATGCTTGTAAACAAATATATATGTGTGTGCAGATAGATATATTTGTGTGTGCTATATGTGTGTGTGTATATTGGGGGGGTGTATGTCTGTGTCTGTGTATTTAGTAATTCTGGCAATTGAATGAACTCCACTCTCAGCTGCTCCTCACTCCTATGGTTTTTGAATCAATCATGGGAACATCCTGCCATTTCAACAACACCTTTCCTGCGATGGCCATTTGTTTCTGCCGGACTGCATGAATATAGTTACTCTGTTGTATCTACCTTGGTTACTCCACAGCCAAGGTAGTAGTGGTGTTCTGTCTCTCCTCACCTGTGTCAGTTCAAGGCTTACGACTTGGAGGTGAAAAGTCCTGTAAACCATTGGCCATCAACAGCCTTGTAAGCTATTTGTTAGACTCTAAGTACTGTGTAATTGAAGCAGACTTGTCTGTAGCTGTAAAGCCTGTACATCTAGTTCTTCATCTTCTTCAGAAAGGGCTAAGTGACAATGCATCCAGAGCTGTTCATTCCAGACTCTCAAGTCCAACCATCCCTCTATAAATTATAAGAGCCATTATATTTTATAATGAGCATTAGTAGGTTCCCAAAGGAAAGCTTCTCTTCATCTTTGGGGGAGGGGCCCACTGGGCATGGTACTCCTTTCTTGGCATCTGGCATCCTGTTTACATTAAAAAATCACACTGCAGAGCTAGTGATGATATTTGTCAGAGAAAGGGAAAAATCAAATCTACCCAAACTAGGATCATTTTTTATTTTCTTTTCATTCAATCTCTTGCTATATATAGTATTTGAAAGGTCCTTTAGTGAAAATATACCCTGTCTTGCTTGGGCTTGGGCTTGGGCTTGAATTTTTTGCTACTACACTTAGCCTTAAATACTTTAAAAGTCATCGTTATTTAATCATTGCATATTGTCCCATGCTTAAATGCTGCTGTCCTTCAGTAGTAGCCCATGCCTCCCGCTTTGTTCTTCCTATGTCGGTAGATTCCTTGTTTCTACACTCTACTAGCAACAGCATTGCTCACCATTCTGAATTGTAATCATTGCTTTGGTTCTTTGCACAGACTATGAACTCTTCTAGAGCAAAGGTCATCCCCCATTTTCTATGATCTCTTCAGTATCCATAGGCCTATGGGAACACACAGGAAATCTTGTGAAAATGACCAATCACATGTCTTATTCTTCTACGACTTCATATCACTTGCTTGGCTACACAAGATCCAGCCTCTTTCCTATTACCCTCATTGTCATCACAGAGACGATCCCAGGCTGAAATTCTCTGCAGAATGTTAGCAGCAAGAAAACAGGACCTTGTAGGTTGTATTCATTGCTGTATTTTTCATTCCAGCTCCTGGCACAGTTTCGTTAAATTTGTGCGTGTATTTTCCCTCTATCTCCCAGTGGGAGAAACTAGGGCTGACTTCCCCTCTATTTCTTAGTTTTTACACTGATGCTAGCATTTTATCAGTAAGGGAGGTCAGTTGAAATCCATATGCTTTACATATTCTCCATTAAATAAGAAAATAAACAAAGCTGATTGGCAGGGAATGGTATAGGCAGCTTCTATAGGAGGACTGCTAGCCTAAGGTGGATTTAAAGCCACTGGTTTGCAGTTCACTCTCAGTTCTGCTTGGGCTGGGGAAGTCCTAGCTTGTTCTTACTTATCTGTCCTTCCCCTTCCACACTTGCACCTAGATGGTCTTTCTCTTTTGATTCAGTATCATACGATGAATCAATGCATTACGTATCTTCACCTACAGTAGCATTTGTGCTGACAAGTTTTAAGCTGTGTATCATTGGCTCATGCCTGTAATCCTGGCCTCTCAAGAGGCTGAGATCTAAGGATCACAGTTTGAAGACAACCCAGGCAAGAAAGTCTACAAGACTCTCATCTCCAATAAACTACTCAGAAAAGGCCAGAGGTGGTGCTGTGGTTCAAGTGGTAGAACACTAGCCTTGAGTAGAAGACACTGAAGGATAACACCAGGCCCTGAGTTGAAGCCCCAGGACCAGCCTCTTCTCCTCCCCCAAAAGTATTAATGTTCTACAGTTTCTCTGCTAATTATTTTTTAGTTGGACCTTTCCAGTGGTTCCCAGGAAAGATCCTTCTCATTGACCCTTCTGTGTGTAGACACAATATCTTATAGTATTTAATATATTTAATATATGCCTCCCTTCGCTGGAATATGCATTCCTTAGCTGGAATGAGTCTCACCTTAGGAATTGCTTCCAACATACAACCATGTGTCTGGAGAAGACTGAGTTAAGCTGGAAACTGAAAGCTCAATAGGGTGGCAGCTCAGGGCTACTGGTGTAGTTTTCACCAGTTAATTTCCCTGAAATTAATATGTAAAATTTTGTGCTTCTGTGCAGCTTTGCTTGAGAGAGCCTCAAACAGCTTTTTATTCCATTTTAAATCAAGGCCATCACCCAATAATTTAGTGCCAGAGACACTTGAGTAGGAATGAATTGAGAGAGCTAAATCTAGCATTGCACTAGGCTGTTAAGTACATGCCATTGTTTCAGTGTAGCCGTTTATGATTATAGCTACATTATATTTAAACTTGAGACAATTTTAAAAACTCTGAAAACATGAATATGAATTCCCCATTAATCCTAATGTGTAGAAACAACATTAAGTATATATTCTGGGGTATTTGGTATATGCATATGACTGTCTGCATGTCTACTTCATTTGTGTTGGTACTGAGGCTTGAACCCAGTGCCTGGGTGATATTCCTTAGCTTTTTCTTTCAGTCAAGGCTGGCACTCTACCATTTGAGCAACATACAGCTTCATGTTTGGCTTTTTAGTACTTAATTGGACTCTCAAGTATTTTTCTGCCTCAGCTAGCTTCAAACTGTGATCCCCAGATCTGAGATTCCTGAGTAGGCATAGTGTGTGTGTGTGTGTGTGTGTGTGTGTACGTGTGTGTGTGTGTGTGTGTGTGTGTACCCATCCTGTGGCTTGACCTCAGAGCCTGAGCTCTGAGCTCCACTTTTGGCTCTTTTGGTGATTATAATAGAGTCTCACACTCTTCCTTGACCAGGGCTACAGACCACATTCTTCTCAACTCAGCCTCCTGAGTAGCTAGGGTTACAGGCATGAACTCCCGTACCTGGTGGCCTGTCTACTTTTTAACAGTGAATTAAGTCATCATCATGGTTGTTGTTGTCATCCTCGTCGTTGTCATCATCCTCTTCTTCTTCCTCCTCCTCCTCTTCCTTCCTCCTTCTTCTACTCTTTCTTCTCCTCCTCTTCTTCCTCCTCTTCCTCAGCCTCATCTTTGTCCTCTTCTCTTTTTGTTGCCGAGATAGGGGATTGAATTTAGGATCTCAAACGTGCTAGGCAGGAACTCTACCACTTGATCCATGCTTCCCGTCCCTTGCATTATGCTTTCTATGTATGGCATTTACCTTGTCTTTTATGTCATATATTATTATCACTGTCTCCAATCACTAGTCTTCATTTTTAATGGATTCATGAGTTTTCATCTTACTGACATAAAAAAGTCTATTTGCTTTATCCTCTGTTCTTGCCAGCTCAGATTTTTTTTTACAGTTTTTAATCTATAAAATAATGCCGTGTTTAAGATATTTCCATATCAGTCTTTGCAGGGATTCTGGTTTTTTTCCCCTCAGTACTGACTCCTCCTAATGAGTTTACTGAGTTGAAGGTAGCTGTGGTTGTAGGGCCCCGCATTTTGGATAATGCAGCTTAGAACAACATGTTGTAGTGATTCATAGGAGCTGAGGTGAAAAGGTGCTGTGGGGTCTACTGAGCCTCTTTGGTCTGGGAACCTAACACCTCCCAAGATCTCACAGTGCTCTCCTTTGCCAGACTGCTCTGTGGACTGACGCTCCCTCCCCCTCTGCCATTATACACACAGTTCCTGCTCTTGGCACGCTGTGTTACCTGATTCAGCTCCAGTACTGTTTTAGTACATGTTGCTTTTTTAAAACTCCACAAAGAACCCCATGTGTCCAATGACACTTGGATTAGTGACCCAGCCTTTGTGAGACTGCTTGAAGGAAACCAAAAATGTTTCCATTAAAATGCTCAAATTTAGAAACCTAATGGAATAGGGAATAGAAACCACCATGAAAAAAATGCAAATGAGTGACACAGTAGGTTTTTACCATTTGTAGATCCACTTTGCATGTCAGGATGACTTTCAGAAACACACTTTCCAAGCCCCTTGTTCAGATCCCTTCAGGTAGTGAGGTTAGTTGGCATTCCCACTTCCTTTAAGCCTGGGTCACATTAGGTCCAGAGCAGCCCTCCTCTGTTCCAGAGACTCAGGCTGAAATGACAGCGCTGGGCTTCTGCTTATCTGCCCTGGTGCTTAGCTGAGCTCCTATTTCTACCCTGTTCCCCTGTAATGTTTCTCGGAATGGTACTTAGAAAAACGGGGTGTCATCAGGGTGTGGAAGGGCAGATCTATAATCCCCCATCATTTGGAAGTGGCAGGTGGGAGAAAGATGATTTTGGTCTGTGTGTAGACTCATTTGAGTGGAAAAGAAGCAACTGGTGGCAAATGCAGTGGTCTGTGACAGCTCTGGAGATTTAAGAGTACAGTAAAGATTCTGAAATGGGGGCTGGGAAGGTGGCTCAGTGGTAGAGCGCTTGCCTTGCATGCCTCAGGCCCTGGGTTCGATTTCTCAGCACCACATAAACAAAAAGAAAAAAGCCAGAAGTGGTGCTGTGGCTCAAGTGGTAGAGCACTAGCCTTGAGCTGAAGAGCTGAGGGACAGTGCCCAGGCCCAGAGTTCAGGCCCCATGACTGGACCAAAAAAAAAAAAAGATTCTGAAATGTGCTGCGTTTGTTTTACCTTTTTTATTTCTTTTCTTTTTCCTTTTCTTCTTTTTTTTTTGTAATTGGGCTTGAACTTGGGGCCTAGGTGCTGTCCCTGAGCTTTTTTGCTACTTGAGGCTACAACTCCACTTAGGGTGGTGGTTAATTGGAGGTAAGAGTCTCAGACTTTCCTGAGCTGGCTTTGAATCACTATCCTCAGATTTCAGCCTCCTGAATAGCTAGGATTACTGCACCTGGCTTTGTTTTACTTTGTGTATTGTGCTATTTATATGGATATGTGTATGTGTGCATGCGTGCACACATTCACGTTTATAAATAAGGCTTTTCTTGTTGCATTACCTGCTAAAATAGCTAATGAAGCTACCTAAGATCCCATGAGCCAAAGAAAATAGATGTTTCAGTGTATGATCTTCTAGTCTGTTAGTAAATGTATGTGTTTTATGATTTTACTTTTTTCATCTAAATTATTTACCCTCATCCATTGTAAAATTATAAAACTCCACCAGCAGTAACCTTCTGCTATTTAGTTAGAAGACAACATCTCCAGGAGCAAAGTTTATTGCCTTGGTATTAAAAGGGAAAACTCCTTCCTCCTTGTGTTCATTGGCCAAGTCTCATCTTCAGTAGAGAATTTGCCATTTGTTTTCTCCAAGGAACACCTTGTGCTTAGGGTGCTTTGGAAATTCAATTCTCTAGCTTTTCTCACCTGTGTAGATCACACTGTGAAAGTTTCCTGGGATCCCTTAGAAGTAGCATTTGTTGCTATCTGGGTGCTAAAAGCAGATAGGTGCCATCTGTGAAAGTTGTCTTCTGCCCCTTTTTTACCCAGAATGGACCAAATGAGACCCTTCAGAGGTGCCATTTCTGCCCAGATGCTTCACATGGACTATGTGACATGATTTATAGACCATAAACCTCCTGCTCCTGCAGGGTGCACCAAGTCAGCATTCATCTAAGAAAAGCTTGGGATATGGTAGGAAGTATGGGATAGTGATGCTTCCTGTGCCCGTCCAGAAAGATAACTTGCAGTTACCTCTACCCAGACAGGAGCTGAGCCATGCATGTCTAGGTCTGGGAGAATTCTGCCAACCATAGACCCTTTGGGTGTTTTCCATAGGTCTCCCAGCTGTTTTCAATCCTCTGAATAATTTTAGCTAAGCTAAATTATAAATTGTATTAAGGAGGTTTGTTCCAGCATTCATATTTATTAGATTTTAAGATTTAATGACCATATGGGCCTAAAACAAATCTTTGATTTCTTTTTTTTTAAAGCAGTCAAGTGGATGCTCTTGATTTTGACTATTTAAATATTAATTTGTGGTCATAACCTACTTTCGGCTCCTGTAAAAGGTGTGGCTTTTAAAAATGATGGTTTTCAGCAACTCACGAGGAAAGAGGAACCAATGTCGCCTTGAATTAAAAGAAAAAATTCTTACTGTTGGTAGAGTATAGCTCTGTTACTTGAGACTTCTTGAATGTTCCATGGACCACTTCCTGAGGAAACAAATTGTCCTGTATCTTTCAGACTGGATTTGTATAATAGATAGTCCGAGGGCCATTAATTAATTAATTTTTATTTTTAAATCTGTATTTTCTGCTTTAGTGAGATGTCAGTGTGGTGTTCTTGCAGAAGAATTCTAAATAAGACTAAAGTATCTGTTATCAGTCTTGGGAGGATGTTCATGGAAGGCAAAAGCTGGGTGTGTGTTTGAGTGTGTCTAACACCTGTCTTCTGCAGTAACTTCCCTTCTATGGCATGCTGTTCCCACTCAGCATTATGTTTTGGAGGCTATCCATGTTGTTACCTGTAGAGTGTGCTCATTGCTATTAACCTCTGCAGAGTGCTTTGTAGCTTGGCTACTCCATAGTTTATTTAGAACTTATAGTAGTGTCCAGCTTTCCTTTCTTCCCACAGTGCTGAGGTGAACATCCTTGTGACCGCCTTCTTCCTTCACAAGAGTGTGCAAGTGTTTGTGATAGAGAATGAAAAGTGCCCTTTATGTTCATCTCAACGGACAGGAATTTAAGACTGGCCAGAGGGGAATCTTATATAATTGCAGAATATGGATTGAAACAATTTCCCCTGATTCCACTTAGCTAACTGGAGATTCTTTATGAATTTTTGGAGATCACTGGGATTCTGGAAAGTCAAGTTCTTAGGATCAGTAAAAGTGAAAAAGTAATAGTAAAAAGTAACAGTGAAATCTTGCTTATTCCAAGTGGGATCATCTGAATTAAACCACATAACAATGTATAAGTTGAAGTATATACAGTGACCCACACTTGCATAACTCAGCGTCAATTCCTTAAGGAATGAAGGAATAAAAGTACCTAAGAATTATTTTTAAGGCTGAAGACATTAAAATTGTCCAGTCCCTTCTTACCTATAAGTAAAGCTTTCTAAGTCTTTATGTCTTTATATGCTAATGTCCTTAGAAAATGGAATTTCCCTCACTAGAGCCAGATAACCCTACCTCCTTCATTTCTGAATGATGTCATTCAACCAAGGATGGTGACAGAGGTGGACATTGGAATTGGGCCAGGTCGGAGGCTTTTATTTTATTATGTTTCCAATCTTATGAAGTAAGCCTTCTTCTTTTCATTTCATCAGAAACTGAAGCACAGAGGGCTCCAAAGTGGCATGCTGAAGATCGTCTGGGTTTGCCTGACTTGAAAGGGAAATATTCTTTCTACTCTATCACAGTCCCTTGAATACAGTCCTCAGGAGACCCCTTCCACCTAGGTCCACAGGAACATTTATTTAATGCTGCAGCTTCCTGGAGCTCTGAGGATGGAACCTGAGACTCTGCATTTTTAACAAGATTCTGATGATTCCTTATGCATTCTGAAGTCTGAGAGCCACTCTGGCAGACTGAGGCAACCTCCTTTGGTAATGTGAGGAGCCTTGTCATCAAGTGCCCCAATGCCTCTTAGGGATCAGGCAGTCTTGTCATGCCTCACTTGCAGCAGGCACATTAGCATTGCTCTTCTGGGTGGCTTCCTCCTTCCTCCCCCACCTCCAGTGCCTGGGATTATTTGCGCTGACTTAGCAGGGCTCGCGGTTTGACAAGTCACTTCCCAAAGAGTTGAAATCATGTTCTATCAGAATCACTTGCAAAAGCAGGTTGAAGTTTCTAGTGCAGAAGTATCGCATCTCAAGTGTCTGTCTCTTTGGCACCCTGTACAGATGGAATCTGCATCTTGTAGTCTAACCCCTGTTCAAACCGAAATAACAACAACAACAATAATAATAATAATAAAAGAGCAGCTCATAGAAAACAAATTACTTTTGAAACACCCCTCTGTGCTTTATTTTCCTTTCTCACCTCCCTTTCCCACCCCTCCCCACTCCCATGAAAGATTCCCTCATAAAACGGCCCCTGGTTGCCGCTTGCTTTCCTAGAAGTGAGGAGTTCCCTGGGCCCTCATTCAGCTCCACCCCCTCACTGTGGACAGCCAGCCAGGTTCAGTGACCATCATTGCTTCCTTTGCCTTTCTCTTTTCTCCCTCATTATCTTGTTTCTCAGCTCTGTGAAAGATTGTCTTTTCATTCCTACACAACATGCTTTCTCCAGAGAGTCTAGTCTGAGCCCTAGCCCTTTTCAGTGAGCTGAGTATGAGGTCGCCTATGACTGACAGGCATCGATCTGTTGAGGTGCTGTGATCTGGAGGGGAATCTTAGATCAACTTGGTCTCCTTGGACTCCTGTTACTAGTTCATCTGTCCTTCCTGGCAAAAGAGCATCTGTCTTTGTTTTGGTGTTGAGCTCATCCAAGTAAAGAAGGCATTTTCTCTTCTGAAAGGAAAAGAGAGAGAGAGAGAGAATAAAGACAGAAAAGGAAAACATTTTAATTTTAACCATGCACTCCTTCCTCTGTCCTGATTGGTCCACTTCAATTGACAAGTGGATCGCGAGGAAAGGAAATATCCTAGACTTAATTGTAAGTTAAGTCTCTCTTAATCCAGAAGAGCATTTGAGATTCTGTCCAAGTGTTCAATTTCCCAGGCCGCTGAGGTCTGTGAATTTCTTTTTCCCAGCCTCCAGGCTGCTGCAGTACAAGTCAGCATAGCTAATGCAGATAGATCTTCTGCCTCTCGCTCTCCTCCTCCCTCTGCTTTGATTCGATATGAACAGCCCCGGTAACTCCGATGCTGGGGAGAAATCTGACAGAACTCTGCAGATGCCTAGGTGGCCATGAAACACCTGGGGATTGTTCTTTAAGAAAAAGGTAACATTTATATGCTAATGATTTCTCCCCCCCTCCCTCCTTCCCTCCCCCCTCTCTCCTTGTTTGCATTTTTTTCTCTCTCTCCAGGGCTACCAGTTCCTAAGAAGAGCCCAAAGTCGGTAAGGACTTGTCACTTACTTGATGGTTGTTTGTGGGTGGGGGTCGCTGGTGGTGGTGGGAGGGTTCGCTAAAAGGTTCCACTTCGCTAAATGTGATTGAGTGGTGGAGGGTGGGGGAACAGGAGCTGGGGCTCATTTTATTAAGTTCTGGGGAATCTGTTTGGTCTAGATGGTATTGGGGCTTGTCTTTTAACTGTGTAGGGATTTGGGGGTAGGTTTCAGGAACTAGGATAAAGAATGCATGTTGAATGTCTTCTCTATGCAAATATATCACAACTCTCCTTCAGGTGAATGAGTTTCTTAGCTGTTTTAACTTGATACAAATGCTATTGTTTCTTTGGGGGGGGGGGAGAAGAAAAAACAAAAAAGGCTCCACCTGCTTCCCGGAGTAGCTAGCCTAGCTCTCAACTGGTGTTCACAGCGGTTCGCATGGCTACTCATTCTCTTCCTGAGATTTCTTATGTGTTGGATGTTAAATTATTTACCAAATCAAAAGCCTGTGGATTTTGGAAACAGTGGCCATTGCCCTGTTACGGATGCCCGCTAAGGAAGAGCAGTGCTCACTGTCCAGCACTGAGAATAAGACATTTTCTTGCTGTGGGAATGTTCTTTGTTGTTTTGCTGGGTTTAGCAGCATTATGCTGCAGGTATGGGATTCTTTAAAAAAAAAAAAAATCAATGTGCTGCTGTCCTTTCTAATCTGGTTTCCCTGAAGATACATTACCGAGTTGACGTGTTGGCTAATAGCTTAAAGGGTATAGTGTTTTGTTTGGTGGTATGAGCTCTGGCTCTCAGGGCACTAAGAGCAGATTAAAATGCTACTTAAAAAAAAAAAAGAACAACTCAGAATCTGGAACTGCGATGCCTGTGAAATTGATGTGGGCAGAAAAGGCTTCCCAATTCGTTGGTATTAGGACAAAGAAAAGGGGCTCCGTGTGACTTAGATGGTCTAGGGGAGGGAAAGATCACAGTGTGGTGCCACCTAGAAAAGGAAGACCTTAAAAACTTTGCAGCTTAGGGCGCTGTCACAGAACCCCCCCCCCACACACACACACAGACTTATCTACAAGCATGGCAGCAGAGGCAGAAGTTTAAGGAGCTGAGGGGAAGGGAGGGAGTGGGCAGTAGTGGAGCTTCTTGCATTCAAAGCTTCACTTCTAAGTTCTCTCCAAAGAGGAAAGCCTGCAGTAACTGGTGTGATCACCATGGCACAGCACCATGGTGACAGGGACACTGACTTCAGGGCTGCTTTCCTTGTCAGCTTGAGTTAATGTCCAGGCAGGAAAGTGCCGGTTGGTGTCCACATTGGAATCCCAAAGTGGACACATGTGCGCATGTGTGTCTCCTCATCCCCTGGGTCATAGAAACCCCTTCAGCCTTCAGAAAAATAGAAGTGTGTGTGGAAGAGCTTGAGTTAGGGCACTCCATCCCTTTTCCTCCCCCATCCCTAGCCATGCTGTATTATTGACACAAGGACTTATTTTACACACCTCAAGGGGCACCGAGTCTTGACAGGGAAATTCTAGGAAGACAGAGCAAGTTGTGCACTGGAAGCATGGCATCAGGTAAATTTACCATACCAAGGGATTTCTGCAATCCACTTGCATGCCATCTTCTCCAGCCTGTTTTGGAAATGACCTGGTAAAATAAAAAGGTACCAAACAAGTGCAGAGCCTGGGTGCACCAAGCCAGTTACAAGAATTCCCTCTGACAGTTGATTTTTTTTTTTTAGTAGAAGCCGTGTCATTAGTAAGTAGCAAGCCAATTACTCTGATTGTATTCTTAGGGAGAGAGGGAGAGAGAGAGAGAGACCAGAGACCACTCCTAACTGCTTTGCCCACAGGCTGTTGACTCTTAATTACCACAAGCTAAGAGGGTGGTTTGTTTCTGGGGCTCCATAAGAACACCTGCCCCCACTCACCACGCCCAGTGTGGGGCTTGTCCTCACCAGGTTCCTGAGCCAGGATGGGGGTGATGGTTTGCAGGGCATGGCTGGCACTTGCACAGGTGCCGCACACAGTTTGGGGGCTGTCGGCCAAAGGCCGCCACTGGCAGCCTCTGTGATCAGGGCAGTTATGTACAGGTGGGTTGAAAGCTTTTCTCTTCCCCAGTTTGCATTTGGATGATGTCCTGCCAGAGAGACTGATGATTATGAGATGTCTGAGGGTAGCAGGGAATCTGTAGGGAAACTGGATATTCTGGAACCAATGAGCTACTCAGGTCATGGCAGTGGGTCAGTTCTGCATGCTGCATAATTAAAGGCATCTGATGGTGCCTGGGTGTGACTCATATAGATTTCCCAATAGCCCTGTGAATACAGTGCCTGAATGTAGTCTTGATTTTTTTTTTTTCCAGGGCGGGGAGGTTGTTTCTCTTTGAAAGTTCCCCAATGTGATTGGTTTCCTTTTGTATTCTTACACCTTTTTTTAATTTTTTAAAAAAATAATTAGGTCATTGGGTTTTTATGACAACTGTAGGGCTTACCTTTTTAATCTTGTTTCACCTTTTGGATAGTCCCCATAGCTTTACTCTTAGTGAGCAATTTCACCTACTAGATTTAGTTTAAATGCTGAATTTATGGTTTATGTACTCACTGGGGACAATGGTAGTGTCTTAATGAAGTTTTATTAATTTAATATCTGGACTTCTATAACATGAGGGATTTTTCTGCCAAATGGCCAAGACAGAAATAAGACATATTTGCTGTCAGATTTTAGATCTCTCTGGAAAATTAATGCCATGGCCCAACTTAATCATCTTGACTAGAAGTTGACTTAACTGAGACTCTCAGTTTAAATGACACACAAACACCCCATCTTATGTGTGGATGGAAATTGAAAACTCTACACTTTACACCTAACCCTGAATTTGAAGTCACCTGTGTTTTCCTAAGTCATATTTCAACTTTTCCCCTTCTCCCTCTCTTCATTTGTCCATCTGTGTCTTTTCATCCATCCATCCATAATAATGTTTAGTCACCCATCCATACATATATCTTTCATCCATTTGTCCTCCATCCTTCTATTTCTCCATTTAATCAGCAAATTAGTAGCAAGAGCCATTGGAAATTCTATAATAAATTGGATAGTCATTGCATCTGTCTCCTTGTACCTTATAAGCCTGTCACACTATTCTCCCCCCCAAAAAAGGATTCACTGTCAATATTATCAGAAATACTTAATGGATTCATTTCATTCAAATAGACACTGAATATCTTCTATGTGCCTAACCTAGAGCAAGTATCCAGTAGAAACCAGACCAAAAGTACTTTGATGGAACTAAGGGAGAGAAACAGTACCCAGAGCAGTCAGGTATATGTAGACTTTACCTAATGGGGATTAAAGTCTAATGAAGTCAAATGCTTTCAAAAGTTGATAAAGCAATAGCCTCACACTGTTGGCTCAGAGTTGTAATCCTAGCTACTCAGAGGCTGAGATATGAAAATTGTGGTTTGAAGCCTGCCCCGGCAGTAAAATTTGTGAGCCTTGCTATCTCCAGTTATTCAAAAAATCAGAAAGTGGAGCTGTGGCTCAAATGGTAGAGTGCCAACTTTGAACAGAAAAGCTAAAGGGCAGCAGCCCAGGCCCTCATTTCAAGTCTTAGTACCTGTGCCCATGTGTGTGCACGTGCGCATGCGCGCGCACACACACACACACACACACACACACACACACACACTGCTAAGCAGAACTGTAGGACCAAGTAAATATGTGAAATATATCATTTGGCTCCTAGTCCCAGTAATACAAATTAAATACTCCTTCAAAGCTGACACCCATGATGGAGTGAATTGCTGTGATTGAGCTATGCAGTTTGTTCGAGTTCCCCCAGTGTCCTATGTAGCATAGGAAATCACAGTAGTTATTTCACTGTAGAAGTTATCACTAGATAACGGAAAGTATACCACATCTACTAACGAGACAAACTTTCCCAGTCACTTAAAAACTCACACCAAGTTCATACAGGGGCGAGGTGGTCTTTTCCATCTCTTTATAGCAAACATAGCAGGCTAAAAGATTACAGAAGGACAGATTTCTCTTCTTCTGTCCTTCATCCCTTTTCTCTTCAAAGGATGCTAAAGGAAATATCTTAAAACAGTCATTAGGACACTTGAGGGAGAGATAGAAAGGCCTTGTAGCTAACACTGAGTGACTCCTGCCTCCGCTGATCCGCTTGTGTGCCCTCCTTCTCTCACACTCTCCCTGTTTTCCTTCTCTCCACACCCCCAGCCAGGCCAGCACAGTATAGAGAAGCATCAAAGTTTCTGTAAGCTACAAGGAGCAGCAATGAGAATGGGAGATGAGAGCACAGGTTTATTTAAGGCAGCTGCCTGGTTGCCTCTCACCTCCCACAGTGACTCCTGCTCTCTCTCCATGGAGTCCCCTGGAAACTAGACTTTGCTGTGTGTTATATTTCCTCACAATATTCAATGTGAACCAAAATTCATTTTCATAGCCAATCAAGGCTTCCCTTTTCTTCTCCACTAACTCCTTTCTCCTAGCTTTTGGGAAGAGAAAATGTTTGACTCTGATCCATAAATGATAAAAGAAAGAAACAGAAAGACCCTCCTGTGCTGTGGCTTGGATTGGAGTCTTTGAGTTTTGCGCAACCTTTAATGACATTGGCTTCATACCTCATCAGCACTTGGAGCTTTTCCTGTTGTCCATGTAAATCACTGCAGTGGCCTTGGGTCTTGGCAGATAAGTGAACTGTAAATAATTTTGCTTTAAAATGGATCAATTTGTCGTTTTTAAGCCACATGAATTCTTTTCATCATTTAAGCTCCTAAGTGCTGTCTGTATTCATTTGCTCTTCCGAGCAAATATTTTCAGTTCACTTTATAAGTACCTCCATTTCTAAATCATTCTGAGAAATACTGATGAGATGAATTTTCCCCCCATTTCCATTTATAAAAACCATTCCATCTTCTTGATTTTGCTGGCCTGACAGTAAGTAGGAGGAGGATCATTCATTCTAAGGAGATGGATATATAGTTTTATCTTGAAAAAGGTCTTATGATGCAAGTTCACAACCAGTGCACAACCAAGGACTTTTATGGAGGAATTAAGCTAAAACATAGATCTTTTCTTCCTAATTGGCTGTGATTTGAGACTCAGAAATAAAACTCTTAGTGTTGGTGATACCTGTCTCTGTATGTAGTGTCATTTCTCTTTCATGCTAGAGACTTGGAGAGTGGTACCTTATTTTTATGATGCCCTTCTCCCTCTCCCCTCCTCCTTTTCCTCTTCTTCCTCCTCTCTTCTTTTTCCCTTGTAAGCTGTGCCTATTGAATTTGGCACAAATACCTTTTAGTGTCAGCATTCCTCTCCCTCATTCCTGCCACTGGCCCCGTCAAAGGCTCCTCACGTCTATGAAGTAGACGTCAGCAGTGGTCCCTCCCTGGCATCAGTGCATTTACTCCTTTCTCTGTCACTCTGTTCTCCGCCTGGAGCCAAGCCAAATGCACTGGAACTACGTTGGGTCTTGGCTTATCGCTATTGGAAATTCATAAATGAGTGCTCCTCTGAAACCACGAGCGAAGAGCAGAGTCCTTTTAACCCACACATTACTTGCATGATGTAGCCTCCCAGTTTATCTCAAGACACCCCACACCTTCACTGGGACATGCGAGGCTTTCTGTCCTTCCGAAGGATCAAGTTCATTTTTTCTGTGGTGATTCAGAACATGCTGTATCCTCTCATAGATCAGTCTTCTGCAGACCCTTCTTCATTTTCTTTCTAAAAGACAGTGTAGTACATTATCAATATATTATGAATAATTAATATTTATCTATTGACATATGTTCAAATATAACAGATATACACTTGGGTGTGAATTTTCAAGAGTCCAGGTATAATCTCTTCCTTGTTGTTGTTGTTGTTGCTGTGGTTGTTTTCCCATTGAATGCCTCAGTGTCTGGCACACACTATGTATTTATTGTTACAGGAATAGAGGCATCACAGGTGATCACTGTAGGAGGGTGTAGTCTAATATTCTGTCATTCATGTCCTAGGTGCTTCTCTGCATCCATAGTATTAGCATGTACATGGCTCCTTTAACAGGCTTGAAAAATGTACCTGTAGTTGTAGCTGCTTATCTCTGGGCTTATACCTCACCTTGAAAAAGAAGGCATGGTGGTACATACCTATAATCCCAGCATGTAGGAGGTAGAGGGAAGGAGAATTCCGAGTTGCAAGTCAGCCTGGGCTACTTAACAAGATCCCATCTCAGAAAACTAGAAAGCAAACAAAAGAACAAGGTGAAGGGTAGTCACATGAGATGCAGGGCTGATCCTGTGCTGTCACCAGCTCAGCAGCAAATTTATTTTCATGCCCAGAGTCTCTGGGGAAGTAATCCAGAAAAGGGCATCCAAGCTGACTTTGATTGGGGCGCCCTACAAAATAGATATTCTCCTGAAAAATCGTGGGCCCTAATCAAACGAAGGACCACATCATGACTAACTCGCATGTCTAGGAAATGAAAAGTTGTATTTTGGACATTTACACACAAACCATATACCATAGCCTCATGTGTAGCCAGTAGGCTGTTTCAGTACAGAATACCTTCAGATTGCAGAGTTTTCATAGTTATTTTTGAGAAGAACATTGAATGAATTAAATGCTTCCAAATTCCAGTGTCTTTAGTGCAGCAGGCTGCCTTTTCTCTAAGCCTGTGAGAGTTCAGTGTTGAGAGAGAGATAATATGTGTGTGTGTGTGTGTGTGTGTGTGTGTGTGTGTGTGTGTGTGTGTTTTCCTTGCACATTCTCAGGATGTTCCTCTACTTCTGTTTTCTGAGGGATAAAGTTTAGATGGCATTTAAAAGGGACTGAGAGATGCAGTTAAGCTAAGAAGCAGTTTTGCAGACTCATTTCAGATTGTAGCTGTCATTTTGTGTTAAATTGGACCTAAATGAGTCATTTATTGGGGAGGTGAGAAAAGAGTCCAGTAGACTTTATTTGCATATTCTCTTTATGGTAAAGCCATCTTCTCTAGTTAAACTTAAGGGATCTAGATTTTCTATGTCTGAGGTATCATAGGGCCTTAGGAACCCATGTGGCCACAACCTGTACGCACACGTGGGTGCATGGGTACAAACAAGTGGTCCTTCTCTGCAGGAGAAAGGCCCACCAGTCAGTGGAACACAGCTTCCAGAAAGATATTTTTCTCCAGTTCAGGACAAGTGGTCAGGTGGAAGGTGATGGTGTTCATCCTCATCTAGATATCAGGGTGCTTTCCTGGCATCTTTGCCCACAGTATGTCATCCCCTCATATGTGAGCAAATCCAGTCTTTGCTAAAGCTTTTACCCCACCAAGAAATAGTCCTTAAATCCCCCCCCCCATCGAGGCACACCATGTATAATTTCAGATGGCCTATCCTGCCTTCATGAGATATATACCCAAATTTCCTCAACTTAGAATTCCTGCAGAAACCTGTTTTAGGGTCTTTAATAACCAAGAGCCAATGAAATCTGTTCTTGGGCTTTCTTCAGATACTTTGTTCACAGGAAGGATTGGCAAGAGAGCAAGAAGAGAGACCCAAGAATTGAAAGGCCTGTAGAATTCACTGGTGGGAACTGCAAGATGGAAGATACTTGGGGAGAAAGCAACGAAGTAGGGCCTTAGGATTGAGAACAATGCCTGGTGGAAGCACCTACGGCATTGGAATGCTCAAGTTGATGATCTTATAAACCCCTTTAAAACATGAGAATGTAGGATGGGCTGTATTAGGGAGAAGGCCCCTTCCTGCCTTTTACCCCTCTCTGAGGCTTTTAAGTCGATGAATATGGTGATATGTGACATATTAAGCAAGAAAAAGGCAGAATTTTTGTCTTAAATGATATAAAAAAAACAAAATACCTAGGATTATAGGTCTTTGGAGAAAAAATATAGGAACTAGAATTATTCTTATTTTCCACTCAGTTATACTCCATGGAGGCTTATCAGTCACTATCCAGAGAGACAATACCACAAAATGGGAATGGTCTTTTCTTGGACTGGTTTTAATGACCAGGAATGTGCTTATTCTGAAATTTAAATACGGAGTACTGCTTGTACTTGGGAAATGTTTGCAAGGCTAGGAAGGCTGACTTGTAAAAGACAACTCACAGATAAAATTGGATCTTGATTTATCCAACAAACAGTAGTTTCAACTGTTCAAAAGTAAAACACAAGGCCTGTGAAGTTGATTAGCTATGAATTATGAAATCTTTTTATCTTATATTTATTCTACACTGCACATACAATACTAGGCATGATTTTGTTTTAAAAAATGATTTTAAAAAATTACGAGATCTGACCTCTGTTGATCCTGGTCCAGAAGAACTGATGGCAAACTATTAAAGAGGAGTTGGGAGGGATATTATTATTATTATTATCATCATCATCATCATCACCATCATCAAAAGATGTAACATATGGAGCCCCAAGAAGTATTTTTAGCGCTGATTATATTTCTTCTGGATATTACAGCCTTACAGCTAAACTGCACATGCTATTTTGTGTCACATATTTTTGTCAAGAAATAGGATGTTAAAACTGATACATCTTGCAGTAAACAAACCCAATGTCTTAGGGGGGAACCTAAGATGAAAACTGGATTTGTTTTTCTGCTGTAGTCCAGAGAGAACCATGGTCTGTGATTATGTCTTTCTGTCTGTCCCGCCCTTCTATGTATCTGCCAATCACTTGGTGATTTATCTGCATGCAGCAAGAGATGGAGCAAGGTGGAAGCCAGGATGCTGTTGATGTATTTATGTATTTGCATACAGGAGTGCAGAACACAGACGGGGTTATGGGAAGCGCTCACTTAGAGAACCACGGTCATTTCTGTCTCTTGCTTACTTCCAGCAACCACTGGAAAGGAAAGACAGCCAGAACAGCTCCCAGCACAGTGTGTCCAGCCACCGGAGCCTGCACACAGCATCCCCAAGCCACAGCACTCAGGTGCTCCCCGAATATCCACCTACAGAGGCCCCCACCCCAGAGCAGACTGACAACTCTGGGCAGAAAAAACCAGATCCTTTTAAAATCTGGGCCCAGTCCAGGAGCATGTATGAAAACCGACGTGAGTAACACACCAGTTTCTCCTTTCCCCATACTCCTCCCCAGGGCTCCAGCTGTTCTCTGACAATAGGAGATGAAAGACAGTGATAGAAAGTAGTGATGGGGGTGGGGGGTAGGGGTGCTGGGAAGGTGGCTCAGTGGTGGAATGCTTGCTTTGCATGCATGAGGCCCTGGGTTCGATTCCTCAGCACCACATAAGCAGAAAAAGCCAGATGTGGCGCTGTGGCTCAAGTGGTAGAGCGCTAGCCTTGAGCTGAAGAGCTGAGGGACAGTGCCCAGGCCCAGAATTCAGACCCCACAACCGACAAAGAAAGAGAGAAAGAAAGAGTGAGTAGAGGAAGATAAATCAAGGAGGGAAGCAGAAGTGTCTCAGGCAAGTAGAACCTGAAGATGTTCATGGAGGCTGTGTTATGTCCACTTTGGAGGTGGGGATAGAAATGGTCATCAAACAGATGGCCTGGATAAAAGTTGATTTATTTTTCTCTTCACTTGTAAAGCAGTGAGTGACAGAAAAGAAAAAAAAATAGTAATTACCTCATTAAGTCTTCCTTATAAGCGAAGATTGAAGAATGCCCTGTGATATCCTATACAATGAAATTTAAATATGACTGTAGGGGTAATGAGAAATTAAATGCTTTCTTAGGGTCTCTTGAGTTTTAAAAATACTGGTAATTTCTTTTTTTACTATGATATGTCTTTCTAAATGCTCCCCTCAAAAAAAGAAAAAGCGAACAATAGAGAGTGATTTGTTCTTTATTTATACAGTGGTTGAGTCCTTGGGTTTTACCTTTTCTAGGGAAATGAGCCTGTGATGAAGGTATGCTTCCTAATTTCTTGAGTCTTCTAAGCCTGGTGTCCCCTTCATGTGTAACTTGTGTCTTTTGAATTATGAAGTGATTTCTGAAGACGGTGAACCATAAGTAACACTCACCCACCTCATTAGTGACAGTTCCTAAGTGCTTGAGTGAGAGGTGGCCCAGATGGGCCCCCTTTGAGGGTGTTGCAGTTTCTGAGGTTTTTGTCCTGAGTGTCATTGGTCACATGTGACAGACCTGTCCCCTCCTTCGCCCTTTTTGGTTTGGGACGGAGTAGTGAGTGCTAGGAAGAAGATACTTTGTCAAAGGCCCTGAGAGAAGATGGAAGGCAGAAGACACCATTTTACCCATCTTTATGTCCTGAGCACCCCCCAGACTTCAGTTTTTTTCCTAGTCACAAGCTGTGGCCCCCTTGAAGGGTTACAATGCAGAGGCTGTGTAAAGGGTAAAAGCACCCCAAACCTTAATCCACCACCCACAATTTGTTTTATGCTTTGTTCCTGTGCTAGCTGAAGGGCAAGTTAGGAGCTTTTAACTTTTCTGTGACCCGGACAAGGAAAGGGAGTGAGGCTAGCAACCCAGCCTTCGAAGGAAAATTCACTCCACCTTTGGGTGAAACTCAACTATGAGAGCTTCCAAGAGAGCCTGGAATGCTGCTGATTCTGTTACAAGTTGCTCATAGTTGGGCCCTGGTGGCTCACGCCGGTAATTCTAACTACTCAGAAGGCTGAGATCTGAGGATCATGGTTTGAAGCCAGCCCACACAGAAAGTCCATAAGACATTTAAAGCCAACTAATCAGCAAAAAAATAGAAGTGAAGCTGTGGCTCAAGCAGTAGAACATCTTCAGCAAAAATGCTAAAGCCAGAGTGCACAAGACCTGGAGTTCAAGCACCAGTACTGGCACTGTTTAGGGAGAAAAAAAAAACTTGTTCAGGGTCCCTCCATACCTTTCCCCTTCTCAAGATGAATAATTGTCCAATTGCTATATCAGCATGTATCATTAAATATATTTGTGTGTTGGCTGGTACTCACTATGCTGCTGAAGGCTAGCTAATTTGGAAAGATATAGACTTAGTCCCAGGATTACAACCATCCCATCAACTACCCTGAATGCCAGGCTAAAGGAAATGAATGAAATTTGAAGCAGTAGGTAACTGCTAAGTTTAGCCTGGGTTACCCTTATTTGAAATGTTCAGCATCACAAGTGTTTTAGATGCCTGATTTTTTTTCCAGGTTTTGAGATACTTGCTTAGACATAATGAGAACCCTGAGCCCTGAGTCTAAACTTAAAACTGTATTTCATTCTCAAATATGCCTTATGCATATGTACAGTATTCTAATGATTTTTGTTTTGTACATGAAAAAGTTTCAGGGTGTGGAGATTTTGCACTGTGGCATCATGTCTATACTTAAGCAGATTTCAGAGCATTTCCAGTTTTCAGGTTAGGGACACTGCTGCTGAGACCCCGTGGCTCCTACACACTGGGATTCTTTATTAATTATAGCGATGTCACTTTCCAAAAGTACTGGACAAATGTCTTCTAAAGGGATTATTTCTGTATCCCGTTCATATTTCTCTGTTACCATACAGCTTCTCTAATCGATGGCCCAACTCCAGGGGATGTTGACTGATTGTTTTATTGACCACACTTCTGCCTTCTTCAATACAATACACATTTGTGATGGGAGTTTTCCATGTACAAGTCTTTCTGTGATTTTTTTAAAAAAAAGTGTATTCTGTACTATCGGTGTGGCCCTCTACATTGGCAGTCATGTTTCATGCAGCTCATTTTTACTCTAAGGATTTGTGTGGTTTTGTCTAACTTTTAAGAAAGTTTTAACTGGGAGAAAAATAAATGAACAATATGTAACATGGCCATAACCAGCCACTGTAAGCTTCAGACTTCCCACGTCAGACTTCAGCCATGCTGAAAAATAGTAGAATAGTTTCAGTTTGGATCCTTCATTTCCTTTAACATCTGAAGAATCAGGTAAAGCATCACAAATGAGAATCAATTTCTTCTGTGGTGATTAGAGTCTCTGTAATTGAGTGATAGTCAAACCTAATAGATGTTAAGAGTCCCATGGATTTGTTCTTCACTGCTGAATGAGAAAAATGATGTGGCTCATCCCCATGGTAGCTATTCAGGAGCTGTCACAGAGTTTCTTTTCTAACATCCGTGAACAAATCTGCATCAGCCTTTGAATTAGTATTTGACTTCATCCCACATCAGTTTTGGCCACTGCCCTAGGTGGTTTTAACTTGTCCTTTATGAACAACAATTTTAAAAAATACAGTGTGTAGTCTTGAGAAGATCTAATTCCCTGCCTCTCCCTTCATAATACGATGAACAAAGTACTCCAGGAAAAACAAGAAAATCAAAGACAACAGCAGCAACTTAATTGTGCATTTTATCCCCAGTTGGTTGGAAATATTTTTGTTAATGGCAATGTAAAGATGAGCACACTTCTGATCACATTCTTTCTAAGTGTTTTACCAAACAGTGTATTTTTTTTTCATGTTACCATCTGCTAAAACAGTGACTGTCAGAGTGAGCCTCGGAGTTGCAGATGTGTTAAGGAATCCCTCCGAAGGGTTTCAGTGTTTAATTAAAAGAGAGAAAGAGGCACAGAAGTTCTTAAAAAGCCATGTTGCCTGTTTGGGATTTTCTCTAGGTAACATATACCTTTAAAAATGACATTGATTCAGTCTGACAGCTGATATCCAGTAGCATTTACAAAAGAAATTCTATGACTAGGGATGTGGCAAAAGTGGCAGAACACTTCTTCATCTGTTTATAGTGTACCTTGAGGGAAAAAAAACAAAAACAGCTCAAAACTGCCATATGAACTAACATACAAGCATGTTCTGCTTGGGAGAGACACGCCCACAGGTTTGGCATCAGGACTGAGTATCTTTATAGTGTGTTTAAAGAGCATATATATGTATGTCAAGATTTCGAGAACTATTCTAACAGTTCCTATTTTTATGTTTGTTCAGATCTTGGACAAGATTCTGTGGTTTGTATCTCAAATATGAGAGTTTTCTGATTTGAACTGCCTAGAATACACCAGGACATGAATGAATGCAAGAATGAATTCTACCAGGAACTTGATACTCTCTTAAATAAATGTTCTACTATAGCAGTGGCACAAATGTACTTTTTTTTCCCCAAAGATGATAATGTGGTTAAACACCTGAGTTCCTGACATGATTAAGACAAGGCCATTCAAGAAGGTGTGCTTTAGAGTCTTAATTAAATAGGAAGAGACTAAAATGGCAATTGTACCACCTTAGTGGTACAATTATAAGTGCTAGCTTTCTGATGAGTAAAGGTCTTGAAACAAAAATAAAAGAGAGTAAAAACAAAAAAGACATCAAATTATAGTCCATTTAAAGTTCATACAGCCATTACACTCTTCTTACCAGTAACAACTAAAGTTAAAGTATACTAACAGAAAGGACATACATGAAGCTTTGCAAAAACTGTGAAATTAATATTCCAGCTATGTCACCTTCGCCTGCATCGGGATTGAGCAAGGGTGAAAGAGAGAGAGAAATCAATTCCACGAATTTTGGAGAATGTCAGAGTAAGGACCTGCTGCAAGCTTGTATTTCTCCATTATCATTCATCCTGTTTAATGTTCCTATCTGTGGGGGGCGGGGGAGGGGCAGGGAGAAGTTCAGAAAAGGGAGGGAAGAGAGAAAAACCACTAATTGCATACATTGGTGCCCTTTGCAGCCAAGACTGATGAGATGACGTAGGAAGAGATGTGCATGTCTTTACCCATTCTGGAAATGTGTTGTGTGTCTGTAGCGATGGAGACCCCAGGCAGTGTCTCTGAAAACCTGGTGACTCCATCCTTTAGAATTGTCAAGGGAAGTCTTTTGTCTCCTTTATTGAGCAACCATGGGCGCTGCCAAAAGATTGCTTCCTCTGCAAGGACTCATATATGTAAATCTAAGGGGCAGAGATTGGGAAGATCATGATTTGAGGCCAAAAAGTTTGCAAAACCTCAACTCAGCCAGCTATACTGGAAGCATGAACAGGAGGGTTGTAGTTCAGACTTACCTAGACATAAATTTGAGAAATAACAAAAGCAAAAAGAGCTGGGGACTTGGCTCAAGTGGTAGAACATCTGCCCAGCAAGTTTAAGGCCCTAAGTTCAAACGCCAGTACTTCCAAAGGGACCAAAAAGTAAAAACAATGGGTAAGAATTTCTTACCTCTATAAGATTAATGTCACTTAAAAAAATTAGTAAATGTCAGGAAAATGTCCCTACCCCAATGCTTCTAAAAAACTTCTTATAAAGTGTGCATAAAACTGAGAAGAGCCTGATAGGAAATGTACTCATTACCTTGCTCATGTAACTGTAACCCCTCTATACAGTATTTTTACAATAAAAAATGTATTTAAAAAAAACTGTGAACAAACCAATCAGAAGTACTTCAAGAACCTCAGTGCCTCTTCTATTAAGAAGTGACATCAGAGGAGAGAGATTTTCAAATACCATAATTCATTTTAATACTGACTTATCCCTACAGGTATTTTATATACATGTGTATGTGTGTATTACATATACAATATATAATATATACATATATAATTTGAATGAATGGCATTTAGTTAGTGAAGGAAGAAAATTATTCAGGTGCTAAAATTAAAGTACCAGAAGACTTTCTTTGTACTACATCTGTGCGTCCTTGTTTGTGTCTGTGTTTCCTGGCTCATTGTGATGTCATTAGCATTCTTATAGTAATTGGGCATCTTTCTTTTCAATGGAAAACTCTTTAAATTAAAATTTGCCATTTTCCTGTTGAGTCTTGAACTTTATTCCTGTGGACTGAGCTGTGGGAGAGCTTGAAGTCAATCAGCCACAGCTCCTCATGCCATAGTAGCTGACAACTGAGTGTGCAGCCTAAACCAAAAACCTGCTACATTTGGTGTCTCTGTAGGATGGGCAAATGTTCCTGTGTTAAATGATGCTGAGAAAACGAGTCTGGGCCTCATTACCCGTAGAGGCCCTGTCCTTCCCAGAAAGGCCTTGTATGCAACAGACTTCAAACAGATAATGCCAGCAACCCTGTACTAGCTGAAAAGCACCAGCGATCTATTAGTATAGTAATCTTGCTGCTTGGGTGAACCAAGAGGAAACACCACTTGATTTAATTTGTTGTTTCAACGAGGCTATTACAGCCAATACCTTTTACCTAGCTACTCAGACAGAGATAAACATACTGTTACTTTAGTGTGCCTAAGAAAATATTCCTTTCCAATTGTTTGAATGGGAGGCCTACAATACAGCTGAGCTCCGGTTGCGTTGTGCTTTGCAGCTTAGCCGCAGCAATTATAATAAAGAGATTGGATAAAAAAAAAAAAGTACCCATATAAAGCACTAGCAGTAGGATAGCTCAAGTAAAATATCAGAATCAAAATCCTCCAACTTGTTCTTACCTGTTCACTTAGTTTTCTTCCTCTTGGTGCATTTATCCAGCATACATCTGAAGGTGTGTGGGAATTGCTAAGCCAACCATCTCTTGCCAACATGAAGTCTAAACGTCCACCTTCTTCAATAGCCTATTGTACAAAATTAGACAAAGACAAGAATTAATGTTTCCAGCCTACACTCTTCAGCCCAAAATCCAATTAGTGAAACAAAACTAGTGTGCAGAAAAGTATTTTTAAATCACTTTAGGATTCGCTACAATTAAATTATATTTGTTCTCCTTAAATAAAAGCTATGGCACTTTATAGACCATAAAATGCCTTATCTATCCATTACGTAAAAATACATCTTTTTATTGCTTTGGCAAAGTTATGGAGTGATATATAGAATAATTTTATGTACAATAAGCATTTTTAATCAAAATTACTTAGAAAATTGAGGTATTTGTTTCAAAGCCCTAGACCATTACTGTTATGTGAAATACCAGGTTATTACATTACATAGTAAGTTATTACTTATAGTATTGAAATAGCATAGGTAAATGAAGAATAAAGCAGTCCTACTAACAATAAAGTATGGACGGTTTGTTTAGGACTTTTTGACTTCCATGTTTATCTTAAGTATATGGAAGGTTGGCTGCCTTTTGGTCATAGCATTGAAATACTAACCTTTCTTTGTGGAAGGTTTTGGGGTTTTTGTTTTGTTTTTTTATTATTGGAAATAGTATCTCATGAATGATGGCCAAATGCTCTACCACTGAGCTATACCTGTCTCAAACCCTGAGTAATTTCTTTGTGACAGACATGACCTAACACACCAAATTATTCACATTGCTGCTTGATTTCCTTAAGGAAGAAAAAGTGACTTTAAAAACAAATTAGAAACTTAAAAAAAAATAGTGTCTAGTTCGTAAAACTTCAGGTCATTTAATGGAGCCAACTTCGGCCTCAGAGAGACTGTGTTAGCCTGAATTTTCTCCCTAGACTTTTGCTTTGTGGTGTGGCACATAGTGGTTTTGATTTCCTGAACTCCCCTGGCAGCAATATCAAAGAGAGTGCTAACTCCTGGCATAGGTAACCATGATGGTGGGACTTGATCTGGATTTATCAGTCTTTGAAGACCTGTAGAGCCAGGTGACTCTTCCCATTGCTTGCTCCTGTCCAGTGCCGTCTTTTGTGTCACATGTCTAGGTCTTTTGTTGCAGTGTTTGCAAGCTTTTGTCTGCTCAGGCATCATCAGTCTCGGTCCAGTAATGTGTTCATCTTAGCAGCATTGCATCCTTTATCAGTGAAATAAAGTCTCTTCCTCTTCCCTCTCTGCAGTTCCAGATTACCAGGAACAAGACATCTTCCTCTGGAGAAAGGAGACTGGATTCGGCTTTAGGATTTTGGGTGGAAATGAGCCAGGGGAACCTGTAAGTCTTTCATCTATGTCTCTCCCCAGCATTGTTTACTAATATTTCACAGCAATTGACGACAGAGGTAGATTGTCAAGATTGGAATCCAGCTAGATGCTTCCGTCGCTCTGTCCTCTTGAGCAGTGGGGGCTTTTCATTGGCTTGTAGAAGAAGGAAAGAGAGGTTTTGTAAAGATTATATAACTGCTCTCGGAGCTTCAGCCTCTTCAAACCCTTACTAGGGACAAGGAAATGGAAGGCATATAGGATAGGTATCAGCTAGTAGAGCAATGGCCTGATCTGTTTGGCTAATTCTGTTTCATCTGCCAAAAGTTATGGGCTTGGTATATGGAGTGGCTAGTACAGATAATACTTCAAGCATCAGGCAACAGGAAAGATTTGAGAAGGTAAGACTCCTGTCCACAAAAAAAAGGAAAAGAATTCAGAAGGGCCAGAAGGTAGAGTTCCTGACCAGGTCACTTTCCTTAATTAAAGAATAAACTCAGTATAACATTGCAAGGGTTCCTTTGAAAAGAGCAAAGAGAACTGAAGAATAGTTGATTCCCTTGTGATAATAATGCTGTTGTGCACTTGGTTCCAGGCACTGTGAGAAAGGTTTGTAACATAGATTGACTTATGAAATATCTGTTTAACCTCATGTTTTAATCAGAAAATGAAGGCACGGAAAGAGTAACAAACCCAAGATCACCTAGCTTGTAAACAGAAGCATAGTAAGACTCCCAACTCTAGTTCATATTCCTAGACAGTACTTTCACAAAGTTCCCTGTAAACTGTGAGTGTCATACAAAGGTGATCATAGCACTGGTGTCTACTGAGAAGACAATGCACACACAAATATTTAAGGTGATGTTTAATGAATGACAACTATAGCAGCAGACACTAAATACAGAGACTTTCTCTGCTGGCAGATATTACGGACTGCAGAAATGGGGATGACAGGCTAGATGTTGTTTCAATCATTCATTCACGTAATAATCATTACCGAGTCTGCCCTGTTGCCAGACATAGGATGTTGAACTCTCAAAGAAAAGTAGTATTAAGCTGGGCATGATAGTTCACACCTGTAATCCCACCCATGTGGGAGGTAGTGGATGGAAGCTTGAGTTTAAGGCCAGCTTAAGCCAAAATGTCAGTGAAACCCTATCTCAAACAATAAGCTGGTGGTGGTGCTTACCTATAATCCTAGCTGTGCAGGAGCAGAGATAGGATCACAATCTGAGGCTAGCCTCCTGGGCAAAAACCCAAGACACTACCTGAAAAATAAGGTAAAGCAAAAATGGCTGTGGGTGTGTGCCTCTAGTGATAGAGTGCTTGATTAGCAAGAGCAAGGTCCTGAGTTCAATTCCCACTGCTACAGAAAGACAAGAAAGAAAGAAGGAAGGAAGGAAGGAGGGAAGGAAGGAAGAAGGAAGGAAGGAAAAGAAAGAAAGAAAAAGAAGGAAGAAAGAAAAGGAAGGAAGGAAGGAGAGAGAAAGAGAAAAAAGAGAGAAAGAAAAAAGGAAAAAAATTAGTAGTATAATTAGCAGAATTTATTGGAAGGAAGTTTCTTAAGTAGAGAGACAAGGAGACATAGTCTTAAAAGATTCTTTTCATTCAGGCATCAGTGGCTCATGCCTGTAATCCTAAGTACTCAGAAGGCTGAGATCTGGGAGTTGTGGATCAAAGCCAGCCTGGGCAGGAAGTCAGAGACTCTTGTCTCTAATTAGCCACCAAAAAACCCAAAGTGGAGCTGTGGCTTAAGTGGTAGGCTCGAGAAGAAAAGCTCAGGAACAGCACCCAAGCACTGAGTTTAAGCCCTAGGACCAGCACCCAAAAAAAGGAAAAAGAGAAAAATATTCTTTTCTGAAAGTGAGTGATCAGTGTACGACAGATAAACATCAAGGAATCGAGTAAGCAAAAGCTATTCTTTCTACCATGTACAGTGCCTTGTACACAGTGGGTGTTCAATAAATGTCTGTGGCATGCATGCAGACATAAATAAATGAACAGAATTGTTCCCAGAGATGCAAAGGCCATCAGAATAATAGTAAGCCAAGAGAGCCATGTTTCATCCATCATCCAATTACTCGACAGATTTATATTGGTCACATCGTACCACTGGGTGCTGCTGATACGGATGGCCGCCTGAGGTCTGGCGATGAATTAATCTGTGTGGATGGGACACCAGTAATTGGAAAATCACACCAGCTTGTGGTCCAGCTTATGCAACAAGCTGCCAAGCAAGGCCATGTCAATCTCACAGTGCGACGTAAAGTGGTGTTTGCCGGTATGTTTCTCCTTCATTCCTTCAGATGGGATTCTGTCACTTTGGTGCCTGCCTCCTCAAGCTTCTATTTTAGCAAATGTTTGCAAATGTGATCAAGCTCAGTATTTCCAGATGGTTCCCTTCTCTCCAACCCTGCAAAACAGCTGTCATTCAAAAGCACTTTAATGTGCCATTTGCATGGGTTCAGGAAAGGCTTGTAAGGAAAAGACTGGTTGAATTTATATTACCTGCCTCCCATCCCTTTGCCACACAGAACTCAGCCATCCTCAACATCCAATACTAATCCTTCACAAAAGAGCTCATTAGGAATGTCACAAAAGTGACTTAAATTAAGAGAACAAAAATTAGGTTTGTATTGAAAGATGCGTTCATGAAAAAAAAAAAAGATTGATCTTTTTGAACCCTGCCATTGCTTGTCAGGTATGTTAAACAAAACATTTCCCTCTACAAGAAAGCAGTGGGCTAGGCACTGGTGACTCACGCCTGTTGTAATCCTAGCTACTCAGGCGGCTGAGATCTGAGGATAAAAGCTCAAAGCCAGCCAATGCAGAAAAGTCTGTGAGACTCTTATCTCCAACTGTCTAGCAAAAAAAAAAAACAAAAACAAATAGATGTGTGGCTCAAGTAGTAGAGCACTAGCTTTGAGTAAAAATGCCAAGCAAGTGCATGAGGCTCAGAGTATCAAGAGAAGGAAGGAAGGAAAGAAGGATAGGTGGGAGAGAGGGAGAAAGGAAGAAGAAAGAGCTGGTTAGTTTTAGGTTATCTCTCTCTATCCCCTGTAAAAAGCATCACACTCTAGCTCTCAAAATGTGATGTGTCCTATTAGGTGTAGCTCCCAAGTGCTGCTTTGGATGCCTTAGACTTTAGAATTCTCCTTGCCATTCTCCTGACTCTTGTTTATTTCTGCATCAGAATCTGCCATTTACGCCTGCTCAGCATGTACACACCAGTCCTTTCACTCACTGACCAGCTTCCTGAGAACATACACTTAACCATTCGCCCTTGTGTGTAGCCCCGCCATAAGCCTGTAAGCCAGAATCCAGGTGCAGAAGAGCAAGAGGAAGTGCTGTGTGTCCATTGTGTTACTGAAAAAATATAAGAAATACTGTGAATTCTCCATAGCACTAATGTTAGGGTAACAAATACCAAACAGATAAAAAAAATTGGTATCATGTTTATTTTTTAAAAATTAATTTAAGCAGTCTGTAGTTAATTACAGAATTCAGATATTAAACCCAAGTATGAGAGTTCCACCTGGTGTAACCATGGAAAATATTGCTAATCTACTACAGATGTCATAGGTCACACCTGGGTGACCTCTCATTTAACATAGGATTCACAGCCAGTGACAGTCAGCTAAACTTGGTTTTCGCAATATGTTGTAAACGGTTTGATTTCCCCGACTCCAATAAAATTAATAAGGCACTGTCATTATTTTTATTTGCTTTGGTTTTAGTTTGAAAATGAAATCTACGCTTGTAAGTTCTTAGCCTCTGCATAAAGGCATGTTAAATCTGTGCACAGGCATTATGCTAAGCAAAGTCAGCTCATCACCAGTGCACAGGTGTTGCATGATTCCACTCTGAAGAGTTTTCCAGAGTAGTGGAATTTATGTAGGAAAGTGGGTAGAATCGTGGATATGGGGAGGGATGGTACGAAAGAGAGCGAGGAGAGAGTTTCTGGTGAAGAAGATGTCCAGGTTCTCCAAATGGATGGTGATGACATTTGCAAAGCAGTGTGGATGCACTACTTAATTGTGCATTGAAAAAATGGCTGAAATAGAAAATCTTATGTTATCCCATATTTTTCCATCATAAAAATATCTATGAAAGGAGAAACAATGGGAAATGAATAAAAACAGACCTTTCCACAGCTTGGACATGATTAGTCCCATCTCCTCTGGTGAACTGTTCAGAGTGCTTTATCCTTTCAGTGACAAAGCAATAAAACTGGAATGGCGATTAAGTTTGCAAGGAGGCCGAAGCCTCCAGTTCTTAAGTGCTGACATCTGGAAGCTAGAGAGAGAAACTGGGTGCTTCTTACAGGTGTCACAAATCCCACCGCTGCGAACCTTCAAGGCGCAGTTAAATTCCAGTCTCCTGTCTGGAAGAAAGAGTAGAAATGTGGCTGCGAGGCTATGACAACAAAGGGGTGGTTCGGGCCGTCTGTGGAGCTGTGGCGGTGGCTGTCATTGGCATCGGCCCTTCTGTGCCTTGGGTACCTTCCCATGTGTGCCACAGGTCCTTATCTCCCTGTGAGCAGGCCCTGCTGCATATTGCGTCTGGGTGTGCATGTGCACACAGTGTGGAGTCCACTGTGGTACCATCATCCCTTCTTGATTTCTGCGTGTGTGTGTGTGTGTGTGTGTGTGTGTGTGTGTGTATGATGCCAGTGCTGGGGCTAAAGTTCATGGGGTTTGTCTTGTTTTGTTCCTTTTTTTCTCTGATGGCTGTCTCTCCACCACTTGAGCTGTATAGCTCCACTTCTGGCTTTTTTGCTGGTCACTTGGAGACAAGAGCCTCACGCACTTTCCTGCCCAGACTGCCTTTGAACCCCAGTTCTCAGACCTTAGCCTCCCAAGGAGCCAGGATTTCAGGCGTGGGCCACTGGCTCCGGGCCCCTCTTGGCTTCTGCCAGGTCACAGAGGGGAGGAACGTAGACTGGGGGTGCACCGTGCGCGCGGGGGCCCGAGGTCCAGTGTTTTACACGAGCATCTCCCTTGCAGTGCCCAAAGCGGAGAACGAGGTGCCCTCGCCCGCCTCCTCCCACCACAGCAGCACGCAGCCCGCGTCCCTGACCGAGGAGAAGCGCACGCCGCAGGGCAGCCAGAACTCGCTGAACACGGTGAGCTCGGGCAGCGGCAGCACCAGCGGCATCGGCAGCGGGGGCGGCGGGGGCAGCGGCGTGGTCAGCACCGTGGTCAGCACCGTGGTGCAGCCCTATGACGTGGAGATCCGGCGTGGGGAGAACGAGGGCTTCGGCTTCGTCATCGTGTCCTCGGTGAGCAGGCCCGAGGCGGGCACGACCTTCGGTGAGTCTGCTAGAGAACCGCCCGGCTCCCCGCACTGCCAGGGCGGGGGCCCTGGGCCAAGAGAACCCTGCCAAGATCTCATTAGCAGGAAAGCGTGGGGTTTTCCCTTTCTTTTCTTTTCTTTTTTTGCTTTGGGTAATTAAAGTCTTCATTAGGGATGAGATTCATTTGGTAGTTGTTGGTTTTTTGTTTTCTTGTTTTGTTTTTTTTTAATTCTGAAGGCTGAGATGGTGTGTGTGTGTGTGTGTGTGTGTGTGTGTGTGTGTGTGTGTGTGTGTGTTGAACCCTTTCAAGCTTCATTTTGCAACACGAGCATGGGTGAAATTTGCGTACGATTTGAATCGCAATCCCAAGGCAACAACACGGGGACTTGAACTCAGCGCCTGTTGTTCTTGCTTGCCTTTTTTGCTCAATAGTGGTCCTCTACCATTTGAGCCACAACTCTACTTTCAGCCTTTTGCAGGTTTATTGGAGATTAGAATCTCCCAGGATCTGTCTATCCAGGCTGACTTTGAACCATGACTCTCACAGTTCAGCCTCCTGAGTAAGTGGGATTGCAGGCATGGGCTACCTGCGAAGTCCCTGACATTCTTGTTGGAGAAAGACTCTCCAGAAAGGAGCAAAAGGTTCTAAAAAGTCCCAGGATAAAACAGGTGCTAAGGAGGAAAATACCACCAGGAAAGCTCATCCTGCCTGGACAGTGTCCTTTCTCTGTCCCTGTCTGAATTTTTTAAGTGATATTTTTATTGTTGCTTAAGGATCTGGTTAAAATCTGGGTTGAGAACCATTTCATCACAGATCTCATCCATATGTTGAGGCTTTGTGCCAAGAATGGAGAGGCAGAGTTGTCATCCTTTCCATAGCTTAACTCCACTAGGGTATATGAGCAAAAAACCAAATGGCAACAGCCCAGATGACTGAGAGCTAGCCACAGGAGACAGCTGTAACAATAAACTATGGATGTATGTGCCCAGAGTGAGCTACTGACTTCCTGGTTGGATAAAGTCATCTCCCAAGTATGTTCATTCATGGGAGGAGAAGGGCCCCACAGGCTTCCATATTCATCAAATGACTTGACCATAGAGAGTTTGATGACCAATGGCCTAGATTCTTCCCCTCTCTTCCCCTTGGCTAAGCTTAGCAAGGTGCTCAATCTTTTCAGGGTTCTGACCTAGTAGAACCTACTCTGTCTCCATTTAGTCTTGGTATGTTGCTACAGGTTAAAGCTGTCTTCCCCCTAAGTTTCGTGTTTAGAAAGGGACGTTTAGCCAGGTCTATGCATGTATGGCTGCAGTAACAAATGCCCATTACTAACCATGCTTTTGGGAGCTACGTTAAAAAGTCATCACAGCATGTCATGGATGGATAACACCAAGGCAAGATTTTGCTTTTTAATTAATTTCACAGACTTTTCTGCTTACTTTAAAATAAGGAGAAAGGAAGTCATGGGAGGGAGAGATCCCAACTTGCTTTGTTGTTGTTGTTGTTGTGTATTTTTTCTTTTCTTTTTTGTTATCTCCATATACCCTGTGATGCTCTTGGCCATTTCCGAATTCTCCCTTTCCATTTCTAGAAAGAAAGCAGGCATGTGAGGTGACAGGCTATGTGTTATATAATGAATATTGAATGTTCTCACTCACAGTTTGGTCTTTCATTGTTTTCCTTTGGTTCTTAAAATCACCAAATTAAATTTTCCCTAATACCTTGCATGAGACTCTGAGCTATGCAAAGCCTTCTTCATATCTGTGTTATTCCTTTCTCATGCAAGTTGTCCTTGCCAATGAGGTAGATAAACTTAATCAAGACCTTGAATTCTAGAATGCACACTACCAACGTATTCTTGTTGTTGGATTCTAATAAACAGTATGTAGTGTTTGTTAAAAATTCTCTGACATTGACATTACATCTAATGACAAATCCTCAGGCAAGTCTGCTGAAATTCAAAGGAAGGAAAAATACACTTGCTGACAGAGTTTAACCTTCATGTCTAAATTATAGTCGAAGAGCCTACACAGTTGATCTCATTGTCTCCTGTGTTACTTTCACCACCTTTTCCAAAAGGTGTCTGAACTACCTGTCTTCCTACTTCCTAGAAAGACAAATTCTCAAAATGGAATGTGTATAAGAAACTCCATTTCAGTCCTCAAAGCGAATTCCTCACCTTTCTCTAAGTGACAGTGACAAGGGGGTTTTCAAGTGGGCTATAGACTGACCTCAAATGGCTTTTCCCTGATATTTTATATTATAAATATGTACCAAATAGTGGTTAACAAGGAAATGATGCAAGTTGAGAAATGGCCTGAGTCTGGCACTGGGCCCATGTCCTCAACCTGAGTAGTTACTAAATTATCATATTCCTTTGAGTTTTGGTCCCTTTTGGCGGGGGAGGGGGGGACAGGTATGAGCCAAGGGGTAAAGCTAATGAGCCCATGAAAGAGGGGGCTACCCTGAAGGCATATGCAATGGACTTACTGAATAAAGGAACCCTAAAGTGCCAAGGTTGAGAGATTCCTTGGCTTATTTCTCATGGTTAAGGTCCTTTTTCTAAAGCTTTCAGCATTCCAAAGAGGAGGCAGAAAGTGGTAGCCCATTAGATATTTTCAGATTGAATGACTGGTGCTAGCAAACTCCTAGGCCTTACCAGAAGCTCAGTGATTATTTTTCTAAATGGAGAAAGAACAAAACATTGGCAAAAGCTTAAGCAACAGCTGGCAAGAATGAAGTAACACGAACCCCGCCATGAGCAGATGCCTCTATGCCAGCCCTGGGTCTTATACTTGCAGTCTGCAAATAAGCCACCCATCAATCATATTGGTGCTTTTCAAGACCTTCTGAAGTTGCCAAACAACCCAAATTTTGTTATCCTTTTAAAGAGGGAAGGAGAGGGGTCTCCCCTAATATGAAATCAGAAAAGGACTGCAGACATGAGCCCTACTTTTAGGCCCATTGCTTCTTACACCCTAATAATTGCCAATGTTTTGACCATCGGCTCAGAGCTCTCCTTTAATAACATTTGCTTAATGCTTTAATTAATTAACACTTAACCTTCTCTTTCCCTTTTCAACCCTTTTTCTCCTCCCTTCACTATATTCCCACGTAACTTAAAAAAAATTAAAACTCAATATCAAAGCAGGCAATGCATGTGTGGCTATGCCTCACAAAATAGGTCGGATTATTGAGGGGAGCCCTGCTGACCGCTGTGGCAAGCTGAAAGTAGGAGACCGGATCTTGGCAGTAAATGGATGTTCCATCACCAACAAATCCCATTCAGACATTGTCAACCTAATCAAGGAAGCGGGAAACACAGTTACCCTCCGCATCATTCCTGGGGATGGTAAAGTATACCTATTTTCTCTTCTCTCTTCTCTTTTCTCTCTTCTCTCTTCCCTTCCCTTCCCTCCTCTCCTCTCCATTCCTCTCCTCTCCTCTTTTCTCCCTTCCTCTCCCTTCTTCTCCCCTCTTCTTCTCCCTCCTTCTCTTCTCTACCCTTCTCTTCTCTTCTCTTCTCTTCTCTTCCCCTCTCTTCTCTTCCCTTCCCTTCCCTTTTTCTTCTCCTCCTCTTTTCCTTCTCCTCCCCCTCCTCCTTTTTTCTCTTCCTCCTCCTTCTCCCTGTTCTCTCTTTGTCTCTTTTCCTCTCATTGCTGTTCATGTAATTAAGTGTTGTTGATTTAGAAGCAGCTTTATCCATCCCTAACTGAGCATACTCTTTGGGACAAACATGAGCCATGGCTACTAAACCATTCCTCACCTTCTTATCTCATTAATCCTCTAGCTTGTGACCTTGTCTGGCTGTACATATAAGAAATCATGAACTTTCCCCAGTTTATTTATTTATTTTTGCCATTCTTGCCTTTAAAACTGCACAATAGTTTTCAAACAAGTAGTAAAGATCCCCTTTTGTTCTCAATGGGAATCATTAGTATTTGTTTGGGTTTTTTTGTACAATCACTGGAATTTAATTAGATAATTGGTGACATTACAAAACAGAACTATATATATTTTTCTTTCGAGCAAGTGAATGTCAAAATTTTTTATGTAATGAGAGAATCTGAAGGTTTGTGCCTACTTGATTTTTTCCTAATTTTTGAATGTGGTTGAAAAATAAATGTCTATAGTTTGATAGATTGCAATACACTAAACTGAACTATTCCTATTTGCTTGTTTTGTTAAATTCATATCTTTGGTTCTTTTATCTCTGTGGTGAATCTGCCACCGGGGAGATTTGGCAGTGTCTATATTGGATAGTGAGTGTCATCTACTGGGTGAAGGCCAGGAATATTCCAGATGTCCTCCTGTGCATAAAACCGCCCCCAGAAGAAGAGGTGCCCAATACTAGTGTTCATCTTATTATTCAGACCTTGTAAAAATGAGGCTGATACGCTAGTAATTTATAATTATGGACTGGTTGTAGACTTACATTCAGAATATTGACCTCATTCTAAGCCAGCTTTGTCAATGGGAAGGAAGTAATATTTGTCCCAAAATGTTGGACTGCCTTTTTTTTATTCTTCCCATACATGTTACAAGATAAAATACATGTTCTAAAAGTCAGTGAGTATTTTTCGAGAAGAAATTGTGGTTTACTTAGTGTGATAGTCTATGCCATAGATTTGTAAAATAAGAAAATTAGACATTCTATTTCAAAGTCATTCACCAAATAACTTTTTTTGTATACTAGTAATTGAAAATAGCCTCAGGATTCAAAATTTGAGTGATTTTGCTACAGCTTACCTAAAAAAAAGTAAATGTAAAACCAAATAATACATGTTTGAAAACTGTTAGTTCAAAGAACAGAGAGCTTTCTCAGTGCCAAAAATACCCCATGCCAAATGTGAAATGCAGAAATAGCTCCTTGAATGATAGTCTACTTCACCCTCTTCTTAATGTGTGGTTAGTAATTTGCCATCTGGTGTGGAGGCCATTCCATCAATTCATCATTGTGGAAAAAGCCACCACAATTGACAAAAGTCATGCCAAGATGAGAGAGCATAGATTCCTAATGGGAACAATGGGGAAAGCCAAAAAAACAAAGTGGAAATGGTTCAGAAAGCCAAAGGTAGTGTGTAACTTTCACTGTATTTATCTACATGCTGTGGCGATAAGGAAGTGTTAAAAGAGGTAGAAAGATGATGAAAAGGTGAAGGCAAGAAAACTAGACCCAGGAATTGACTTGATAAGTTAATATTGGGCAACCTGGCTGCCGTAGTGAGAATATCTCAAAAGGGAAAGGAGGAAAGAAAGCACTGTCAGGAAAAAGGACCTAGAAAGAGCTTTGAGTCAGGGCAGACTACATACACACAAACAACTTCTACAATGACCTTATTAGCGGTTGACTTTGTAGTATACAGTCAAATTCTTGAGAACATGAACACCAAAAAGTATAAAGCACAGTGGATTATCCACTAGCAGTTGGCAATTAAAAGGCATTTTTAAATCTTGAGTATTTAGATATAAAATACAGGAAACCTACATGGGATTTCAAAAAAAAAAACAGTAAACATAAAATTGACCAAAGCATTGAAGGATTAAAACTTTCTTAAGGCATGCTTGTTTTTCTGAGGATGTGATTTCATGTAAGATGATCCAGGAAATCATTGCCATAATAATAAAAGTCTTCACCAGTGACTTTGTTAAACACCTAGGAGACAGTCCATTTCCTCAGTGTGATGTATGGTAGACTTGATACTTCAGGGTGAAGGGAGCTGTTCTTTGGCTTCTTCACGTCTTTTATTCTAATATTTACTTCATCAAGTAGCCCAAAGACCACTTGTTTATGGTCTCTGCAAGAAAGCTGAGGTTCATAATCAAAGTGACTCTAAACTCTCCTAGGTCCAGCATGGCTGGGGTACTGTCCTTGGAAACCCTAAGAGGAATTCACCTTTATTTGGACAATGCTTAGAACCCTGTCTGAATCTATTCAGGGGTTGTTTTGTTTGAGTGTTCACTTGTTTTTTGTAGATAAAAACACTGTGTGGTTTAGACTGGCCTCAAACTCATGCTCCTCCTGCCTCAGCTTCTTGAGTGTTGGGACTACAGGTGTGCACCACACTGAATCTATTTCTGTAGTTCATGCCACTTCTATTTTCTTGTGGTTGGGTGCCTTATTCTTTGTCCAATTTCCCATATCTTCATCTTTAGTTTCCCTCGCTCTTCTTCCCTTTTCTATCAACCTCTTCATTAAAACTCCAAAGTATAACTTTACCCTTTTATTATACATTATGCTGCTGTTGGAAGACCTATCTTAGATAGGCCAAGATGAGGAGAGTCCTTATCTCTCTGTACTGTATACATCCAAGATCAGAGTGGGAAGTGGGATGAGGCAGATGTTTTTTTCCCATGGCATATGAGCAGGGAATAGTAAATCTATAATGGCAGCAGAGAAAGGCTCACAGAATACTGAATCTGAGCTTCTGCTTTGACAAGTGAAACCATACGAGCATTGTATGGTAACGTCTCAACTTTCTAAGTGAGAGTAAGACTTTAATCAGAGCAGAACTAGACTAAGACTATAGTATGAAGCTAAGGGCTTCAAACGCTACTATTGCAATGCTGCCCTTAAATTTGTGCTTTGTTCACTCTGATTCAGTTTTCACTTATGAGAGAGAGAGCAAGAGAGAGAGTTGGGTAACACAGATACTAGGCAAAGGCATAGAATAGTAAAAAGTCT
This sequence comes from Dipodomys ordii, assembly GCF_000151885.1. Lineage (NCBI taxonomy): Eukaryota > Metazoa > Chordata > Mammalia > Rodentia > Heteromyidae > Dipodomys > Dipodomys ordii. The sequence continues at coordinate 17,639,671 of NW_012267228.1, forward strand.
CATCTCCTTAAACCTTTCACATATTTATGGATTCAAATTTTCCAGTGTTGTTTTCAGGTATTTATTACATATATGTTTATACATTGAAATATTTATGAAAGAAGTGATTGTATCCTTTGTTGATATATTTGGCTTTTCAATGTACATTCCATCCTCCAGTAAGGAGGCAGACAAAGGAGCAAGATTAGCATGGTAATCACGTGTTGCAGAGATAGGTAGAAATGTCAGGTAGAAACTCCTGTCAAAACAGTAAGTGGCCTGATTTAGAACAGCCTTGTGACAGTGCCTCGAGTGCTCTGACTGGCTTTTCTTAATACGTGATCACTGAGGAAAGTGTCAATATCCATTTTCATTCCTTTGGAAGCACCGAAGAAGATATAAGAACTATTTAGTAAAGGATGTAGGGTATTTTCTGGAATTTGTCATAAAAATATCCAACCTGTCCATCTGCCTTGGAATTGAAAAACTCCAATTCATGCCCTTATAGTATTGCTGCCGGAAGGCAAGGAGACACAGTCTCCTGTTTCTGGCCTGCTTAAGGCCCCTTGTAGACATTTTTTCTATTATACAAGGCAAACTTTGCTTTGGGAGTAGAGCTCTAAATTCTTAATAATGGGCTTTATCTCTGTTTTTAAAAGCTAGCATGTCAGCAGATACAATCCTGGCTTAGTTCCAAATGAAGACTTACACAAAACAAGTATAACTTTATTGATATTATAAAAGCATACTTGAAATAGAGAGCATGCTAAAAATTCTTTCAATGCTCTGAAGATGGCCTATAAAATCCAGTAGGCAAAGCAGGATATTTTGTATTTCAAACTAATCTCTGATACTACATAGTGAAGGTGATAGTGCTTATGTAGTAAAATAAAAACTGCTTAAAATAAGGCATGATTTTCTTCATACAAACACATAGGGCCCGTCAGTAGCATCAGACTAGAAGTAAATTGTCAGGCCCTAAGTTTGAATCCTGCATCTCCACTTTCTCCCTGGGTGACACTGAACACGTTATTTTCCTTTTCTGTGTCTCCATCTGTAAACTGGGGCTGTTAACTATACCCATCTTCTTGAGTGGTAAGAATGAAATGGAGTAATGCATATCATAATGGGCACTGTGTGCTTGGCTCCCTGTGAGTCACAAGCAAAACAACAAAATGAGGAAAAGTCATTGAGCTTGAATACAAAACTCAGTATTAGATGTTACTATGAAAAAAGATGCTTAGAATTAAGTGCCAGTCTCCAAAATATTTACATGTAAATATACCTGGGAAGCGTAGGAAAGGAAAAAAAAATCAGTTAAATGCATTCTGCTTATCTATATATCTATCCAGTGATTTATCTGTCATCAAATCTACTAAAGTAGCAGGCAAATGGAAATTAAATGTTTGAGAATGAGATCTGATCTGCCTAGAAAACTCTGGCTACCAATAACACACACACACACACACACACACACACACACACTAAAGGGAAACCTGTCTACTTTAGTAATTATAATCACTTTAATTACAAGAAACCTTTTTGGTATCCTTCCTGGTTATGATCTCTCCGAAGTCCAAACAATCTTGTGATTTCCCAGTGAGGTTCCATCAAATAAATTGCAGTGAGCACAATGAAGTTTGTTGAAGGACCAGTGCCTGTGTTTTTGAAGTGTCATGTAGCTGGCTGTGCAGTGTGTTTATCCTGTATATGGACACAGAGAACATACTTTATAAAATGTCACTTGTAGTTATCACCCTGCTTCTGCCAGTTCATTGGTCCAGGATAGGAGTCATATGAAGACGTTAGTGTCCCTCCAAAGGTTCTGAAAAAAGTATGACGATAGTAATAAAAATCTATTAATAATTGCCTTTAATAATAATAATAATACCAAAGACATGCTAAGCATTTTTGAGCAATGTTTATGTATCAGTTGCTATCCTAAACACTTTCCTATTAGATTATCTTCACACCAGTTTCCTTAAAGACCCCTTGTGCATTTGAGGAAAGTGTAAGTAGCTTTAAAACTTAAATTGCAGAGGTTTGGATGCACTGCAAGATGGTCTGAATTCATTGTCTGACCTAGAAATGAGAGGCCAATCTGCCTTCATAAGCTTAAGAAGCACACACACACACACAACACACACACACACAAACACACGCGTGCACACACACACACCATCTTGCCTCAGAGTGCACATTGGCCCAGTATGGCTCTGAGGGGTTCACAGAAAGAATAACTGACACTGATGGAAATCTTCCCCTATGTTTTACCCATTAGTTCCCAAACTTAATTGACCACAGGTTCTTTTTCCTCAAAAGTGATTAAATCAATTGGCATAAAAGATTGCGAGGCATATTATCTTAAAATATAAATAGGTTTTCCAAAAATGAATCACTGGGTGTTACTAATTTTGTAACCCTGGTTATAAGAATAATGGGCTTTTATAGCTGGAATAGAAACTGTTAAAATCCTATTTTTCTCATTTAGGAAGGAATTTAAATCACTTAAAGAAATTCCTATAGTAATAAATGAAAAATCACAGTAATAGCAAGAACAATGGGAACTGAGTCATTAATAGAAGTCAGGCACTCTGCTGAACACTTCACATCATTTTATCCAGAAGAAGGAATGTTTTGTCATTATCTCTTTTTCTAAGTGGGAATAAAAGACATATAGCTAATGAGTAGGGAAAAGGGGAGTTTGAATCTGGTTCTGAAATTCAAACCCACACTTTTACATAGCAAGACCCAAGCTGAATTAATACCCTTAGGAAATTCAAAATGGTAGACTCCAAGCGTTTGAGAGGTGTGAGAAGTCTCCCAGGAATGCAATGGAGAGAGATATATTCCAGGTTTCTCAGTCTGGAATACTTAAAATATTTCCCTGTGGAAACCTTCTCATGTCTGGAGGGTAGAAATATGTATTTAGCACACACTGAAGTGCTTATTGTGAATCACTGAACCCATGAGAACTTCAAGTCTTCAAGGTAGACAGTATATTAAATGGACACATACAGACTAATCTTAGAACCTAACCAGCACAGTGTTTTTATGAAAAGATGTACACCAAATTCCAAAGAGTTAGCTTAAAAATAAATATTAAAAGTATGATTTGCTCCCAGTTGGCTCTCACCTGCCTTGATCTTAATGTAGAAATAATTAGTAAAAGAGCATGCTGTACTACATGAATGATTAAATTTTAACACATGCATGTCAGCACGCACTCTGTAGTTATACTCATGAGCATTTCTGCTTCTGGATCCCTAAACTTGTAGAGATGAGTTAAGTTGCCTTTAATTTTATGATTAGTGGAAAAGAAAGTCAGTTTATATAGGAGTATAATCATATTCATCACCATAAGGTGGCTTTGGGGTTTATAAAACTTAAATTTACAAAATCTGATTCTTCTTTTTTTTTTTCTTTTTTTGCTTATGTGGTGCTAAGGAATCGAACCCAGGGCCTCAGGCATGCAAGGCAAGCACTCTACCACTGAGCCATCTTCCCAGCCCCCAAAATCTGATTCTTCTAATGCACATTTTAAAATTACTCTTTCCTGAGTGAGACTAGATGAGAGCTGCCCAAAGTTCCAGATTTTCAGTTGAGCTTCACTGAAAGCAATGGAGAATGAAGTGTATATTGTCTGGGTGTGTTTAACAAGATGTGAGCACACATCTGACTTTAATATTCACGTGAGCCAATCAAGCATTTTCACTAACCCCTGCAGATACTCTGCAAGGAATATTCGCAGAGACATTATCATCTGCCTGAAAAATTCTGAAAGATCACAGCAGTGAGGTCCCATGCTTAGATGGTATTCCCAACTTCCACAGGGAGGAAAAGAGTAAGACACACCTGCATCGAGTATAATTTTAGAGCCTCAGTTTCTCTGGAAAATAGTTGCATTGTGGTTACATTATCTGGTGGGGAGAAATGTCATGGGGGCAGATATGGCCCCCATCAGTGAAAACATCACAATGTTTCATTGAACTCCTGCTTGTTTAGCACTTGGAGCCACACTGTTTGAAATGAGGACAGAGAAGTCAGACTTGTCATTTAGATCAGGGCTTCTGCATGCCTCCCACTTGAACCACATCTTCTCTAAGGCCCTCATTTCTTTCTGCTCTATCCTGCAGAGTCTTCAAATGCCACCTTGCTGACCAATGCTGAGAAGATTGCCACCATCACCACCACACATGCCCCTTCTCAACAGGGGGCTCAGGAGGCAAGGTCAGATGTGGCTTGGGTTTCTCTCCTTAGTTTAAATGGGAATAAAATAACTCCCGGCCTGATAATACATATCTTTGATTCTTTCTCAGTTTCCTTTGGGTTGCTGTTATATTTATTTCTCTTAATTTGGCAGGAGTACCACCAAACCAAAGCCGGAATCACAGTTTGAGTTCAAAGCACCACAAGCTGCACAGGTGAGAGCCCTTTCTCCTTTCTATCAGTACGCAGAGCTCATATCATTCCAGCTATCTAAAGCTATTTTTATCAGATAGTTCTTAAAAGGCATCTTTAAATTAAAATAACCTTTTGTGAGATGATTTACCAAGTATGTTCTTATATTTGATTGCCTAAGAAATGGCATTGGTATTTTACTTTCTTTGAAAAAACTAATCCCTTTAGATCCTTTTCTGGCTTGGGACAGAGGGGGGAAAAATAGAATTAATGGAAAACTGTCCTAAGAATCTGCTATCAGCGGAAAAGTGAAGCAGCTGATGTCTATTTGCTCAGTTTTATAAAACTGATTCCTTTCATGAGAATGTCAGTTTTCATATGGTGGTTTTTGGGTGAGACCCATAGAGGAAGGTATCTGTCCCTGAGGATGGTATTGGGGGCTGTACAGATAATAGCCAGATAAACAAATTACATTGGGTGATGTAATGCCGTTTTTTTTAACTGGCTTTCTGGGAGCCTTCAGTAGGCCATTCATAATTTTCCCTCACGGAAAGGGAACTGTTTCCCAGATTGTAGAGGTTGGTGTTAGACTCTAGCATTTATCAGGTATGGATCAAAGAAGCTGAATGTCTAGCAGTGAGTGAATCACATTGTGTAATGAAGTTTTCTATTCCAAATTTAAATCACATCCGCACTGATTGAATTTTAATGCATATATGATATAGTACCTATATGCATGTGTTCAACTTCTGAGGTTAATAAACAATAAAAGAGTCATACAGTGAATGAATACACAATGCCCATGTGTGATATCAACATCATAAACCTGTAATCCTAGCTACACAGGAGGCTGAGATCTGAGGACCATGGTTCAAAGGTAGCCCAGACAGGAAAGTCTATAAGACTTATCTTCAACTAGTCACCAAAAAAGCTTAAAGGTGGAGCTGTGGCTCAAGTGGTAGAGCACTAGCCTTGAGTTCAAGTCCCAGGACCAGTCCCCCTTATACCTTACACTTCCCTCTAAAAAAAAAGAAAAGAAGAAAGAAAAGATGCTGCTTGGGAAGAGCTGGAGAAAATATGTCTGATGGTTCTCCCAGAATGATTGCATCTCATTTTTTTAAACAGGAACAAGACTTTTACACTGTGGAACTGGAAAGAGGAGCCAAAGGATTTGGCTTTAGTCTTCGAGGGGGTCGAGAGTATAATATGGACCTCTATGTTCTGCGCTTGGCAGAAGATGGTCCAGCAGAAAGGTGTGGAAAGATGAGGGTAAGTTGGGAAAGGAGGCCTGAAATAATGTAAGTAAACCACTGATAGTCACTTCTTGACATACGTAGTGAGAATGTTTGTGTTTTGAAACATTACATTTTTCTTTGGCTTTCAAGACACTCTATAAATGCATTGTTTTCACCATTCCCTGTCTGTTTCGTCCTAAAGCATAGCTAGTTATAGCCATTAAAAGTTAGGTGAAGCCGGGCGCTGGTGGCTCACGCCTGTAATCCTAGCTACTCAGGAGGCTGAGATCTGAGGATCCAGGTTCAAAGCCAGCCCGGGCAGGAGAGACTGTGAGACTCCTATCTCCAATAAACCACCAGAAAACCGGAAGTGGCGCTGTAGCTCAAGTGGTAGAGCGCTTGCCTTGAGCTGAAGAGCTGAGGACAGCGCCCAGGCCCAGAGTTCAAGCCCCAGAACCGACCAAAAAAAAAAAAAAAAGTTAGGTGAAACTTTTTGAGTTGAGTGAGGTATTCAAATACTTACAAATGTGTTATATGTAGATTTTTTTTCTTATTCACATTTCCATACTTCCTGTGGTTAATAGTGTGTGGCAGACACATCACTTCATAAAAATTCTTGGGACTTACAAGATGCCTAAGGAGCAGGAAAGCTGTGTGGCCCTGTCGATTCTGGACTTTGAACTCCATTCATTCCCTATTTCAATCACTAGCTCTCCTCCCCAGGCCTAAGAGATTACAAATCCACCTGTTCAATAGCAGAAGACAGGAGCAATTCCATGGCATTGATATTCAGAATGCTCTGTGACAGTCAAAGCTACATATTTTAAATAACACACATGCCAAAATTTCACTCTGCTCTGTTTAACTGTCTAATATCTGTTACTATGGATGAATGTATCACTCTCCTGGGCAGAAGAGATGATTAGGGAGAGATAAATCAGCCACTCCTTGATAAGTCACATCGATGAAGGCATACACAAAGGGAACCATTTGCTATGAATTAAAAAAATTCAAGTCAGATCAAGAGGCACAAACTGACCAAGACCAATACTCTATTTGTATTTAAGGCTCCACTTGGATTCTAGAGTTCTTTAGACTGAATTTCTCACCAATTTTTCTTGATAAACAAGTAGAGCATGAGTGTGAGTTCAGAAAAATTAAACTGAAAAAAAAAGGTACATAATTTCTAGGATCAAACCATATACCAGCTCCTTGTATGTCCTTCCTTCTTGTATGTATGTGTACAATCTGTGCGTGTACAAAGGCACAAAGATACACCGTGGTATCTGCACATATTCCTTTCCTTTGAATTTTAATCACTTTAAAAAGTTCCTGTTTGAATGAAATAGAGTTGTCATGATACTTGGTTTAATGGCATACAGCTCACAGTGTAATTTCCCCAGTGTAATCCTTGTAGCATATTAGGTGTCGTGATGGAGTTCACAGTCTGTTCACAGCCTGTTCTACACAGGAGGAAGTGGAATCCAGGAAGTTGAAGCACTAAGCAAAGTTACTTAGTGAGCAAGAGATAAGATTCACCTTCATGGCTTTAGATTCTGAGCAGTGCTTTTCCTCATCTTTCTACTGGGATTTAAGCCCTATGTGAGCAGCCTTCTGGTCTGTTCTGTTTATTCTTTTTTGTGCAGTGCTGACGGTTGTAGCTGGCACCGAGTCAGTGTATCAACTGCCAGTGTGGTGGTCTCTTCTGAAGGCTCATTCTAAATGGCTCCCATGGTCTTTAGAACTCATCTAGGATGCAGCCTATGGGCTGCTGGCTGGATTCCTCTCTTGTTTTTCTTATCACAGATTCCATAGAGTAGAGTGTTATCACTACTGTAGAAATACCTGAGAAAATGAACTTGAACTTCAGAAGTTTCAGCTATGTTCAGTTGGGACCATGTTTTAGGCCTGTGGCAAAGCAGAACATAATGATGGGGGGGGTGCAAAGCTGCTCCCCTTAGGCGGCCAGGAAACTACAGACAGAGAATCCCAATATCCTTTAAAAGGTACACCCCCAGTGATGTAACTTCCTTCTATTGCACCCCTTCAAGTTTCCATCATCTCCCAGTAGTTCTGCAGATCCAGGACTAAAGCCTACATTCAACACAAAAGCTTTGGGAGATGTTTTCAAAGTAGCAGGCAAGTAGTGATAGCAAACAAGAGAACCAATGAAAGGAAGGAAGTCAGAAGCCCAAACTAGCTTGTGGCCTGATCTTTTGAATTGATATAATAAGTTGAATACTCTTTAGGTTACAAGTGAATCACTTGTTCCAGCCCACATCCAAAGGAAGGGAGATTGCACGGAGGGAGAGGCAAAGGAGCATTGAAATCAATCCCAGAAACACCAACCACATCCTCTTTCCCTTATCAAATTCGGTTCCTTTTACCACTTATTTTTTTCTCCTTTAACACTGAACATTATGTAGCATACATGAATTTGTCTAATTTTCTTATTGTCTTTCCTCATTAAAATCTAATCTTCCATTGACAGTAGGGATTTCTTTTGTTTGTTTGTTTTCTTTTTCATTATTGCATCCCTAAGCAATAGAAGTCTTCCTGGAATGTGATTGCTGAACGTCAGTCAATCAATCAGTGAGAAAAGTTTTCAATCCAGAAGATCTCCAGTAGCTCCTGTAAGCCTTTTGTGACCCTTTCACCTTGTTCCCTCTTGCCTTGTCAGATTGGTGATGAAATTCTAGAGATCAATGGTGAGACCACCAAAAACATGAAGCATTCTCGGGCCATAGAACTGATTAAGAATGGTGGCCGCAGAGTTCGTCTGTTTCTGAGACGGGGAGACGGCTCAGTCCCAGAATATGGTGGGTCAAACTATGAAAACGTTACTTCCTTCCCTGGCATGACTCCATGAATTTGTCTCCAGAACGGCAGCAGGAAAGTCCTTTTTGTTTCCCCTATTCACCAGTGTCTTACCAGCCTCTCGCACCATGTGATTATCTGCCTCGCTTGTTCTGAAATCTCTACATATTTCATCCTTTTGCTTGCTTACGTGGACTGGGGCATGGCCTAAGACAAGATCTTGATAGCCCCCTTTCTCATAATCAGAGAGAACATTTTGTCTAGTCCGACCAAGAGCGAAGGAATGTTTGTTTGAACTGTGCCAAACTGTTTCTCAGATCAAATTGTTAGCACAAAATGACTATATACTCCTTTTAAGAAGCAGGAAAGCAGGTTTCCTGAGTGATATGTTGAGGCACAATAGATAATATATATTTTTTTCTTTTCTGGTTACTTGATGTCTTAATTTAAGAGGCATAAATTTCAAGATATTGGGGTGGGGGGTTGCTCACCTCCTTTATGCTCTGTGTACAATAATTCCCCACCACCCTCCCTGGTCTCTTACCCCAGATCAGACCACTGGAGCCCAATACTATCAAACAAACGAACTGTTGATCGATTAGCCATATGTTTTCAAGTGATCAAGGGTGAAATAGATTCCCAGTGCTCATCCTAAGGGAAACATGTTCCTTTCCTGTGAGGAAAGCCAGGTTATACGTAGAGTTTCTTGGTCATATCTTTAGACATGATTTGACTAGACAGCAGTGATCTTTCCATAGCTTAGTGTTCTGATGGCAAAAAATTGTATATTGAAAGAATTAATGACCTATTTGAGAGTCTTGTTTAAAGTTTTAAAAAAACAAACAAATAAATAAATGAAGCTATGCCCTAGATGTAGGGCTATTTTTTTTTCCCAACCAAAGGTCTACAGAAGTTTCTATAGAAACTGTGATTGAATGGTCCCCAGATCTATGGGTCCCCTTTATTTGGGATGTATCTGTTTACCACCCACTTTTCTGAAAGTCTCTGCACAATTCCCAGTTGCATTTTGGACTTGATGCTTCATTCAGATCTAGCCCCAGAAGGAATTGCTCCTTTGAATGGCAGTCTTCCCAAGTGTTGGTTGGTACAGGTGCAGAGTATTAAGGGGTGTGAGGTAAGGGAGGAGGGTGAGTATCAGATGAGGGCCCAAAATTTAGGCAAGGCCAACCTGAGGGGAACCTTCGTGACAGTGTTCTGACGCCATGGCTGCACACTGTACTAAACTTCTGACTCAATGCCACTGAAACTGTGTAACATTGTCTCCCTTTTCTGTCTTCCCTATGCTTCTGTTGGATGTGATATTTCATTTGAGAGTCATCGTCAGTAACCTGTGTACCTTCTCCAAACCTATGTCTGTTGCACTGAGGATGAAAATCCGACACTAACAAATGTTCTTTGGGCTAAAAATAAAGATCGTTTAACGATATGGTTTTCCAAGAAGGGTTTAACATGCCGGGTTTATACTGCTGTTTAACTGTCTCCATGCGTCATTTGGACTAAGTCTCTCTAATGCTATTGATTAGAGTCACAAATGGGTTATAATATGTTAAGTTCCAATATTTTTCTGACTTGATTGGAACCTGCTTCTCTGTGAGGCTATTTTTGTAATGAGTTTTTTGTACTTAATTTAACTGCCGCGGTCTTGGGGGGTGGGGGGAGTGGAGGGAGGGCATGGGGGGAGGGGACTTTGTTCTTTTGTTGTTTATTGTTAATGCTCTCCTATGCCAGCCTGTCATTGTTGCAGTTGTTTGAAAAAAAAAAAAGAAAAAATGCAAAACAAGAAAAGAAAGGATGCATCCATTGTCTGGGTTCTCGAGTCATCTATGGCTGTCTAAAAAGTCATTGTTCCAATTGCGGTCTTTGCAGCCTTATTTGAGTGTTGCCTTAGACTGTCTGACTGGACAAATAAACTCTCTTTTGCCCTATGTTAACAAATGCAGATTTTTTTTTCTTTCCTCCTTGTTATAGGGAATCTAAATGTTCAACTTTTTTCTCTTTCTCTCTTTCTCTTTCTCTCTGACTGTTCTTGGTGCTGGGCCCTCCCTTCTACAGCGATGATACCTCCTAATATCGCTGCATGTATGAGAAATGAAAAGCTCGGGGAGGCTTGCTTCTACCTTATGGGCCATAATCAAACTACGGTTTGTAGCTCAATCAATACTAGGTGTTTCTGTGCTGTGGCCTAATTTCCTCATTGCTTCTGCTTAGCTCTATTTTGATATGTTTGGCAATTCATTCTGAGCACCCTGCGTTCTTTGAATTGTAAGTACACTGTGACCCTGTTGAAGTGTTGCTATCCCTTGTCCTAAAAGTAGGCACAAGAATCCAGGTTAGAGGTACACTAGTGGTCTCAGAGCCTTTCTTTCCCCAAATACCAATCCCTTCATTCTAATAACCCACCCTACATATCAAAAGGATGAGTTCCAATATCATAAAGTTCTTAACTAGATAGCTAGGGATTTGCTAGACAAGATGGAGAGATAACTAGTCCTTTAGGTATCTCTTGGCACACAACAGCCCGTCTGCCAAGTCCTGGCCATAGCCTGTTTTGTGTGTGTACATGTATGTGTTTTGTAAATAAAGTTTAATGAATAGTCACACCCATTTCTTTTAGCCATTACCTGTGCTTGTACCACAGTGGCAGAGTTAGACAGTTCCAACAGGGACTGCTTAGGACCCCCTGATATAGACTATCTTCCTGCCTTTCTTAGAACTAAACATGGGTTTTGGAAGATCCTTGATGAAACAGATTCACTGTTGATTACTTTGCCTCATGAAAGACCCTTTAAGAACCCCTCTACCTACACTGCAACGGGCATCTATAATTTGTTGGATTTGTAACTGTTTGAAAAAAAAAAATCTCTGCTTTGCCGAGAACTCTCATAACTTCAGGATGCCACCCAATGCATTTGTGATGTCAGTCTAGTAGCTCCATAGTTCCTGGATCACAGTCAGATAAGGAGAAATGCCTTTAAATTTTAAGGATTTCATGAGACCCACCTAATTTCAAATGTGTACTGAACAATCTTTCTTCTTTTCCCTTTTAGCTGTCAAAAACAACCCCAGCATTTCAAAAACAGTTCCTTATTTTGGAGTCTATACAAAAATAAACAAAGTAGATAAATAATGTAGTAGGATATAAACATCCACAGTTGCTAGTCAACATCTGGCTTGCATGTTACCTCTGTAATCCCCTTTGCCCAACACTCTGAATTCTTTATTAAAGTGCAAGTATGATTTGAATATGGTAAAATATGTAAATCCTGAGAATACAGTGCAGTGGGTTGTCCACCTTTGTGTGCGTCCATTTAAATCACCCCCCAGATGAGATCTAGATTATTTCTATTTACCAGAAAGCTTCCCTCCTGCCCCTTCTGTCCTAGATTAGTTTTAAGCAAACCAAATCAAGTGTTGTTTGTTTCTTTTAAATGAAGAATTCTTGAGTGAGGCGATGGGATGGGCGGGGGGGGGGGGGGGGGGGGGGGGAGGACAGAAGGGTTAGTGGGAAAGGAAGAACAATGGATAGGTAAGGAGGTAGATACTTCTAGACTATTTGGGTTGTGCCTTTAAAGATCAATTCTTTATGTAGTTTGAATGGAGAACAGTCAGCTAGACACTGAAAGCCACGAGTACCAGTTTTGTTTTGTTTTGTTTTTTTTAACCCTAACTAGTCGTAGTTCAATTAACCAAGATTCAGTTGGCTTTGATTCTGACTGCTTTAACGTTTGTTTGTTGTGACTAATGAGTCCACTGTGGGTGAGAGAGGGGCCAGCCGCCCAAGGCTCTTGGTACCAAACTATTGCTCTCGCTTGTCTTCCTTGCAGACCCCAGCAGCGACCGGAACGGCCCCGCCGCCGCCGGTGCACAAGGGGTTCCGGAAGTGAGGCCGGGGCCGTGCGACCGTCGACCACATCCATCATTGGAGTCCAGTTACCCACCCGATCTTCACAAATCATCACCACACGGGGAAAAGCGGGCACACGCGAAGGATCCCAAAGGCAACCGAGAGTACAGCAGACAACCCAACGAACACCACACCTGGAATGGAACTTCTAGAACACCCGACGGCGGGGTATGCCGACCCAAGGAGCGGGCGCTGGAAGGATGGAGAGACGCGCCGCCGCCGGAGCGCACGGCCACCAACGGGCCCAAGCGCAAGGCCGTGGAGAAGCGCAGGGAAGGCACCCGCAGCGCCGACAACACCCTGGAGAGGCGACAGAAGCACGAGAAGCGGAGGGAGCTTTCTCCCGAGAGGCGGCGAGAGAGGTCCCCGACCCGCAGACGGGACAGCTCGCCCGGCCGCCGGCGGAGGTCCTTGGAGAGGCTCCTGGATCAGAGACGGTCACCGGAGCGGCGTCGGGGGGCCTCGCCCGAGCGGAGAGCCAAGTCCACCGACCGGAGGAAGGCCCGCTCCCCGGAGCGCCGGCGAGAGCGCTCCCTGGACCGAAGAAACAGGGAGGACCGAGTGGGCGCCCACCGCGAGAGGGAAGAGGCCAGCCTGAGACCGGAGGCCGGCAGGAGTTCCAGGAACCCCCCGGAGCAGAGGAGGCGACCCTACAAAGAATGCAGTACGGACCTCAGCATCTGAGACGGGGAACGCACAAGACCGCCTCCCAACCTTTACCGTGTCAAAGGTTCTAAGAGGAAGGGCACACACCTGACAGAACTTAGTGTCATACCTACCCACACGCAGCAGCTTGTCACCTGATGATCCTCCCAACAGCAGCGGACATTTTATGTATTTGAGATCTTATAAGAAGAAAGAAAGAAATATATATATATATATATATATATATATATATGAAAAGTGTTGTGCCTGATGTATAATATTAAAGAAAGTATTTTTAAATGCATACTTCTTTTGGGAAATTATTTGCCAAAATACTGGCCCAAAGGGATAGCAATTCTGTTTCTACATAAACTGTAGAATTGTCAAGCATTGTCCTCCCCTTGGGCCAACCTTCCTCTCCTGGTTCAATGGGACTGTTGTTCATTTTCTGTGAGGAAAGGAAATGATTAACATCAATGAGCTGGATACAGACTTTTGCATAGTGATGTCATGCAGACAGGAGTTTTTCTTAAAAGCAAAGAGCAAAAAAACAAAAGGTGAACTCAGTCAGGCCACAGTAACTCACACCTGTCATCCTATCTACTCAGGATGCTGAGATCTGAGGATCGCAGTGTGAAGCCAGCCTGGCCAGTAAAGTTCATGAAACTGACCACCAATGAAACACACACACACACACACAAACACACACTGGAAGTGGAGCTGTTGCTCAAGTGATAGAGTAACAGCCTTAGGCAAAAAGTGCCCAGGTCTTGAATTCAAGTCCTAATAGCGCACACGCACACACACACACACACACCTGTTGCTCAAGTGATAGAGTAACAGCCTTAGGCAAAAAGTGCCCAGGTCTTGAATTCAAGTCCTAATAGCGCACACGCACACACACACACACACACACACACACGAACACTGAGAATCTTTTGGAATAGATGAGAATTGCCCATGATCCTAAAATCAAGCAAACTGTATAACAAGACTACTATACAAGTGAAGGATATGTATAGCTTAACTATGCAGCACAAAGGTATTTTATGTTTTTAGGAGTTTTTGCAAAAACCAGTTTGTACTCTCCTTGGCCCAGGAAGGCAAGAGATGAAGTTGGCTACCATTACCCAAATACAACTTTATGACACAGATTGTAAAATTCATTAGCCTCTCCATCATGAAATAGCATTTCCTTTAAGGCAGTGCCACGCAAGCTTTGTTCAGCAATTTCAAGGGCCAGGCAACAAACAACTGTGCTGTTTGGTCTGCTCTGAAGCCGAATAGTAGACATAGGACCAGTGTGCCTGCTACGAGGGAGACAGTAGTATCCCCACTACAGATAACTGGTGGAAGGAACCACTCTCTTGATCCTTAAAATAAGAGGGTTAGCCATCCTTAGAAATGCTGATTGCACTTTGGAGCCATAGTGGAACTCTTCAGATGGAAGGAAGGAAGGAAGGAATCTAAGTGCTTCTAGATCTTTGGAAAACCTCTGTCCTCACAACCTTGTCCTCTACAGCTTTGGACAACAGAACAAAACAATGATTTTTGATTTTTAAAAGGTCCAGTCTTTTCTGAACCCTCTCAGGTGGTGTATCGTTGGGTCGGCTATAGCCCCAGGATGTGGTTTAAATGGATTTCTGCCTAGCTGAGCCAAATGTTTGCTTGTACCTGTTGGATCACTACAGCAAACTGCTGCTGACCGTGCATTGTGTATTTCTGTAGTAATGTTTTGCATTTTCCTTACAGACACACAAAACTTTGCAAGTCCATCACTGTCGTTCCCATGGTACTGTATTGAAAAAAAAAAAAGAAAAGAAAAAAAAGCCAATCATTGTATGTACAGTTGAAAATTGTAATTAATAGAGCCTGTTGGAGAAAAAAAAAACAACTGTTGCCTTTTTTTCTTGTATAAAAGAGAATTTATGACAAAAACTTAGCTGTGAGGAATGTGACATGTGTTTATATTTCTGAATATGAACAAATTGACTCATGAGGATATATTTTAATGTAAACTAAATCAGGTATGTAAAGT
Source organism: Dipodomys ordii (assembly GCF_000151885.1). Taxonomy (NCBI): domain Eukaryota; kingdom Metazoa; phylum Chordata; class Mammalia; order Rodentia; family Heteromyidae; genus Dipodomys; species Dipodomys ordii. The sequence goes on from NW_012267228.1 coordinate 17,654,711, forward strand.
TGTTTTAAACCCAGGAGACACCATTGTCTGCAGCTTTAGTTGGTTTGGGATTTCTTCATTTCCTCCCTGGTGAGCCTGCTTGTGGCTTACTCCATCCTCCCTTGCACACTCTGTCCTTCACTCATTTATATTTCTTGCAAGTGTGCTATGGACTTAAGGCTCTTTCTGTATTGATGAAAGAAAGCAGTATGTGGGCCAATCTTTTTTATAAAACACTATGCATATATAACTATTACATTGTTCATAGCTTTATTTGACTTCTGGGTTTATGCATACTGTAAGAATGAGCAGCTCTAGTTGTGTGGACATATCTAAAGCAAGTTCCTTTCTTGGAACAGACACAACATACATTCTGTAGCTAAAAAGGAGGAAGAAGTCTGAATGCTATTTTCATTATTAGAGTTTTCCACATGAAGCATATATTGAGCTGTGACCGTAAGGCTGAAGAGGAGTACAATGACAATCTTTTGTTTTTCTTTTTTCAATTTCCTAAGAGCTGATTTGGAGATGGTATTCCCAAGACTCCACTGCTAGGATTTTTCTCAGCACAATCTATGATGTCAAATGACTAATGCTCTCGGTTGTGGTCCGGGGTTTAAAACAAGTGAAACCAAGGGAGATTTTTGGAGTCCATTCTGAGGTTTTCATCTTCATTATGTCTTTCTTGAAAGAGATAGTATTTGATATCTTAAACTCTGTGCTACTTACCTGAGTTTTGTCTCAGTTCTTGAGGACTTATGGTGTGGCAGTTTACCTGAATCTCACACATCAGATTTGCTTTGCAGATGTGTTTCTTCATAGGGACTATGCATTAAGAAGAAAGATGGTTTTCTTTGAACTACTGTAACCTTAAATTGGAAAACGATTCTTGTGAGCCTCTTTCCCCTAACCCACACATACTCACTTCATGTAAAACTGTTGATGAGAGATGATGGATGAGTATTTTGTATGATTTAGTCAAACCATTTAGAATTTCTTCTCTCTCCATTACTGGGTTGACGCCTGAAAGAATGTTGTGGGGAAGACTCAATACCCTACTTGTATTTTTTAAGTTTGTGAAAGATTTTTTAATGCATTTTTACTGTAAAAATACATGGAAATGTATGCATTCCATAACCACTATTGTTTCCGGATTGGTATCTTCCTTGTCTCCATGTTGTCTTCAATGTATCAGGGTCAACTGATCAACTGAGGGTGCCTGTTTCTATTTCATTTCTGCTGAATGGTGTGCTGTGGAAAAGTGCCTTGCTTACTCAGAGTGACATCTGGGGACCAGGTGCCTCATCTCCACTGGGGAGTTGGATGTGTAGAATCTCAGACCCTGTTTCAGGCTTGACTTTAAATGTGCATTCAACAAGATCTTCAGCTCATGTATCCAGACATGATATCTTGAGCCACATGGTAGAACATAGAAGCCGAGTAATAAAGCCAATTCTGCCAAGCCAAGAGTTTCATCACCCTCTACTTATGGTACTTGGAAGATTCTTTAACCTTCAGCCTCCTTGTCCTAGAATGGGTCAGAACAGGTGCATGGTGCTGAGCATTACACTGATAATTCAAAGCCACTCAGCAAATGACACTAAAAATTTATGGAGTTTCCTACTAATATTCTTGCCCTGACTTATTTTCCAAACACTATGGACAAGCTTTTTTTTTTCACTCTATGGTTTTAATTGTAAAATTAACATGGTCTGGTTTGTGCTACTGAATAGATGCAATTGCACTTACCTTTGTTTTTATATAGGAAACTAAAATGCTACTGTACTCTGAAACTGAGACTCAAATAGTCCCAAAGCATAATTTTTGAAGATAGAAAAATGTGGAGGGCCAGGCATACTCCTGGATCATACAGGATGGAAATCGAACCCATTAGCAGATTATTTCACTCATGTCCAGGTTGATCATGTAACTTGAAGCAACTTTCCAATTTCCTTTGCACAGTTTTAGAATTGTTCCTTTTGTATGACTTAGTGACAGGTTTTCCTGTAGAGTTGAGGCTCCTGGGTATTCAAAAGAGTATTGTGTTGAATAGTAGGCCTTCCTAAGTCCTTCTCTTCTATAGTATTTTGCTGTATTTTGTCACCAACATAATTATGGGCAGGCTTTTCTTTCTTCGTATCTCTTTTGTTAAAGATGGAATATAGGAATGCTCCTGTGTCACGAATAATTGATGCTGTTTGTAAAGCCTCATGTCACACAAGGGCTTTGCCTGCCACAAATAGCCACACTGAAAAGAATGCTGAGATCTGATTCTAGCTGTCAGAATTTCTCTCGCTGGTGGGGGCAGAGAACACCTTTGGTGGGCTGCATTCATCCTGAAAGGAAGAGCTCTTCCACCTTCCTTCAGGTGATTTTTCTTGATCGGCGGCAACACTGTTAGCACTGAATGTTGATTCCATAAGACCAGCTCTTGAAATACACATTATAAGCTTGCAAAAAGAGCAACGACAAGGCTCTAGCACAACAAATCGGGGTGTGTTTTGCAGGGGTGGATGGACCTCCTGTGAGATGTTTTGACTCGATTTGCCAGTGATATCTTTGCATGGTGGAGGTCATATCATCGTGAAGGGCACTGGAGCTGGTTGTCACTTCATCAGTGCAGTCTTAGTGTTTGCTGGATCCAAAGCACAACCGTTCTTTGGAAGCATACAGATATAAGCAAGGCGATATGAGCTGTTGGCGTTGTATGCGAACTGCTCAACTATTGCCTGTGACGTCTTTTACTGCATTGAACTAGAAAGTCTTCACGGCGGTCATGTCTCTGGAGGAAATGAAGTCCAGGTCTACACTGCCTGCAGCTCACCAGTAAGCGCTGACCTTTTACATCTATACTTTAGGGAATAACTTGTCTTTATTCTCATAGTATCATAGAATTGAAGAGGAAATAGAAGGGCTGTTGATTTGCACATGATTTCAATCATGATGGCCCTTCAATGATTTTTTTTTGGGGGGGGGGTGGTAGGATTTAAAACTCTAGGCTCAGTGCTTGCTAGGTAGGTGCTGTACTGATTAAACTATGTCTTCATCTTTTTCGCTCTGGTTCTGTTTTGTGATCAGATCTTGAATTTTGCCCGTGTCACCCTGGACCATGATTCTCCTATTTTGTGTTTCCCACCATAGTAGGACAACAGGCATGTGATGCCATACCCAGCCTTTTCTGTTGAGCTAAGTTCTTGTGAGCCTCTACCCTTCATATACACACAGTCCAGCCTAGAGGTTGGCTTGAAACCCCAATGCTCCTGATCTCAGCCTCCTATGTAGGTGGGGTGACAGATATGCACCAGCATGCTCAGGTATTGGGTCAGATGAAGTCTCACAGAACTTTTCTGGCTTAGGCTGGTCTAATACTGTGGTCCTCCCAAGTAGCAAGGATTAAATGCTGACACAACTGCTTCCCAGCCTTCAATGACACATGTATTGAAGACCAACTCTGCCAGTTACATGGTACACGTACCTAGTTCTTGTTCTGGAGATCATATAGTTTGAAGGGAGAAGAGAACAGTGGGGAGATGGTGCCCTATGACAATAGCTAATGCAGTGTTAACTAGATTGAAAAAAGTGCTAGATAGATCAGAAGGGAAAGAAGGACTTACCTGGTAACAAAAGTTCAGGGAAGTGATGATGTAGAAAAGGGAGTGTGTTCCAAATGGAAAGGCCCCTGAAGCCCCAGGCCATCTTGTTTTGGGTGAGGAAGAGTGTCACCACGTCTTGTTTAAGTTCAGGTGGGAGGTAGCTATGAGAGGTGGGTGGTGGTGTAGTGGGGAAAGGTTGGGCGTAGACCTCCAGCTGCTTTTATAATTTTCCTTTTGTTTTTCTTCTGAGATAAGGTCTCTCTGTATAACCCAGGCTGGCCTAGAACTCACAGTTCTACCTACTGACCACTGGAATTATGGGAATGTGCCCCCTTAATTCTCCCCTCCCACCCCTACCCCAGCACACTTACCACTTTCTAAATAACTTCTGCTGCTGCTGCTTCCTCTTCCTCCTCCTCCTCCTCCTCCTCTCCCTCCTCCTCCAACTCTTCCTCCTCCTTTCCCCCCCTCCCCCTCCTCCCCCTTCCCCTTCCTCCTCCTTGTCTTCCTCCTCCTCCTCTTCTTTTTGTCAGTTGTGGGGCTTGAACTCTGGGCCTGGGTGCTGTCCCCTTGGCTCTTCAGCTCAAGGCTAGCACTCTAGCCACAGCACCACTTCTGGCTGTCTGGTGGTTTTATTGGAGATAAGAGTCTCATGGACTTCCCTGTCTGGGCTGGCTTTGAACTGCAATCCTCAGATCTCAGCCTCCTGAGTAGCTAGGATTATAGGCGTGAGCCACAGACACCCAGCTCTAAATAACTTTGTAATGGATGTGTTTACCTTGCATTTGTAATGCTGACCACTCTTCTCCTCTACAACCAAGGCTGGACACACAGACCTATGCCCTGAGGAGGACACAGTGGTGGTATTGAATTTTTAGGGACTTTTAGACAATCCCACTTTCCCAATATGCACCAGGTCCTGCAAATTTTGCTTACAGCCTAGGTTACAAGGTTCACACAGGCACACTTCTCCAAGAGGGTCTCTGATGAATTCTAAGTTCTTGCAGCAATGCTGACCACATAGTTGGTGCTCAGAACTAGGCACTTTACTGTCCAATAGTGTTCTGCCATTTCCCATCATTCATTGAAGTCGTTCCCTAGATACACAGGTGTACAAAAGTAGAGATCCTTGGTATCCTTGAATGGTTTGGTTTAAATACTTTCTGAAGGGATAAATTGAGTCCTAGTCCATTTTTTGTTTCTGGTGACACTGATATTATTGAACATTTATGTGGCTTCTTTAGGAAGAACTGTTTCATAGTGAAGTGCTTGCAGGCTAAGGGATTCATTCCCACCAATAGGAACTTCCAAGTCTAACGTAATTGCTAGGCCAATGGCTCAAAGCATTTGGGTGCACACTGGAACCAATGGGAAGGCTTTAAATACACTGGTACCTGAGCCTGTCCTGGAGATTCTGATATAATTGGCCTGCCTGTGTAGCCTGCATTTCTTCAGGGGTCCCAGATGATCCTATTAGGCAGCCCGCACATTCTCCATCTTCAACCTTGTGGACTGGGAGGGTTTGAATAGAACTGCCTAGCCTCTTTTTCATTTCTTGATAAGGTAACTGCTCTTGTGCTTTGAGTTTGCAGTTGGGAATAGCTCAAAGAAAAAAATGGTGTGAGATGATTGTTTGCAAACAAGCTTACCTGCATGAGGTTATTCGCCAAATACAAATTTAATGCACAAGTATGTATTAATTGTGAATTCCATTTTGTATTCATGCCAGCACTGAATTTATTCATTAATATGAGTAACTGGGGAAACCCTACCTTCTGAGGAAGAGGGCAGAAGTACCATCAGGGCACCAAGATCTAGACAGAGTGCTTCTTTCTCTCAAAACAACTTAAGAAATATTTTAATACTTTCATGTAAAGGACCATGTGGTGTTTTAAAACTTAATGAGAGAGGCTGGTAATATGGCTCAGTGGTAGAGTGCTTGCCTTGCATGCATGAGGCCCTGGGTTTGATTCCTAAGCGCCACATAAGCAGAAAAAGCCAGAAGTGGCACTGTGGCTCAAGTGGTAGAGCCCTAGCCTCGAGCTGAAGAGCTGAGGGACATTTCGCAGGCCCAGAGTTCAGGCCCCATGACTGACAAAAACAAAAAACAAGAAGAGACTACTGTGGACTGGGATGTAGCTCAGTGGCAAAGGACTTGCCTAGCAAGTGCAAAGTCCTGGGTTTGATTCCCAGTACAAAAAAAAAAAAAAAAAACGAACAAGAAAGAGACTATTGAATAACAAGCAATTAGGAGTCATGAGGAGGAAGGAGACTTTTTTTCAAGCAAGTTCTTAGTTTCCAGAGTATTTCTGAGGCTTCTTGCCTCCTCAGCCTCCACCTGTAACTACTTTTAGCATGAAACTTTGGTGTGGAAAAATGTGTTGTGACTGAATGAGTGGAGTGTGACATTCCTATGATCAAAATAGCATTCAAACTTTGAAGAGAAAAATATACTTGGGAAAGTGTAGCTGACAGTCAATGCCATTTACCTAGAAACTCTTACATCCATGCAGCATCATGGCCCCCAAATCCACCAATGATCTAAGTAGGCCTAACTCAAGATGAAAGAAGAACTCAGTAATACATTTGAAATTATTCTGAAGTGTGGAATCAGATAGTGATGATTCTTTGCAAGTGTGGTAGAACTAGTAAAATCTCTCTCTCCCTCTTTCCCCCTTCTCTCTCTGTCTCTGTCTCTGTCTCTGTCTCTGTCTCTCTCTCCAATTTATCAACTTGATAGTCTTCCCTATAGCCCCCTTCTTCCAGGAGGAATTTATGAGAGAGATTCTTCACTTAGTCTTTGAAAATTATAGCTTAGATGATTTAACTGTTTTCATTGTCTCCTGAAAATATAGCTTCCTTCAAAGGAGTTCATTAGCAAGTATGTTCTGAATTTCTACTATTTTTACAGGCATAGGACTGGGAAAACAAAGCAATAAAACCCTACCTTCCTGAAAAGCCAGACACTGAGTAATTGAGTTAACTTGTGGGAAGAACTCTGCGTGTGGGGTGCCCTTGAGCTTCAGCAATAGGGGACTTTATCTGGATCATTGGAGAAGAAAAAAAGGTGAAGGGGAAGCTGATCCCTTCAAAGAGAAAGGCAGGTCCTGTTGCAAAGGAAGGATGGCTCCTTCTGGGAGGGGAGGGGCACCCATGGGTTGTGGAGCTCTAGCATAGTGAGGGAGGAAAGCAGAAAGCGGCTCAGAATGCAGCCAGAAGGGGAGGAAAGAAAACCAAAGGCACAATTCACAGAAGGGCTGACTCCTTCCCAATTCCTCAAATAACTCCCACAACAAAAAGCAGTGCGAACAGCCCACATTCCACATCTGGAGAATCCTAAAGCCCATTAGAATAACCACAAATATGTACAGGAAAAAAGTCATGGGTTGCTCTCCCCCCCATCTCTGTCTGTCTCTGTCTCTCCCCCGCCCCACCCCGCCCCGTCTCTCCCTCCCTCCCTCCCCCCCCTCTCTTTACAGAGGAGACCTTTTCTTTCTTCTCCTTTCAGAACCAGCACTTGTGTTCTGAAGTGCAGGCTTAGGCCTGGGAACACTCTTGCTGCTATTCACTGATAAGTGCAGAAACTTGTAACGTGAGGAAACATTTCCAGCTGATAAATGGGCAGAATAAGTAAGCCTTTTGCTGAACTCCAGGAAATCTCATTGTCTCTCCTCTTTTAACTTCCGTCAGTTTTGTTTCAGAAATCTATTTCCTGAGTTTTTTTTTTATGTAAAAAAAACTACTTTTGTATATATTTTTTTCTGGATTGTGTTTTGTTTCATTCTTGTTAAGAATTTATTTCTTCTCTCTCCCTAAACTCCATTGAAATGAAGGAGAAATCCCAAGGACTCTTGCCTAATAATCATTCAGGGAAATGTCTTTATCTTCCTTCCTACTGTGGGGTTTGGAGGAAAATATTCTTTTTATTTTTTGGTGGGGGGGTCCGGTCATGGACCTGAACTCTGGTCCTGGGCGCTGTCCCTCAGCTCTTCAGCTCAAGGCTAATGCTCTACCACTTGAGCAACAGTGCCACTTCTGGCCTTTTTTTTCTGCTTATGTGGTGCTGAGGAATCGAACCCAGGGCCTCATGCATGCAAGGCAAACACCCTACCACTGAGCCACCTTCCCAGCCCGAGGAAAATATTCTTTGTGTCTGTTTGTGACAACACAACTCCAATAGTTATGCTCAAATGCTGGGGAATACATAGCCCATTTATAGAAGTTAGAGCAGTAAGAATTGCCTGTACTCCATGATGATATTTTAGAAGGAGCAGGATGTGGGCATCCTGAGAATAAGGCTCAAGCTTTGAGAAAATGGAAGAACAATTGAGCCCAAAACTTAATTATAAAAAACATCCTATGATTACATAATACCACATTAACTACAACATAAAAGAAAAAGAAACAGAATACCTGGGTTCTGGTGGCTCACATTTGTAATCCTAGCTATTCAAGAGGCAGAGATATGGAGGACTGCAGTTAAAAGTCAGCTTCAGCAAAATAACCAGCCAAATGCTGGATTGGAGGTATAACTCAAGTGGAAGAGCACCAGTCAAGCAAGATGAGCAAACACAAAGCCTCGAGTTCAAACACTAATACCATCAACAAACAAAACCCAAATGATATCAAACTCTTCTTGACCATTCCCCTTCCAAAACCCCAGTCTTTCCCAGGGCTTTCTGCTATTGTCAAATTGGGCCTCTACTCCCCAATATATCCCTGCATGCACCCTATTACCCCCATGCCATCACCTGAATGTGTTTGTGAGTGTGTATACGTTTTTGCCTGTAGGTCCAAATATGACAACTATTATGTAATAATGTGTCTGTAAATTTTAGATTTTTGTTTTCTCCCACTCAATACCAGGTCAGTGAATATTCACATGCATGCGTTCCATTTGCTTCTTTTTCGTCCTGTTGACACTTGAGCTTTGTAGCTGCTGAATTCTATAATATATTATTCTGCTCAGGTTACCATAGCAGATGAACACAGATTTAAACAAATGTTTATTTTGTGGCATTCCTTGAGGCTAGATGTCCATGGACTGGTGAGGGACCCGCTTCCTCACGGGCAGATGGTCGCCTGTTTGCCGCTCTTTTTCTATGCTTGTGAACTTAGGTCTCTCTTTGTCTTCAGGACATCATTTCTATCCGATGGAGAACCAACTCTTATCACATCATTTAACTTTAATAAGCTCCTTAAAATAAGGTTTTTCCTCTCTCTCCACATACAGACATATTAGGGGCTAGGGATGAATTTGAGGGTTACCCAGTCATTTCCACAGTAGGTAGTATAGATGTGCTATTCTCCATTTAATATCTTTAACATTGTCAGCTATGAGATGGATTTCTTTACATTTTGTCAGCTGAAATACAGCATAAGTTTTCCTCCCTGGTCTAAAAGCAGCTAAGTCTTCCTCCATCTCTGGTGAGGTAGGAGGAGGAGAGAGGGAGGAAATGAGGCTGAGCAGGCAGAGAGAGAGAGATTGATTTTTAAAAGGCTGATGCCCAATTATTCATTCTCACTAACCCACAGTTTTCAGCTTCCCTCCCTGCCATGCTCTAAGTGGGAGAATCTGGCATGAGGGTGCAAAGATGGGGGAGGCTGGCAAAGCCAGAAATGTCCTGTGTGGGCTGCAAGCCTTCCTTGAAAATTAATATGGCCAGGGCCAGTAGGAAACCTGGGACGCTCCCCAAAGCCACAGGCCACAGGTAGGTTCCCCTCTCCGGGCTCTGTTTCCAGCCACTTCCTAGTCAGAGTTGCATCCCCTTACCAAAACACATCCTTCACCATTTCACATATCTTTCAGGAAACCTCCTGTGCATGCTTCCTTTATGCCGTGAGAAGATGTGGAAATCTTTTGTGCCTTTGGATCAAAATAATCATTCCGGAAAGACCAAACTCTGATAAACCTACAAGGGATTTCTGCATATGTGCAGTGCTAGAGAGAAGTATGTCAATACTGCATCCAAGCCATTCCTCGCCCACAGGGAATTTCAATGTCTCCAGGACAGTTGAGACCATTTGGACTATCACAGTGTGGGTAGGAGATCGTGGCGTGGGAACACACAGGAGTCTCCCATTGCAAGGAAATCTCCAGCCCAAATATATCACTGGAGACATTGAGCAAGTGCTCTCAGCCAAACGATATTTATGAGGACCCTGCAACTGGAAAAATAATTTCAGAGGATATTGACATCCTAATTTTACGGAAGATGGAATTTTAGATAAACCCCATGTTTGTTCCTTCCAAATTACTGATTTAAATGTTTCTTTGAAGTGATGGTTATGTCAGTAATCAATTTCCTTTTATGTTTTTCAGACCACTGCTAAAGCAGTCTGTTCAATTTCTCTCAGCCTTCACATAGAGGATCCTCAGAGAACAGACTATGCCAACCATAGCCACCTCAGCTAGGTTTGCTCACATCTTCAGTCTGGTTACTTCTCAACATCAAGAGACCTTAGTTAAATTTCACCCCTCCAACTGGAGATTCACCTTGAGTTAAATCATTGTGCCTACTTTACAAGGTGTTACGAAGATTAATTAATTAACTTTGGGGAAGGTTTGAAGATTAAAAGTCCACTTAGAGTTCTAACTATTATAATTAGGCAAATTAGGCACTTTTTTTTTAAAGCCAATACTGGTGGCTTTGATCCCGCCTCACTCCTCACTTGCCTGAGCAGTTTGCTGGAGGAAAGATACTGAAATAAGCAGTCATGGCCAGTAGCAGAAAAAAAAACTGCAAACATCTTTTTGATGGCTCTTTTCAGATTCTCTTTTAATAGTGAGATGAGGAGAAAAACATCCCCGTGGAAATTAAAGTCACTTAACAGTGACTTCAAGTTATTACTTCTGAAACATCAATAAGTAAATTAGAAAACTAGTATATCTTTTCATTTGTATTCATCCAGTCAGTCAGTCAGTCTCTTCTTCCTTCTCCTTCTTCCCCTTGCAAAGAGAAAAGAAAAAACAACCAGAATTCTGGGACTCTGCTACAACTCTCTCTCAATTTGCATTCAAGAAATCTTTAGTGTCCAGGAAGATGCTGAATTCCTTGGGGGTTGACTTCCAAGGGGGTTGCTTTTTAACTATTGCCTTTATCATGATTAGGACCATCTTGTACTTGCACAACACTTTTAAGACTGAGAAGGGGAGAAAAACCCTTTGAAACCACAAAGTACCTACTATGTGCCAGCCACTGTGCTGGGACTTCATCTCGCCCTTCAGCATACAGATACTCGCACTAGGGTGACCCAGACCCTCTGCTCATCACTGACTGTTGTCATGGAAACTGGAAGTGATAATGCTTGGACTGGTTATGTCCATGTCGCATTCTCTCCAGAACCTCAAGCTAAAAGAAATTACTTTAAATCACTTTTCCTTCCCAAATCTAGCTTTTGTCTCTCTTATCTTCAGTAAGGGAGAGGGGAAGGTAGAAATTTGTTCTTTTCTGATCAAGAAGGAATTAAAGGATTTGCTTGAGACTACCAACACATTAGCTCACCTCTCTCAGGAAACTCAGCCGTCCTTGAAATTTCACTTCCACATTGATGCTAGACACTAAGCCTAGCACCTAGGGCTACCTGATTTTCCCTTCTTCCCCTCTGCAGTACTGAATGCAGTCCTCCTCTATCCTCTCCCTTTGCTTTGGCTGTTTTCGTTTTTGCTTTGAGCCAGCACTCCACTACCCTTAGGTCTCCTTGTCCTCCTGCACTTTGTAAGCATCGATGGCTCCCCAGGGAGCCATCTTGGACAATCTTCTTCACTTCAGTGAGTTCATCTATTTTCCTGGCTCCTAAACCCTGCTGGAGATCAGATCACCTGGGGTAGTTTCTTAACTTTCCAGATTGCACTGCCGACTAATTAGCTCACATCTCTGCTAATCAGTTCTCTTTTTTTTCCAGAGCTGTCTGTCTGAGTGATCCCAATGTGCAGCTGGTGCTGAGAACTATTGACGTAAGTCATCTCCAGCAAGTACCTCTCAGGTGTAGACTTTTAGCCCTGACCTCTGTCCTTCATGTACAACCTGTATTTCTACTGCTTCTGATGCTTCAAATTCTTTTTTTTTTAAGATGCTTCAAATTCTGCATGTCCAAAAAGTTACATCTGAGTTTCCCCATAGGATGTCCCCCCCAAAAAAAAATTACCTATTGTTCATCTGAAATGTAAATGTACCTGGGTCTTCAGCATTGTATCTGGCAACCCTACCAAGGAGAAAATGGCCTCTTTGAATCCCCTCTCTGCCTGTGCCCCTTCACTGGGGAAGAGCCTTACCATTCTCCTGCACCATCTTTGCAGACCACATCCAGCCATCTGCTCCTTTGACTCACCTTCTGCAAGGCAAACATGCTTCTCACATCTTTTTTCCCTGCTTTTGCTGGTGCCCATGCCTTAACACCACCCTCTTTCACTTCCGTTTCTCTTGCTGAGCATTGCTGGCAACTGTTTCATGACACATATACAGAAACTTGATTTTGGTGCCTGTGAGTTTGAGCTAGCAAATGTAGCTGGCACTTTCTCTGTAAGCAAAAGGCTATCTGGGCCAGGGAATTAGATATGCCTGCTCAACCCAGTAGTCTCCAACCAATAATTAGAAAGTGTTGGGTGTATGATCCGCACTGCTTCCAGAATTTCCCAGTAGGATTAGACGCAATTATCCATAGCGGTGATTTTGCATATTAATTCTCCATTCATTGGCCCATTTGGCCTCTCTTTGTCACCCCCTGTTCCATGAATAAAATAACAAATGCCTAAAGAAGCAACTTGAACTTGGGCCCTTAACTCAGGGTCTGTTGCAGATCCCCCAAACTATTGCTGGTTCTAAAAAGGATTGGAGGGATGCACAGAATCAACTGTTTAAATAAATGCTTTTTCAAGATCTTGCAAAGATTGATCTTCTCTTCCCCTTTTTGTGGAACCCTGCTCTTAAAACCAGGGAGCATTTCTGTCACAAGACCTTTTGGGGCACAGTTGTGCAACTCCCAGTGGCTCTATAGGATCCTTCTTCACCCATAAAGGGGGGGACCTTGAGAGATGTGTTTATGGTCACTAACATGGTGATAGATAATTGGATAGAATGGCCATCTGACCAAACATTGCACCAATAAAATCGATGCTCTCAGGAATATGGAGTTAGACTGCAATAGTCAAGTTCAGTCCCAACTAGAAAGAAAGAAAACAAACAAAATGAAATGTAGGGACAATAGAATACCCATTTTCACTACTTCTTTTCAAATACACGGGCTAAGCAATGGAAATAGTCTACGGGGGGGTGGGGGACGGGAGGGAGAGATACAGAAAGACACTGAGAGATAAAGTAAGCAGACCATAGAAAGAGAAAGCTAGGTTGGCCCCTGGTCATGTTTCAGCCCCTTGCTGAAGCTCAGTGCATTTGTTTCCTGGGCATCTTAGAAGGAACTTGTATCCTTCTAATGCTTGATTTTCCTCTATGTGCCATAGTTAGCTCAAGGCTGTTTCTGTTACTTATAACCAAAAGGTTCTAATGAATACAGTTTCTGTGGATCTTGCTACAGAAGAAAAGAAACATCTTTGATGTGCTCTCCTGTTGGAATATTTTGTCTGAACCACTCAGGAGACCAACAATAGGTATGCGGTGCCCAAAGCAGGGCTACCAGGTAGAGAAAAACAGTCCAGTCCTTTGTGCTTTGGTCCTTTGACAGACTTTATTTAGTTTGTCTGTGTGAATGGAATACATTTCACTTCTTAGGGCATCTTGCGTCCATTAAGTCTTAACTTTGGGGTATAAGGATATCCTGCGGCATTCGCCTTTGAAATTTAAAAGTGCTTCTCTTAAGCATGGTCAAACAGAGAATCATTAATGTCATCATTCACCTGTTCTAAAATTGGCCTAGGCATACATGGAAACATACATTTTCAAAGACTCTATGCTAATCAACTGATTTTTTCCCCCAACCTTCTCTGTTTAAGTGGCATTCTAATCCTGAGAAAGTTCAGCAGTAATGAGCCCGTATTGGAGTGGCCATGGTGACAGAGTGACTACACTGATGACCTCAATTAATGGCTTCACGTTTATTCCTTTTGCCCTGAGTCTATAGAGTGCTGTTCAACTGTGAGCCTGGACCAGCCTTGTGATTCTCTTTGGCCAAAAGAACACAGTAGAAATGACACCATAGTTCAGAGCCTAAGTCTCAAGAGGCCTTGCCCAGTCCATTCACTTCCATGCTTTTGCTCACACATAGGCCACAGCCAGACAGTGAGAACTAGCCCTAGCTAGTATGCTGGGGAATCCAAGGCCATGGAAGATGGAACCTGGTTATTCTAGTCAAAGCCATTTGAGACCAGGCAGCACCAGCCAGCCTGCCAGTGACATGATCACCCAGCCGTGTCTTTATCATGAGAACCGTCTTGCAGATTCAGGTTGGTAATAAATAATAATAAAAAATAAAAGACAATACATAATGATAAATGGTTATTGTTTAAAGTTTTAGTGTGATTTATCGACAGCTCGATTATAGTAGTTGACAGCTATAGCTGATAGTTGCTAACTAATTCTTCAACTGGAATTAACAATGCCTAAGTCCCCAGCATGCAACTTGAAGGAAAAAGACACTCTAGTTCTATCTACATGTGCTAGCATAGATTTTCCACAGATGTGGAAGCCACATTCAAAATCATTGATTAAACGTGGGCTCAGAGTATACACAAAAGTGATGCCATTGGGCACTGGGCATTATCTAGAAGAAATGAATGCCCCAAGACAGAGGACATTCACAAACTACAGTCTGTGGCCCAAAGCCATAGACTGTATGGCCAGATTTTTGAAAGCAGGTTTTATTGGAACATAGCCAAACTCGTGCCAAGGCAGAGTAAACAAGAATTTCAGATTGGAAACACAAAGCTGTAGCCTCGAGGCAGTGCTCCAAACAGTAACCAGACCCTTGGCCCAGGGAACCTGCAGGCAGGCAGCACCTTCTCTCCTGGAAAACAGCAGGGGGCGTGTGACTAATTAACTGCCCATGGCAACCTCTCTCCTCAACAAGGGGGAGCCCAGTTTGTTCGAACATATATTTCACCCTTACATTCCTCCAACATCACTTTTCAGTGTAATCTACAGCTCCAAATATGAAATATGTAATCCTTCTGGAGTACAACTTTTTTGGAAGGTAAGAATACCTAGCAAAAATAATAATAATACCAAGAGATTGATTCCAATTAATTCTGCCACTGATGTAATGTCTAATAAACAATCTGAGGGAGAGTCGTGAAGATTACCCAAGCTCCTCATGGATGATGGGTCCCACATATTCAAATAATTCCTACTGTCAACTCTCCCATCATAGCAAGAAAAAAAAATCAAGAGCAAAAAAAAAAAAAAAGGAATGAGTGAATGACATGGATAACATTTTCTTTCCAAATTTATCTTAATTGAAATGTATGAGGGAAATACATAATTTAAAAGAACAGTCCATATGCCTTTGTAATGTAAATCATTTTCTGCTGAGGTTGTCAGTCATATCTACTTTCCTCTCTATGCCCTTCTTCATGCCTTTCTTCTCTTCTTCAAGCATCTGGTGATGCCCCCACCTGCATGCTGGAGAAGCAAGTCAAAGCCAACACGTCCAAGACAGTACTCTTTGCCTCCTCTGCCAAAATCTGCTTTTTTCCAACCTTCTCAACCCCTTCCCCTTTAAAAAAAAAAATAATGGTGCAGGTCCTGGGGCTTGATTCAGTATCTAGGCACCGTCCTTGATCTTTATCTTCTCTAAGCTAGCACTCTACAACTTGAGTCACAGCTCTACTGCCAGATTTTTGAGTGGTTAATTGGAGATAAGGGTCTCATGGACTTTCCTGCCCAGGTAGGCTTTGAACCTTGACCCTCAGATCTCAGCTTCCTGAGTAGTTAGGATTATAGGCCCCTGGCCTTCCAGCCTTCTTTTATAGCAGCAATCCCACTTCATGGTTCACACCCAAAACTTATCACATGTTTGGCCTCTCCTCCTTATTTCAATTCTTTACAGTTCCAGTGAAATATAGAGCACATTAGGCCTCTTCTCCATAACACCAAGGCCATCTCTGCAGTCTATAGCCCGGGTGCCTCTAGTTTCAAAGCCTGGGCTATTCTCTGGGAATGATCCCATAGCTTCCCTTCTCCCTGTAGCAACCCAAGATGGCAGCCAGGTCAACTTTGCTCCAGTGGTTCTGCTTAGCACTCAAGCTCCAGCCCTGCTATGGCCATCTCCACGTCCTAGGTGATCCAGCTACTCACTGCTTCTCTGACTTCACCTTCCGCAGTTTTCTTTCCTGACCAGCACTCTCACCACCCTCTGCTTCTTCCTTCAGACTACCCAGATTGTCTCCAGCTGCTTGCCTTAGTGCAGCTCACTGCCTTCCTCCTTGCTTCCTCCCTGTGCTTCTCAGATGGAGCAGCTCTGTCTGAAGGGCCATGTTTCATAAAGCTCCAACATCAGATCTGCGATAGGGGAAGTACTTCTCATGTCCCCTCCAAGGATTTTCGAATCCCATGTCAGTAGTGCTGAGACTGAGAAACGCCACTCAGACATTTTCTTCTGAGATAAAGCTCTTTAAATTCGCTCTTTCTGCAAGAGCATTTTTCCCTCTTTTCCCCCCATCATTCCTTAGTTCCCGATGGAGTTTGACCCTATGGATTCAGCGTGCATATTTCTGCTGTCTAGGGCAATGCCTGGCACGTAGTAGGCCTTCAATAAATGTTGATCCGTTTTTGAGGTTTAGAGAAGTTATATACTTTGCCCACCGTCAAACCATCTTAATAACAAAGACCTCAGCTGTCTCTCAGCTTCATGAAGCTACTGCCTATTTGCATGTGATCCAAGGGAAAAGCTTTGTGCTCCTTCTGCAAATGCCATTTTAAGTTCATCTTCCTAGCTGGTGCCTTCCAATTTTCCATGCTTTCCCACCTTCTCGTGCTCATCCTTCCTATCAGCAATTCTAGATCCACAAGAGCCCAGACCCTCTAAGGCCCCTGACAAATGCTTCCTTCTTGCATCTCTCTGACTTTTCTCCTAACCCAGAGCTGGCTGCTGCAACTGAGGTGGCCATTCATGCCCCACTGCCTGCAAGCTGTCAATCAGCAAGCCTCACTGTCAATATTGCATTCATCGCTTGCCTAACCCCCAGTTGTCTGTAGCTTCTCACTCTCAGCATTCCCTCTCCTTCAGCACCTACCCGGCAATAACAGAGCACACTTTGAAATGATTGTCTGGATTTACAGACATGAATTTGCAGCATGATTTCCTCTTTTTGATGAGCATAAAATCGTTGCATGTTCTTTGTTTTTGGAAAAGCCAAGCATCTTTGGTTTTGTTTTTAAAGAAGACATTTATTTTGCCTTCTTGACTTTTCAGTACTTTGAAAATGACTTTACTATTTTATTTTTAAAAAAATATCTACATTTCTGTTTTTTAATGAACATTTTAACTTTGAGCTTTTGCCTATCTTCAGAGATTTATGTTCTATTTCATTTCTGTTCTCCCAGTGGGGCCTCCCAACACACACACACACACACACACACACACACGGATCACTCATTTCTTACACTGAATAAATAGCCATCCGTTCCATGGAAATGATGTTGAGAGATGATGCAGCCGGTCAGAGGTTCCCCTGTATGGCACTCCTAATGTTGTGAAATAGATACTCCTTCCACCCCCTTGGAAGAACGTCCCAGAAGTTGTGTGTCTGTCTCTTTCTCTGCTCTAAAGCCTGCTCCTTAATGAAATAATTTCTTGGCAGCACTCTCTGCGTGCAGCTGAGCCCTTCAGCCTCTCATCTGGGATTTCCTGTCAACCTTGACCTCCCTTGGCTCTGGCTGGGAAAGTAGCCTGCAGACTAGCCTGACTCTAGCCCTGCTTCATCTGAATTAGTGCTTTCTTAGGAGACAAGCTGCATTTGTTCCTTGCCTGTAATCCCTGTGAGGGCTTCAACTTGAGAGAGACCCTGAAGCTCTCGGACTCAGAGACCAGCAGCAGGGTTGGCGGCAACATTTAAATTAGCAAAGCCCCAAGAAAACAGGCTGAGGCAGTGGGTGCTTGAAGAAAGCACTAGGGCTGGAACATGAGGGAGGAGGCCACACAGGGGAAGGAATCCAAGCTTAGGAGTGGAGCAGTGGTTCCAGTTCAGTTCTACATCGGTGCTCTGAGACCCATGATAAATCACTAAACCTAAGATCAGCTGTTTCAGAGTTTGGAGAAGCATTGAGACTAGAGCACACACAGCGTCTGGTGCAGTGGCTGACGTGCACTGGGACTGTGTGCATTTTTACTGACAATTTTCGCTGTGGTATATTTGTTCCCTGTGAACACTTAGAGCTTTGTTTCTCTGTGACTACATCACTTCACAACTGAGCTCTTCTGCGTGTGGTCCTGGGGATGGAACCCAGAGCCTGGCACATGGCCCAGCCCACATCTGACTTCTAACTAAGCTTCTTCTACCATCTACCTGTGTGACCTTGGGGAAGATTGTCCTGTCTGGACTCCGACATGCCACTATTGGAGACTGTTAGGTGTCTTTTTAATGGGCCCACTCAATGGGCCTCCTCAGCCTTGTGATCTTGGTCATAGCAAATGATGTGGGTGATAGATCAAGTGTATAGCCTACTCTCTGAGGCTCAGGTCTTCCAAGGAGTCCTCCAAGGACTCCTTTTGAAATCAGATTCCTATGTAGTAGAACTGAAAGGTGGGGGTGGGAGGAGTGGAACTTGAAGATATGGCTTCATCCTGGGAGCTCCACCCTGTGAGCCTGGGTTGGATCTCTTGGGAGTGAGTTGGGTATCTTGGCATTCTACCACTTCCTAACAGGGTGGTAACACACACTAGCCTGTGGTAGCTTGTCTCTTCTGCCTGCACCTGTATCTACTTGCCATGATGTGGGCAGCTGCTCAATGATGCTATCCAACACCACTCCCCATGCAGAAGCCAAGCAGGTGCTGGGCCGTGCTCTTGGACTTGCAGAGCTGTAGCTATATAGACCTCTTTTATTTCTAAGTCACTCAGTCTCAGATATTTGGTTATAGCAACATACAACAAACTGAGACACATGGGTTGAGAGGTCTCATCCCCAGCTCAATGGAGAGCTATTCCAACTGACTTTACAAAACAGCCCTTACGCTTATATCAGACTTAAAGTTTTACATCATCATAACAAAATGTCTCTCGTATAACTTACCGTAGGCCTGGGAAGGATATCCATTACATTTTGTGTCTATTTTGTAGATAAGAAAACTGAGGCCGAGAAGAAATATCTCCAAGGTCACCAAGGGGACGAAGGGCAGATGCTCCATCTTCTCCAGCTTGCTTACTGCAGTGTGCCGTGTGACCTTTACCTGAAGGTTCAGGGGTGCTGTGGCTCCTGAGTCTCCCAACAATCCAGCATCTCCAGAGCAGTGCGTCTGTCAGAATGGATGGACGATGTCACAAGGCTGGCTCCCTGCTTCATCTAGGTAGGTTTTCTGGTTTGCCTCTGTGCCAGTCAGTAATGACTTTCCAACAGAGGACCTGAGTGTCTTTTGACAGAGTCTGCATGGATAATGATGATGATCGTGGTGAGAATAATAGCTGCGAGTCCTTACCCAGGGCTTTCAAAGGTACTGGAGTAAGTAGCTCACAGAGATAATCGGATGTAACTTCCTTTTAATGAAGAAGGGCTTCTGTGTGGAAGTTGGCAGAGGGGGAAACTACAAGAGACCAGGGTAACCTGTTTAGTATTGTGGGGTAATTATGTGGGGAAGGCAGGATTGGAACTCAGATTTCAGAGCCCATTGGCTCACCTCACAGGAGCAGCCTAAATTTGTAACAGGTACGCATACTCAGCACCACCTGCCTGTGTTCAGCTGCCCAGGGTTCCGTTATGGGCCGGGCAGACCTCAGTGCTGGAACTCAGGGGCCAAGAGTCAGAAAGACAGGTTGTTTCAAAGTGACAAGTCAGGTGTTGGAGTAGAGGGGTACACAAATATCAGGGCACATTCACAACAGGGACAGGGACAGAGGATAAGGAGCTCTACAGAAGCAGCTTTGGTTCAAAGTACGAATCAAAGAAGAATAGTGCCTTTATAAAGCGTGCCAAAAGCATGCCTATTTTTGGAAAGGGTGATTGTTGTCAATTTTGCTGTGGTTGAAACTCAGAGAATAGGGAAGGGGGAGGAAAGGAAAATGATGTGAAGGAAAGAAGCTGAGCCAAGATGTGGAAGGATGCTATACACCAGCTGGAAAGCTGGATTGGCCACTTAGAGGAAGGAAGAGATGCATGCTATGGTTTATATATGTATTTATTTATACACACATATTTGTTGTTGGTGGGGCTTGAACTCTGGGCCTGGGTGCTGTCCCTCAGCTCTTCAGCTCAAGGCAAGTGCTCTACCACTTGAGCCACAGTGCCACTTCCAGTTTTCTGGTGGTTTATTGGAGGTAAGAATCTCATGGACTTTCCTTCCTGGGCTAGCTTTGAACCACAATCCTCAGACCTCAGCCTCCTGAGTAGATAGGATTATAGGCATGAGCTACAGGAGCCTGGCTTTTATATATTATTGTTTAAGCCAGTATTTAGACTCAGAGCCTCATATTCAGTCAGCTTGCTTACTCAGCTGGCATTCTACCATTTGAGCTATGCCTCCAGTTCAGCTTCTTGCTGGTTATTTTGGGGAAGGAATCACTTAGAAAACTTCACCAGCCTGTTCCCCACAGAACTGAATGAGAAGTAATCTCCCCTCCCTGTCACCATGTTTATCTACTCAGAATTGTAAAAAAAAAGAAATATGCCTCTAATGCTTAGGTTCTATTTGTTATAGTAGTTAGCCTATCCCTAGACAGACATGGTTTGCTAGTTTCACTATATTGTACTCATTTTTATTATTATTGGGCTTCTGTAGTATAATATAGTTTTCTTTCTCTCCATGTAAATACAGAATCACTGTGGTCATATTTTGAAACAAATATCACTCTGTTTGTTTTCCCACTGCATTTCCATTGTGAATTAGACTTACCCTGATTACAAAGACAATGAAGGACAAATGACATCATTTCTCTAAGACCATTAACAAACTCCAGCATCATTTAAATGAGAAGCAGAAAACTATGAATCACTTTTGAAAGAAGCTTAGAAACGCATCACAATAGCTTTTCTCTTGTGTTTCCTATGGTCATCGGCCCTGTTCCCAAAGCCACAGTGCTTTAAGATTACTTAGTGTGGTGTCTATTCTTAGAAGATGCTGCGTTTTCCTTCTCTCAGTGGTTCAGACCTACTCCAAATGGGTCTTTCATGATGAAAGGGAAGAAAAACTGGCTTCTATAATCCTTAGCTCAAGGACGCCTGCCACCCAGGGCAAACGTGTGGGGTGCTGGACAGTTGGAACAAGGGAGTCTTAACACAGCACAATAACAGCCACGGTACTGTTACTGCAGCTACTTGTGAAATTCTCCCTTTATGTCAGTGTATATGTGTGTGTGAGAGAGAGATAGAGACAGAGAAGAGACAGAGACACAGAGAAAAGACCAATATTGTGTCAGGGTGAGCATTAGTAACTACCCTCCCCCTTCTCACAGGGGAGAAAACCAGCTCATTGGGGCAGAATAGATTATTCTATTTAGTATCAGCTTGAATAGTTGGAGTCGAGGTAGCTTGCTGAAGCTTGAAGACTTATAGGGAAGAAGGAATGAGGATGTTTTGTGGGATGGCAGAGTGTGAGTACTTGTTGATGGAGGAAGGTGCTGGTCTGTGTTATGGGGCTGTTCAGAGATTTTCCTGTTGATTACAGTTCCAATCTAGAGATTTGCCTGAGTATTTGAACTTGACCTTCTCTAGACTGGATCAATGTCAATGAAGGGATTGTACTTCCTGATCAACTATTTCGCATGAACAGGTTTCATCTTTATACTTTTTTACCAAAGTGCTCTATTTTGTGCTAACTTTTCCATGCTGTTCTATGTTTTTCCTCTTTAAATCATCCATCCTATCTGTAAGTGTCTTAGGACATGGCTCTCTCAAAAGAGGACTGGGAGAGCAGTTGGGAGCAAGTGGTGGATATGGGACGAGATGCTATGAGGCACTGTGAGGTGTGATGAGGAAGACAAACAGGAAGAAAGTCAGTACAGGGGTATTCGTAGGTAGACCACTGCTGGGTGCAACTGGCACTAAGCTTGTAGAAAGAAGTCCCTGGGAGATAGTGTAAAAGATGCTCTGCCAAAGCAGGAGTCATCAGCTGAGCAGAGAAGTCTGAGCCAGTGGCTAGGCACCAAAAGCACATGCTCCAATGGGACGGGGTAGAGGAAATAGTGTCTGGATAGAGAGAAGATGTGGTCTAGCCAGGAGTAGGTAGGTACAGTAGGCATAGTAGGTACAGCCCCAGACTAGAAAGCAAGATGAGGGCTTTCTAATCTCCTTTCTGCTTCTACCCAGAAGTAAGCTTGAGAAGTGACTTCTCATTACCGGGTCTCAGTTTTCTCACTTCTAAAGACATGAATGTGTTGTAAGTAGTCTGGGTTTAGACACTCTGTGGTTCTTTAAATCAAAGTCTTGTGATGGACTTCAGGAAACATATGGTTGATCTCCTTCAACATCTTGACCAAAAGGATAAATGGAGGTAAACAGCAAGGTTAACTAACTTGTCAACCAATGTCTAAATATTGAATAAGTAATAAGTGATGTAGCTGGGGTTTGAACTCATGACAGACTGAGTCATAGAGGGTACAATCTACAGCCTTCCATTTTTTCTGGTGATGGGTCCAGAACATCTGGGATACAGAACTCTTGTGTGTGCTGAGCACCGGTGGCTCACACCTGTAATCCTAGCTACTAAGGAGGCTGAGACCTGATGATCACTGTTCAAAGCCAGCCTAGGCAGAAAAGTCCTTGAGACTCTTATGTCCAACTAACCACCAGACAACTGGAAGTGGTTCTGTGACTCAAGTAATAGAGTGCTCTCCTTGAGCTGAAGCACCCAAGCCCAGAGTTCAAGCCCCATGACCGAGGGAAAAAAGAAAAAGAAAAAGCACAGTGTAATTGTACCAATTTTGAGCATAATTCAATTCTGTCCGATGAACATATGACACCTGTGTCCTAGACTGAGAATCTATAACTGAGTCTTCTGAAGGTCATCATCATTGTTATCATTATAACCAACAATCACTTATTGATGACTTACCACATGCTTAGCACTACTGTTAGTGCTTTACATGGAGGAGCTTGCTCAACCTACATAAGAACCCGTGAGGGAGGTACAGTGAGTAACCCCACTTTGCATATGATACGCAGTGCACCTAGAAATTGATTAGTTTGACGGGGTCACATGGCTCACAAGTGGCAGAACGGGGATTCTGGGACCAGAGACCATTTGTGTTCTTCTTCTATGTAGCTCACCTTCCCAGCATGAAACTTAGTGACACGGGCATTTACATTTGCCTGGTGGCCTGCTGGGTTAGATGCTGGACTTCATCTTGTACCACTGAGATCCTGACAAAGGGAGGTGATGGAAACCCCTTCGCTCAGTCAAGGTTATCATCAGGATACCCTTCAAAGGGAGCACTCCCAAATCTACTCATCGTATTTGAGTGAAATCCAAAGATACTTTCTTGTTAAAATCCATTCAAGGACACGGCATCTGCCAGGTGATTTGTTTGAAGGCTGTGTGGTAATCCAAATGTTCTCCTAGTATCTGTCTTTCATCTCCTGCCAATTCCTCAGGAGTATGGTAGCAGCAGGGTTATTGTGTACAGTGGTGGCGTCCCATTGGTAAACATGCCTCAGGCTATAGAATCTGAGGACTCTCTGTAAATGGAGACACACAGTGCCAAGACTGGCTAGCCACCAGCACCAGACGTGATTTCTTCTCTTGGTTATTTTGATACCCATTCAACAACCCATCCATTCTTCACTTCCATTCATTCTTCCATTCACTCATTCATAATGTACATAGCAATTCACCATCACAATATGCATGAAGTAACATATAGAACACAGAAAAAGATAAACAAGACTTCTCCTGAGTCCTGGACAGCCTACTAGAATATGGAATTGAGGCCTACATAAGGAAAGAACCAATTAATCATACATACAATTAGGCAACAGTTGTAGTTTTCATTAAGTAAATCTTAAATAATGAAAAGTCACCATGTTACAAGACAAAACTATGAGCTTCAGAAAACAATAAGAACATTTGATCTGTGAAATAACAACAAAAAAATCTCAACCTGGAAAATAGAGGAGGTAAAACATGGCATATTTCCAAAATAAATAACTATTTAATTGCAAGTTAAGGGACTTCTTTAGTATTTTTTTTGGAAAATGTGGGGCTTTGGTTATCATTGTTCCTGTTATTTAGCAGAGTTAACATTAGGGCATATTTTGCTCATTAGCTCACTGTAACTTAACCTGTGGTGTTGGCTTTCAGCCATCTCAAGGCTTCTTGTTGGTCAGGACATATTCACAGTTCTTTTGAAGGATCTGAAGGCAGTTTATAATTAAGCAAGAAGAGTGAGGGAAGTCCATTTTGCTCTGGAAGGTGAGAGTGACAGGGTGGAAGTGTAGGCTTTCTTCAGCAATAACAGGACTGTTTGTCCTCTGGAGAGATGCAACGCAAAGACAGGCAAAGAAAAAATGTCTCCTTTCAAGAAGATTTCACACCTAAATCTCTGCAGCTGTGTTGGTTGGACTATGTGAAGGGCATTAGATGTCATTTGTGTATGCTTCGTTCAGGGATAGAATGTGAGTCCCTTGGTATTCTGAAGTGAAAATTGGTGATGGGACTTTCAGCTCTGTGTGTGTGTGTGTGTGTGTGTGTGTGTGTGTGTGTGTGTGGCCAAGAACCCTTAGCTAACTGATATGTGTACCACATTCCTCTTACTTGTATGTGTGTCCACATTCATTGGAACTGTAGTGTTCTGTCCTCCTGTCTTTATAATTGATCCACTTCCAGTCTCCTGTCCATTTACTCATCACTTTATCCCCAGCCTCAGAAAGAATTTTATTCTATTCCTATGCATCTTTCTGACAGTTGTCCCAAGTCAGTTTTCACAATTTTATCTCCAAAGACTGGCAAAATATAGTCCTATGTGAAGGAGGAGATTTCTATGTGGTAAAGGTCATACTGTAGCAATTTACTTATTTATGGGCTATCTACCCAGCAAAGTTGAGTATCACTATGGACCATCAATGAAAATCCAAGTATAAAAAGGAAAGCTACTGAGGGCAATAGTACAGGTCAAAAGATCCAGCACTGAATCTCACCATTGGCCTTGGTTCATACTCAGCTTGCTCTTGTCTAAGGTTTATAGAAACTTATATTGATTGCTTAGATATTTTAGTTTCTGTAGGGATGGTCAGGGGAGATTTTCTAGCCCTGGGTTGGCTAGGAGAACTCATTGCAGGGATGTGAATGGATGTATCTCTGCAGTCCATCATGCAAGTGGCCAGACACCTGCATCTATTGAGTATCATACAGACCACGGTCAATACCTCCAAGCCTGAGTTTAGAAATCTAGCCTCATTCTTAACCTGAAAAGCATTGGAATTGTGGATATACTTATTTCAGGCCCTATTTCCTGGTAACCCTGTACTGCTAGCCTTTTGAGAAAACCAGAGTCACTGGTGCCCAGATTTCTGACCCACCGAACCTATGAACAATAGCTATCACTGCTTGAAGCAGATAACTTAAGAAGTAATTTGTTAGACAGCAACAGCTAACCAACACATTGTACACAGGTGTTTATGGATGCTTAAAGGAGGACAAGAAGAGACATATGCTCTCTCCTGAGGCAACAATGCTTGATAAGAAATGTACTTATTACCTTGCTCATGTAATTGTAACCCCTCTGTATGGTATTTTCACAATTAAAAAACTTATTAAAAATAAAAGAAAGAAATGCTCTCTCCTGCCAAAGAAGTGGAGTCTAATGGAAGTTCTTATGTCATCTGGGAGCATGGAAAGAAGATGGAGGAATAAGGACAGCAAAAGGCATGATCAAAGACATGATCATGTGAGAGTCAGAATATCTTCTGAGATGAGACATGGAGTCTCTGGGAGGGAGGCAGGAGCTGTAGCTGGGGCTGGGCCTGAGCCAAGGCTAAAGCCTTCAGAAGGCTTGTGTATCCTCAGAAGAAGCACTGGGTTATTGCAGTGTTCTGAGCACTGAAGCATATAGAAAAGGGGCTATGCCAAAAAGGATTTTAAGTTTGGAGCCAGTAGATTATATTGTCCAATTTATCTTTATGTTGCATTTCATAGATGTATGAGTAACGTGCGTATTCTTATTGTAAATAATTAATGCAAAGTGAAAATCACCTTTAACATTTTTTTAGTCCTCACTCCACCCCATTTCTCCTCCTGGTTTTTATTTACCAGGTGTGACACAATGTCCAGTGATGTTCTGGAGCTGGTGTTACCACCCTTGGATTTAGGGACATCACGTGTATGTCTTCAAAGGGAGCAAATTGGCATCATGGCAGAGACACAAACCAGAACTCACCCATCCTCCCCCCGGAGCGTGCCTACAAGCATGCCTCTAGTTGCGTGCATCCTTGAAAACCCTTTCTTACTAAAATGTAAACATTCATTTCAGACTGATAGGAACTAGAAACCCAGAGTTTAGAATCATGCAGCCTTGAGTCAGACTGCGTGAATTCAAACCTGTCAGACTAAGAGATCTCAATGCAGCTATCTAAACCCCTGCCCCTCCTCCCCCCCTGCACCGGGGTCCACCTTCCCAGTGCTCTTCAGTCTCCCTCTCTGCAAAATGCAGATACTAATTGTGCTTATGTCATATACTTACCATGAGGAAGAAATGAGTATCTACAGAGGAAAGTGTCTAAACATGGGCTCTCTAATAGTTTATGGTCACACAAATTGGACCGTGCTACTGCAATGTTCCACCTTTGCTTTTTTAACATTACATCTTAGCTTAGAGACAGAATTTCTTTTTAAATTAAAATGTGTGTTTTGAGATTCTCATGTATTTGTAATAAACAGAGATTCATGGACCCTTTTAAAAATATTATGCAATAGTAGAGTCATGAAATGCCGAGTATCACAACCAAAACTCCAGTATTGATCCTGTCTACCTGCAGATCAGTTCAACATCTTGGATCCTTTAAAAGCCATATCTGGCTAGGCCCCAGTAGCTCATGTCTGTAATCCCAACTATTCAGGAGGCTGAAATATGAGGATCTCAGTAAAACTGCATCACCTAGATCAGGTCCTTTGTCTCTCTTATCTCTATGATCTCAGAGAATTGAGTTCACAGACACAGAAGGAGAAGTAAAAGGGAAAAGATTTATTGAAGAAGATAAACAGAGCTTCTGCTAGACCGGAGGCATCTCAAGATAGGGCACCACCTGAACTTCATTGTGTGTTGAGGTTAATAAGGTGTCGCTAGGAGAGAGCTACAGCTGCATCACTCTCAAGATCATTGGCAGCCTGAGGTCTTATCAGGACCCAGACCCAATCACAGGCTCCACCCAGCCTGCGCAAGCTTTCCATACGCCCCTCAGCCTCTCTGATTGGGTGCTCTTTCTGATACACAGCTCTGGAGTCCAATCAGTGTGCTGCTCACTCTCAAGTCTTCCAGGGACAGATACCCAGGATCCTACGTGCTCGGCTGACCAACTCCGTGGTCACAAGTTGTCCAAGGACCTGCACACAGGCCTCCTCAAGGAGACTGCACACACGACCACGAAGGCCATGGTAAGAGAGGCAGAATTGCTAGGAGAGCCTTTGCCCTGTTGGCCTATCTAGGCTTTTTGTTGTTGTTGGTGGTGGTGGTGGTGGCCTTTTAAACTCCAAATCTGGGGTATATAAAGAACAGACAAAAAACAAAGTCCAAGGTATTTATGGTAAAGTCAGTTCTTTGATGACGGATTCTTAGCTATTATCTTACGTTTGTTGAGGGTTTTAGTTACATAATCAGGGAGAACAGGGAAAATCTATTTTTCCCCTCCTGGAAACAGAAGTCCTAGCACTGTTTCAGCTGCTTCAAGTCTCTAGATTGACTTGTCCCCACCCCCATCCTTTGTTAGGTACAGGTGAGGCAGGGTGCTGGCATGGATGTGGGCTGTTTGTTGCCTCTGAGGTTGGAGTATTTTTAGTGGTGGTCCAGGTGCCTGATGAGCAGCTGACCTCACAGCTGTTGTGCTCCAGTGGCCCGGTGGTGAAGGCCTTGTTGAGTTCATTAGAGAGCTATTTGGGCCAGTGGGACGATGCAGCATCAAGCCCTCACAACTTCTTTGAAGTGTGCTAGAGACGTGAACATGAGTTCAGAGACAAGAGAAAAAAGAAGTATGAATCCATGAGTCCAAAGCTAGAAGTCTCACTGAAGGGTAGGAAGTTGTTAGAGCTTGCTTCCATGTGGAAAGAGCAGGGGTATTTGGCGAGAGACCCAGAGAAAGGCCAGGAAGAAAGGTTTTCTTTTTTTCTAAATAGATATTGGAAAGTCATGGCAACTCATGTGGAAGCATGTAGAGAAATCTGAGAGCCATCAGGGCCCAGAGTTGCCATTTAGGGGAGAGAAAGATTAGAAAGAAGATGCTGGGTGCAGGTGGCTCACGCCTATAATCCTAGCTACTCTGGAGGCTGAGATCTGAGGATCATGGTTCAAAGCCAGCCCAGGCAGAAAAGTCCATGAGACTCTTATCTACAATAAACTACTCAGACAAAGCTGGAAGTGATGTTGTAGTGCAAGTGATAGATCACTTTGCCTTGAGCAGAAGAAGCTTAGGGACAGTGCCCAGGCCCTGAGTTCAAACCTCAGGACTGACAAAAAACAAAAAGAGGGTAATAGTCAAATAGCCAGGGAGACCCCCTGGCTTTCAAATGAGTCGAAGATGAAGAAAGATTTTGAAGAGGATTCTTGCCTAAAGGGTCAGTATTTTAAAGGAGAAAAGAGAACATTCCAGAAAAACAACATTGTACGCGGTCCATTAATTTTCTTTGCTGTGTAATGAACTTGACATCTGAAAACAACACACTACCAACTCAGTTTCTGTGGGTCAGGAATCTGGAGTATCTAACTAGACCATCTGCTCAAGATTCCACTAGGCTGCCACTAAGGTGCTGACCAGGGCATGATTCGAGAAGGGCACAGTCACTTATGAGTTCTTTTCAGTTTTGTTGGCAGAAGAAATTTCCTTGTAGCTGTAGGAATCGTGGAAGCTGGTTTCTTTGAAGTTGGAGCAGGAGAGGGCCTCCACAGTGAAATTGTAGCAGTGCCAAATAAAACTATGGGATATGTTTACAGATAGAAGCATGTATATGTGTTATATATATATATGATACATCATTTGCTGGACAACATAACTCAGACAGGAGGGTCTAAAGATGCAGGGAGATTAAAAAAGAGAGAGAGAGTATGTGTGTTCACTTGAGAATCTTTATTGTGCTTTTGTGAGACACTCTGTCCTGTGCATCTACTCTTGGTGGATGCCTAGCCGAACACAGACAAGGTCCTGCGGGGTGGATAGTTTTCTGGGTAAGAATGGATGGATTCAGAAGGACTTGCCGTAAGCTTTGTGCCTCCATCCGCTCTGCAGTCATCTAGCATGGTGCTGGTAGCCTGGAAGAAATTGTCTCCTTGAGCTTTCTAAGAATTCTGTTGAAGTTCTGAGAAGCTTTCTGGAAACTTCTGAACATGTATTTATGGCATCTTTCTGTGATGGAGAGGATGGGCATTTAAAATAAAACATGCTTTCAACTCTTCCCGGAAACAAAGGTTCTTCTAAATACTTGGTCTGTGACTGTTACATCAGGAAAAAAAAAAGTCATTTGAGACAATGCTGTATTCGCCCCTGATGAAGCATCGGCCAGGGACAACATTAATATTGAGGGGGAGATGGAAAGCTTGGAGGCAGCGTCTTTTGATGTACAAAGAATTACTCACTGGTTTCCTATGCCCTGCATGGCTATAATTCATGTAGTAAATATTCAGAGCCTTTAATGTCTGCAAACATGAAAGTGCAGAGAGCTTCCAATCTTGCTTGGAAAAATGATAACTCATGTGTTAGAGCATATGTCCCTGCTAAACACATGTTTTGAATAAATACTCAACCTCTCCTACCTGCCGGATTGATGAAAACTTGAGACAGCTCGCTGGAAAGCTTCCTTTCCACGTGTTCCCGTCATATCACATTAGGACCTCATTTGTGTCAGAGGAATGACTTACTATTTAATCAAACCTTGTCATGGACAGTTTTCTACCTCCAAAATGACGCATTGGACTTCTCACTGGTGCATACTTTGGTTCACACTAGGGTGATCTCATGGCGGGAGGTACAGACTTGGAAAACTATAGGGAACAGAAGTGGAAACCAAGATCAGTTTGATGGATGGTATTCTATAAATAGAGATGGGAGCTTGGTAGATCAAGGTAGTCTTTTGGACTAAGATGTTCCAGTAAGTGGCTGGGAAGGGTGTTGTGAAAAGACTTAGGAGGATATTTTGGATCAGAGGTGAAAGGATAGCCTTGAATAAGGCCCCGAGAATCAGGAACCTGTTGGCTTCTGTGATATTCTTTAACTATGCTTTAGTGTTAACCTGGCTTTTCATAGGTGCTGGCTAAACATCAATTAATAAATAAATGCACAAATAAATAAAGGTAGTACCTTACAATGCAGAAATATAAATACTTTAGAGAAGGATCTGGTCATATAAAATTGTGCTTTTAAAGAGAAAGTGAAATGATAGAGGGATTTTTAGAAGACCAGCTGTTGATAACATGGAACAGGCACTGCTAATTCCAGTACTGATAAAAACATGTAGAGATTTGATTTTCAATTTATTGTCAAGCCCCATCCTATTAATGTAATAAAGCCTGAGGATTGAGTCATTAGAGACAGTTTGGGGACTCAGAATCTTTGGCAGAAGAAAGTAAAGTCTGGTCAAGTGGTACACATCTATCACACACAAACCTCTTCCTTTACCGGTGAGGTGAGCATTGTTTGGCTAATGGTCATTGTGGAAGTGGTTCTTTGTCATGGGGAGAAAACTCCCTTTGTAGCCAGGCACTCTGTCATTTTATTTATTCATGAAAGAACCTTGAAGTGTTAGATCTTAGGCTTCTTGTGTTCTTCATGAGGACAAGGAGGCTCACAGAATGTCTTCAACTTGTCCAAGACGGTTCAGCTAGCTTAGGAATGGAAGGACTTAAAGAAATATTTATCATTCCGTTCCCAATCATCCTGATCCGTAAACATGAACTTCCACACTAAGCTAATTTGTCGGTGGCACACTACTTCACTGTCTGAGAATGTCCTGTGTGGCCGCATGTGTATCAGTGCTAACACTAGATTATTGACTCTTAGACGAGAAAGCTGGTGCTTTAATCCTCTTTACAAAGTGCTTCGCTTTGTGTCTCCAGAGCCTGACACTTAGAACACACTCAATACCTTTCCAACAAGTAAATGAATGAATGTGCAAGCATCACATGGAAATTAGGACCATTGTTTGGGCTCCTAAAACCACTTTCAATGTATAAATAAGTCTGTTCCACATGCTCATTAGAAATAAACTCACAAGTATCAGAGGATCATTTGAATTTCACATTGTAAACACTTTTGTAATGTTGATGAGTTACATGGTTCTCTTTCTCTTGGGGCCAGTAGTGGAACCCGTGGCTCATATCTTATTGCCTGTGTTGAGCACTGAAGATTTCAAAGTCCCGTTGGGAGTAGTTTTGCAGCACTGATTGTAGATGGGGATTACAGAGTTTTCTATGGAGACTAGTTAATGTTTTAAGTCACAGTGGCCTGATTTTTTTCCCCACCATTTACCTCTTATATCTACTTTCATGTTCTACTATGGAGCTTCTGAATGTAAAATGGGAGGGGACAGAGGAACACAATTTTTTTTTTTTATAAAAGCTTCCTTTTAAAAGAGGCCTTGGATTTCCTTTCCTAGCTCTCTCTCTTTCCCTCTTTCTCTCTGTCTCTTTCTTCTCTCTTTGGTGCAAGTATTAGAACTTGAACTCTGCCTGGTCTCTGGCCCTGAGCCAGTGTTATACCACTTGAGCCACAGCTCCACTTATTTTTTGCTGATTGATTAGAGATAAGAGTTTCACAGACTTTCCTGCCCAGGCTGGCTTAGAACTGTGACCCACAGATCTCAGCCTCTTGAAAAGCTAGAATTCTATAGTCATGAGTCATCAGCATCTGGGCTTTCTCAGGTATCTATGAAGTTGTTTGGACTGGTTTTATCTGACTTGGATTTTATCTTCAGCCTGACATGAGAAGGCTCAGAGATTTGGTCAAATACTATTTTGGGTATATTGGTCAGGGTGATTTTGAGTGAGATGAACATTTGAATCATCAGATCAAGGAGCACTGTTTGCTTTCCCCGATGTAGGTGTGTAATCTGCTCATGGTTAACAAGAGGTCTATTTATCAAACAAATAAAAACAGTCCAAAAGTGTCAGCACTGGGTCACATGACAATGCCTTGGTGTTATCTTCCTTCTTCACATTTTCATATGACTGTGATCTGTGCACTCATGGTGCTGTTGTAGCATACCCAGGAGTTATTTTTACTTCCCAAGTAAGAAGGAGGTAGAAGGTCAAAAGAAATCATCAAAAGCTTCATATGGGGAGATCACTTATACACCATATGTGGCTCAAGCAGCCAGGCTTATGTTGGGGGGATGTCTTAGCTTCTAAGGGCTTGAAACCTGAAGCATTTGCTCAGTGTATTACTACAAAAAAAATCAACCTAGAAGCTGGCCACCAGTGGCCCATGTCTATAATCCTAGCTACTTGGGAGGCTGAGATCTGAGAATCGAAGTTTGAAGTCATCCTGAGCAGGAAAGTCCATGAGACTCTTTTCTGCAATCACCAAAAAGCTATGGCTCAAGTTGTAGAGCACTAGCCTTGAGCACAAGAAGGTCAGAGATAGCACTTGAGCCCTGAGTTCAATTCCCAGAACTCACACACACACACACACACACACACACACACACACACACACACA
>NW_012267228.1:17687308-17688905 GCF_000151885.1 Dipodomys ordii
CACACACACACACACACACACACACACACACACACACACACACACACACAACAGAGAATGGGTAACAGCAGATGTTCTCCATGGATTCTTAGATAACCATATGCAAAGAAGTGGGGTGGGTGGGATGGAAGAGAATGTTGAAAGGGTTGATGTTGATCAAAATACACTGTATTCATAAACTGCTTTGTTAAATGGCAACTCCTTTATGTAACTACTTAAAGATAATGAAAACTTTAAGAACTTTATGCAAATCAAAAGAGCCATTTTAGTACTCTTGAAGATAATAAAAACTTTAAAAATTATATGCAAATCAAAAGAGCAATTTTAGTACTTTGTGGACTTTCAAGATTATATGGATTCAAAATAAATTAAAAATTAGATATTATGTGTAAGTTTCTCCAGGTCAGGTAACTAAAAATGACTTCACTTTTTTTTCCTGCTTATGTGGTGCTGAGGAATCGAACCCAGGGCCTCAGGCATGCAAGGCAAGCGCTCTACCACTGAGCCACCTTCCCAGCCCCAAATGACTTCACTTTTGAGGCAAGCACATTCATATTTACTGAACACTGTATGCCACACATCCTATTACTTTGTGTATTCTCTTTCTCTTTCTTTTCCTCCCTCTATTTCTCTGTTTCTGTCTCTCTCTCTTTTTCCTCTTCCTTCCCCCTCTTTCTCTCTATGTCCTCCCTGAGGCAGAATCTTGCTTTATAGCCCCTGCTGGCCTCAAACTCATAATACTCCTGCTTCAGCCTCCTGAATGCTGGAATTACCGTGGCCTTCTAACATGTCCAGCTTCTCCCTTTTCAGTTTCACAAGCCTAGGAAATCACTTAGGTTTGTCTCCATTTAATTAATAGAGAAAATGAGTTTCGGGGAGAGTTTGCAGAAGTCAGGTAAAGTTGCACAGTAAACAGATGGCTTTTAACTACCACTTGTTCTCACAAGGCATCCCCTATGTGGTGATAATTTTTCAAAACTTCCACCATTTAGCTCAATGCTTCTGAGTTAGTGAATATCTTTTCACTTCTGTTTTCCCTATGTCACAGAACATTAAAAAACCCAGTTCTGTTTCTTCCATTTAAAGGTGATTCTGAGGTTTTCCTTTTTTTTTTTTTTCCTTTGCTACTTAGGTGATACCTCCTTGGTATGTTGTCAGCTCTTTGGTGCTGTTAAAAGGAGTGAAAATGTTGAACATACCTAAAAGTGTAGTTGTTTCCAATCACCAAAGTTCTTCCAATGTTCAATTAATTGTTATAGTCATCGATGAAGACACTAACTAACGTTGGTTTCTGTTTTGAGTTTTTGTTGTTTTTCTTGTTGTTATTCAGGTACTTGGACTTGAACTCAGAGCCTCACACTCTTGTTTCACATTTTTGCTCAAGGCTGGCTGGCACTCTACCAGTGGATCCATACTCGCACTTCTTCTTCTGTTTTGAAACTTTGAGATTACTTCTTCTGATTTATATTCTTTTTTTTTAATTGTGAAAATACTGTACAGAGGAGTTACAATTACATGAGCAAGGTAATGAGTACATTTCTTATCAAGCATTGTTGCCTCCTCCTTTATTTCCCCTTCCCATCCCTTCCCATCTCCC